>NW_005871325.1:50395-524147 GCF_000147115.1 Myotis lucifugus | reverse complement strand
ATAAACAACTTTTACCTACATAATAATTGCCTATTGGCAATATAAGACCTGGGAAAAACCCAAATGAGCAGGGAAAATAAAATGTTATAGTTATGCCTTGGCTGGCGTTGCTAAGTGGTTAGAGCACTGGCCCATGCACCGCAGGGTCCTGGGTTCGATTCCCAGTCAAGAGCACCTACTAGGGTTGCAGGTTTATCCCGCAGCCCAACTGGGGCATGTGCAGGAGGCAACGGAATCAAGTCTGTCTGTCTGTCTGTCTGTCTCTCTCCACTCCCCTCTTCCTTCCACTCTTTCTAAAATCAATGGGAAAAATATCGTCAGGTGAGGATAAACAAAAAATAATAATACAAAAATAAAAAAATGTTAGTTATGATTTACCTAATACATTGTCAAGTGTCTTTGTATTTAGCAAATCAGTTGATTCTCACAACAAGTCTGTAAACTCAGTAAGGAATAAAAAATATATGTTCATCATATGGAAGATAAAACATTTGAGCCTCAGAAATGCTGGGTGTCGCTCTCATGTTCCTAGATCAAATGATTGTGAGAAGTTAGATCAGAAGTCAGATCCTTTGAACCTTGACTTTTAAATGGACTCACTTATGTCCCCATTTAATATAACCTGTGACAGTACCTTAGTTCTCATTCGCTTAAATTTTGGATTATTTTTTAATTTTTTTTTATTGATTTCAGAGAGGAAGGGAGAGGGAGAGAGAGATAGAAACATCAATGATGAGAGAGAATCATTGACTGGCTGCCTCCTGCACTCTCCCTACTGGGGTTTGAGCCCTCAACCCAGGCATGTGCCCAGACTGGGAATCTAATGCTGACCTCCTGGTTCATAGGTCTATGCTCAACCACTAAGTCAACCCCACTGGTTGTCTATCCAATATCCAACCTCCTCTTCTGTAGTACTAATAGAATAGAATCCAGATTTTATCTGAGACAATAAGTCTAAGTTTTAAAAAAATTATTTTGAAAATAGTAGTGGTCCTGTAACAGAGTGACATGGTTATGACAAAAGCGATGTTACAGAAGTGGACTAAGATTTGCAGGAGAGTTATTATCTTCCTTATAAACAGATGTTATAGTAATAAGTTTAGTTAGTATAAGATAGTATAATCAAATTTCATATTTTTTATTAGAGTGAATTTTAAACTTTACTTTGAAGAGGAACTTAATTTGTGTGTGTGTGTGTGTGTGTGTGTGTGTGAGAGAGACCCTGATAAGTAACTTGTAACGCCCTGCATGTTAACTTCTGACAAATAACTTGTAACTCCTGATCAACAACTCCTTGCATGTTAACTCCTGATAAGTAACTTGTAACCCCCTGCGTGTGCATCCTGATAAGCCCAGAAGGCCACTGGAGCACACTGATATGAGACATTGAAGAAGCCTGTTATAGTAATAAGTTTAGTTAGCATAAAGTAGACTCCATTTTGTATTAGCATAAGTTAGCATAAATAGACCCCATTTTATTCTTAGACCAAAACTTGTAAACAACCCCAAAAATATGATGTGTGTGTGTGATTGATAAGCTTTGAACATGTACACAACTTTCCCACCTGAGTGTATACCCAGATAACAGGGCGGCACCCGTGTATGGCACCCGATAGGAGACACTGAAGACACCCAGCTTCAAGGATTTAAGGAGAGCAAATCTGCTGCGGTTCAGACATCTGTCTGACCTCCACAGACAAGACACTCTCCTCCCCCCTGGAAACTGCCAAACTGCCAAACTGCCATTCCTGCTCTGCCTTGAGCCCAGACTGTTAAGAGGCCTCTCTTCGAGTCAAAAGACCAAGCTCCTTGCTGCGGTGTATTCTGACGACTTCCGTGTGTCTCTGTCAGCAAGTGTCTCCAGGTGGCCTGCCAAGGACTGAAACCCATCAGCTCTCTGGTAAATAAACCTGTGTGACTTCTTGCATTGTTTATCTCCTGTGTCTCTCTCTTCTTAGTTTTTGGTTAAGCTCGGCCATATTAATAGTAAGTACCCTTTGACGTCTGTATTGGTATATCCAAATGAGGCGCTCTGGGTCACCTGTGCATACGTTCCTATAGATAATTGGGACAACAGAGAAGGATCATCCTGCACATGCTTTTCGCTTTGGGCCTTATCATTCATTTTGCTTGAAAAACAGACTTAGTATGTGGGGGTGAAACAGCTATCTTTGAACAAACTACATCAACTTGTGGTCATCTGCTTCTGGACTTCATGTTACAGAAGAAAACTAACCTCTTAGTCATTTAAGCAACTAGAGTTGGGTTTACCTTGCTTACAGCCAAAGATGCAAGTCTTTTTAATCTTAGGAAAATTATATTCTAATAATTTTTAATGCTCCTTTTCTTCTTTCCTTCTGTGTTTATTCAGGAAAACACTAAAGAGATATATTTTTAACATATACCATATGTTTGGAACTGTCCTATAACGGGGATACAAATTTTAAACAAGGGAAATTTCATACCTTCATAGAGATAGATTACTTTCTTACAGAAAAGGTGAACCATAAATAGGTGAGACATTATCATGTAATTTCAAATCATGTTAAGAACTGTGAAGGTAATACACAAGGGCAAAATAGGCAAAAATGATGGTGGAGCCGTAATAAGTAAGGCTGTCTTATTCTGATAGCACATCTCTGAGGGGAAATTTTGAGCAAGTTTTTGACCAAGGAAGGGCAATAAGCCTGGAAGAGAAATGAAGCATGAAGAATAGTAAGACAGAGGCCTTCCTTAAGCATGGATAAGCTCTAACTGACGCTCTGCTGTCCCTGGAATGTATGTTTCATCCATTGTTCCCATACCAAGAACTGTTTCAAGAAAGAAACCTTGGGAGAGCTAGATGTTGTTGAGACCATCTGGAGTTTATACTGACTGAACCCAATTAAGGCCTCTATATAATATTTAAGATTCTTACTTGCAAGTACAGAAATCTACTTGTTTTGTGGCCACCCAAGACAAGCCTCTTATGTAAGTTCCCTTCTTATTAAGCCTGTCACCAACCAATTTAGAGTGGTCTGCCTCTTTCTTCACTATCTCCTTGTCCTCTGTGTATGGGCCCTATTTTGGGTTCCACTTGGGGAACTCCCAAAGTTGTAAACCAAAAGCTGGGTTAAGAATAGAGCCCTAGCTGGTTTGGTTCAGTGGATAGAGTATCAACCTATGGACTAAAGCAGTAATGGCGAACCTATGACACACGTGTCAGAGGTGACACGCGAACTCATTTTTTTGGTTGATTTTTCTTTGTTAAATGGCATTTAAATATATAAAATAAATATCAAAAATATACATCTTTGTTTTACTATGGTTGCAAATATCAAAAAATTTCTATATGTGACATGGCACCAGAGTTAAGTTAGGGTTTTTCAAAATGCTGACACGCCGAGCTCAAAAGGCTCACCATCACTGGACTAAAGGGTCCTGGGTTCGATTTTGGTCAAGGGCACATGTCCAGGTTGTGGGCTCGATCCCCAGTAGGGGGCATGCAGGAGGCAGCCACTCAATGATTCTCTCTCATCATTGATGTTTCTATCTCTCTCTCCATCTCCCTTCCTCTCTGAAATCAATAAAAATATATTTAAAAAAAAGAATAGGTCATTCTTTGTGGTTACTTTAGGTCTTTGAGTTTGCAAGACTGCCATGCAGGCCTTCCCTGAGTTTGTCAGGTTAGCATGTGGCCCCTTTCGTCCACACATCTCCCTTTTGATCATAAATCAATCCAAAGGATGCATTGATGACCAAACTTTTGGTTGGATAATGGAGTCCCACGGTGCTAGGAAGGCTCATCCCTAGGAAGTCTCAGTGTCAGCATGTCTTGCTGAACAGGGTGGACCACTGGGGATGGGGCAAACCATAACCTTAGATGGCAATTAAGGTCAAGTTATTATTATTCAAAATAAAAGGCAGGTAAAAGACAGTCTGATCCTATATGTCTTTGTTAAAAAGTATCTTGGACCATTTCTAATTTTTGAGTTACCATGATCCAAGTATTTTTTCTGCTTGTCTTAAGTTTTGATTTTCTGCATCTAGTATAACATTTACATCCCAGGAACAAAAGCAGTAATATTAAACCAGTAACATTGATTAGGAACAGAAAACGTCTAATATTAGACAAGGAAGGATCTGAGAGGAGAAGTTCTAATTTTCCTTTAGAGACTGTCTTGGAACTATTCTGAAGCTATAAGGACGTCTTGAGGACCCTTTTTTTTTTTAAGTGAAAAGAAGATCCTATAGAAGGTCATTTTTAGCTTATATTTTATTAGCATCACTTTTGTTGCAATATAGAAAAAATATTTTTTGTGCTTGTTTTGGCTCTTAAGAGTATAAACTAGTTGTGCACTAGGCCAGACATGTGCTAGTGCATCACTGAGCTACAGGTAGAGAAACCCAAGGAGCTAAAATATCATATTTTTTTGGTTCTATCTCTTAGATTGAACAGCAGATGTCATATGGAAGAAAATAAAGTGAAAAAAGATCCACAGGGGGACTCAAAAGATAATACAAGGTGAGTTTGCTCGGTAATGAAGTCATGGTCACAGTAACCTTCCACTGCTCTTAACAAGGTGGAAAAAGTCTGCTTAACACTTCACCATACAGCTGTTATTTTTCCCCCTCAGCAGGCTCATTTCTTTAGGGCACAGAGAAAATAGACTTTTCACTCTCAAGTATCCCCTAGACTACTTTTGTGCATGAAGAATGTAGAAGTCCATAAGTTTGATGAAAAATATTATATAAAACCTATTGAAATAGTCTAAGACAAAAATGAATTTTTGATGACATTTTAAATATTTATGATGAATTCAAATATTTAATGGATAAGGATCACTGTAATATTTGTATGAAAGTCCTTATTTTCTATAATATTCCTTAAAAAGTCTTCATTGATGTATATCATGATGGAACAAAAGTAAAAATGGATATATCTCAATTTTGTATAAATAAGTATATTCAATGCAACAGTTTTTCAGAGCTACCAACCTGTAAGTCCTCCCAGAAGGAAATATGCCATTGGGGAAGTACTATGCCCATCTTTATTCCAACCGACTGTCAGAGAAAAATCTATGTATTTCAAGTTCCTGTTGGCAAATTGTAATGACCCAAGAATGAACATATTTTAAATTTGTAGTCCATAGTTATGAAATTAATAAATTTAAAAAAAAAACCTGACAGTGTCTTAGATTTTCCTTGGTTTTCATGATCTTCACAGTTTTGAGGAGTACTGGTTAGTATTTTGTAAAATGTCCCTAAACATGTGAAATTTTGGTCATCACTAGACTGAGGTTTTAAGGTTTAGGGAAGAATACAACAGACACTGATGGTATACATGAGGTCAGGCGGTACATGAGGTCAACGTGACTTAACACTGGTGATGTCAAGGGGGAGCAACCACTTGGCTAAGGTCGTGAGTACCACTTTTCTCTACTGTACATCACTGTTTTCCACTTTCTGTGCTCTATTCTTTGGAAGTGAGTTACTAAATAGAACCTTCACTCAAGGAGGCTATTGTCAGTAGTGGTATCTACATATGCTATTTGTGTGTCTATAAGGATTACTTGTATCTTCTTTAGACTAAGCAATTTTAATTAGGAGCTTAATTTTCTTCCTGTGTTCTATGGGAATAGACTCAGTTTTCATGGTTTCTCATTCTCTTTAATTGACAGAAACCCAGTATGCCTCCTGAACCTCAGAAATGTGTCCTTAATACAAAATTCCTGATGGTGTCTGGAGGCAGATCTGGAAAACCTTTTTTCCAAACCCTAAGTGCTTCTGAGATTTTTAGACATTTCACTGAGCCATTTGAAGGTTTTCCAATATGGTGTTTTATTAATTTAGACTTAGGTTTGAATAATTTAGACCTGGGTATTTCCCCTTTCTCTGAGCTCAATTCTCAACATATGTAACATATTTATTCACTGAACAACATTTTGTGAACACCTACTATATTCATGCCACTGTTCTAGGACCAGTAAATAATACAATCAATATTATTGCCCTTTTATTTAAGTAGTTAGTGATGGAAACAATCTCATAAGCAAATAAATAAATCTAAAATAGAAATAAAACCCACAGAACTTTTCCTATGGGCCATAAGCTACAAAGAGTAGTACAAAGACTATGTTTTCACATTGGAGATAGTCAATAAATGCTTAAATGTTAAATATTGAACATATTATTTGAAGAACAACTTTAAAATTCTCCTGCAATGATGCTGCATACTTGTCAAGCAAATGATCAATTACATTAACATCCATATTTGTATTTAAGACAGACATAATTGGACATAACTTGCCAGCTAGATTACTGCATGCACAATATGCCAATATCTTTGCATTGCTTCACCATTCTGACTTAGACAATACCTTGATGTGAGACTAACCCACAACTGTCAGAAATGGGGCAATGGTGCCTTCACAGCACAGTTGGAGCTCCCACCAGGGAGATAAGAACAAATTTGGAGTCATAAAGGGGGACCTAGAAAAAATGGATCAAGACAATGCTAATAAGACCAAATACAAGGAAGAGTGATAAACCTACACTAGATCCATACTAATTTGCAGTGGTGAGACAAAAGGAGCAGGTCTAATTTAATTGAGTAGAGTATTAAAACAAACAGAGGTAAAGAAGTTAAAAGCAATCAGAGGTTGATAAAGCAGAAAAATGAGTGGAAAGAAATAGGCTAAGAAATCACTCTTCCAATCTAATGACTGAGATTTAAATGTATTCCAAAAGGAAAACTAGAGGAAGAACAGACAGAAGGATGAGTTAAGTCTACTGAACTCTTATAATGGAGGTTTTAAGAGGACTGTGTTGCCTCTTCACTACCAGGGGTGGCTCAGAGCCACCAGAGGTTACAAAAACCCTGAGGAACTTTGAACATGATAGTTGAGAGTAAGCAGCTATATACCTTCCTGTCATACTGTCATTGGCCTATTAAAGGTTTAATTGGAAAAAGTTAATCACATGAGCAAATGGCAGAGACACAGCAATAGTTGCCTTTCTGTATTTCCACTTATTTAACATGAATGAGGATTTCAGTATTTATTATTTACTGTATTCATTCCTGCATTTGTCCAGAAAACACCTGCAGACCTATTATGTAAACCAAGGCTACGCTATCTATATAATTGCGTTAATTGAAAACTCTAGCATACGACATTCTGCCTTTTGTGGTAAAGCAGCTATTCACATTTAAGCAAACTGCTAAAGCTGTGTATATAATACCTCTGTGGAAATTAAATCTATGATGGACATAAGCCCAGAGCCAGCCTGAGGCAAAACAATCACACAAACGCACACACACACAAACAGAAGTGAGGGCTATTTGAGCAAGCTTGTTTTTATAAATATGATGTGAAGTAAGTTGTGTGGCTATTGCATGTGAATATATGCTTGAACTACAAATAGATTTTAATGGTGTTTGAAAAGTCCATATTAGCACAGGACTTTAGATAAAGTGACAAATACAATTTTTCTGGCCAAGAAAGTGGGCCAAAACAAACCTTTATTGATTGTCTATCTTGGGCAAGATACTATGTTAGGTGGTTCATATATGGTATCTTCTTTACTTTTCATAACCATTATATGTGCTAGAGATTAAATCCCTTATCATTAACTAATCTGCCACTAGAAAATTGAATCACCTGTAGGAAATCCTCATAAATCACAATAATGCTTAATTTTGCTGTGACGTATTCTGATTCTAGTATGCTTTGAGGTCAGCATCCATAATAGAATGATTTCTTCAGTTGATGACTCAGCATTGGCTCTCACTCTTCACCATTGCTCTTCTCTCCCCTTTAAGTGAAAGAACTCATATGAAGTGAAAACAAACCCACACTGAAGGAGACAAATGGAAACATCATTTGTGTTTGAAAATGGCTTTGAAAAATATCTCATGAGATATTGGTCACTTGTGTATAGAAACATTAAGATAGGAATGTAGCACTTATATGATGTTTATGTTTTATATGCCATTTCATATTGGAGAATATAAGCTGCAGTGGTCTAACAATGTTAAATCTCAAGAAAGCTCCATGACTGTCAGAGCCTAGCTACATTTTCAGTCCCATTTTCCAGATGAGGGGACAGAAGCTTAGGACAAGTAGAGAGAACATAGGTCATAAGGCTAGAAAATGGATGTAATAAACCTGTCTATCCCCACAGTCTATGTCCTTCATGCACTGCTGGTGTGACCTTTAGTTGAGTTGTAGTTGGGCTCGAAACAATCTTTCATTTCAGGGGCATGTCCTTTCCTTTCCTTTCCTTCCTTCCTTCCTTCCTTCCTTCCTTCCTTCCTTCCTTCCTTCCTTCCTTCCTTCCTTCTTTCCTTCCTCTCTCTCTCTCTCTCTCTCTCTCTCTCTCTCTCTCTCTCTTTCTTTCTTTTTCTACCAGAGCAGCAAAAATTTACAATTAACCCTTGAAAAAATGCATTGACTTTGGGGGCACCGACACCCCTGTGCAGTTGCAAATCTATTTATAACATTTGAATTTTCCCAAATTTAACTACGAATAGCCTACTGTTGATCAGAAGACTTACTGATAACATAAACAGTCAATTAATGTTATCTTTTGTTGTCATATGTATTATACAGTGTATTCTTACAATGAAGTAAACCAGAGAAAGAAAATATAGTGTGCAAAAGTAGGTTTACAGGGGTGCATGCATTCTTTCTGATTGTTTCGTAGGATATATTCCTAGAAGTGGGATCACTGGCAGTTCCATATTTCATTTTTTTCATAGAAGCACAATTTATAATAGCTAAGATCTGGAAACAGCCCAAGTGCCCATCAGTAGATGAGTGGATAAAAAAATTGTGGTACATTTACACAATGGAATGCTGTAAAAAAGAAGGATCTCTTACCCTTTGAGAGAGCATGGATGAATCTGGAGATTATTGTGCTAAGTGAAATAAGCCAGTCAGAAAAAGACAAAGATCACAGGATCTCACTTATTTGTGGAATCTAATGCACAAAATAAGTCCCAAGGCATGGAGGCATAGAACAACATGTCTCAGAGGGGATGGGGAGAGATAAACCAAAAAACTTATATACTTATATGCATAGCCTATGGACACAGAAAATAGAGTGGTAGGGGGTAAGGGCTGGACCGAGGAGGGCACAGGGAAGGAAAATAGGAGACATCTGGATACTGTCAACAATAAAAAATATATATAAACTAAAAAAATAGGTTTACAGTTGTGAGTACATGAAGCAGTTTATTATTGTATTGTTATTAATATGGCATTATTTTTCTATACACAACTGTAAAACTACTTTGCCCCACCTGTATTAAGAAGAAAATCATAAAGAGGAAAACATTCATTTACTGAAAAAAATCTGCCTATAAGTGGACAAGTGCAGTTTAAACACATTTTGTATTTATTGAAAAAAATCTGCCTATAAGTGGACGAGTGCAGTTTAAACACATTTTGTATTTATTAAAAAAAATCTGCCTATAAGTGGACGAGTGCAGTTTAAACACATTTTGTATTTATTAAAAAAAATCTGCCTATAAGTGGACGAGTGCAGTTTAAACACATGTTGTTCAAGGGTCAAGTGTACTTTACTTGATGACAATATTGTCAAAAGGAGCAGAAAGACAATCCTGATGTGGAAATAGATGAATAAAAACGTAAGTGAAAATTCAGAATGAAAACCTTTAAACATAGAGGCACTTCCTTGCTTGGGGACATTAAAGGTCTTGTCTATAAATGCCACAGACAATAAATTGAGCTGCACTCACATCATTCACCTTGGGAAAATGAGTCAAGCCACGTGTGAACCTTAAGCTGTCACTTTCAAAAATTGTGAGGCCGACCTAAGACTTCACCTCCAACAATCAAAATTGAGAAGTAAAAAAATTAAATGCAATAGCTTGATGTTGCTTTTAGTGGAATTGATGCTTTACTTTAAATTATTGCTGATGGAAGACTATACAGAAAAAAAATACAGCACTGGTTTTTATTGACTTGAACTACATCTTAAGTATTGATCTAACAGGCTACAACTTATCTATGAATAAAAATACAAACTATTAAGGAATCTGGACTGTATCCTGTAGGTGAGAGTTGGTGTAAGGGCATCATTTAGAATTTAAACAGGGGCAAGTCTTCCTAGAACAGATTCTATTTCACTTCTATGTCTTTCCATATTAACCAATACTTATCTCTCTACATTATTAACTTGTATGTTGTAACTAGAGGCTCAGTGCACGAATTTGTGCACAAGTGGGATCCAGCTGGCCCACCCCAATAGGGGCCAATTGGGCCAGCTGGCCAGGAGGAGGGGATGCAGGTGGTTGGCCAGCTGGCCCCACCCCCTGGTCGAATTCCCTGTTGAGGGGACAATTTGCATATTAGCCTTTTATTATATAGGACTAGAGGCCTGGTGCACAAAAATTTGTGCACTCGGGGGGGGGGGTCCCTCAGCCCGGCCTGTGACCTCTCTCAGTCTGGGACACCTCAGGGGATGACCACCTGCTGGCTTAGGCCCACTCCCCTGGGGATTGGGCCTAAGATGGCAAGCAGACATCCCTCTGGAAGCCCGGCAGCCCTTGGGGGATGTCCACTTGCCAGCGGGGAGCAGGCTTTAACTGCAGTCGGACATCCTTAGTGCTGCTGAGGAGGCAGGAGAGGCTCCCACCACCACCGCTGTACTGGCAGCCATCAGCCTGGCTTGTGGCTGAGCAGAGCTCCTCCCATGTGAGAGTGCCCTGACCACCAGAGGGCAGCTCCTGCATTGAGCATCTGCCCCTGGTGGTCAGTGTGTGTCATAGTGACCAGTCATTCCCAGTTGTTCTGCTGTTAGGGTCAGTTTGCATATTACCCTTTTACTATATAGGATAGAGGCCTGGTGCACGGGTGGGGGCCAGCTGGTTTGCCCTGAAGGGTGATCCGGATCAGGGTGGGGGTCCTGCTTGGGTTCCTGGCCAGCCTGGATGAGGGGATGATGGCTGTTTGCAGCTGGTCACACCCCCTTCAGGGTAGGGGTCCTCACTGGGGTGCCTGGCCAGTCTGGGTGAGGGGCTGAGGGCCATTTTCAGGCTGGCGGGTGACTGAAGCTCCCAACCTCTTTTTTTTTTTTATTCTGGGTTTTATTTACCTTCTATGGCTGTCACTGGAACTGAGAGCCAGCTTTAGCTCTGAGGCTCGGCTCCAGCTCTGAGACCTAGGCTGCTGAAAGCCGGTATCTGGGTTTGTTTGGCTTCTATAATTGAAACACTGTTGCAGCTCCAGCTCTGAGGCCTGGCTGGCTGAAAGCAGGTTTCTGGGTTTTTTTTAGCTTCTATAATTGCAACATTGTTTCTTAGAGTGCCGCTCAGAGGCCGGCAGCGGCAGGCGGGGAACCTTGGCTTCCTCCATCACTGGAGCAAGCAAGCCTCCTGTTCGCTTCAGCTGCCTGGCTGCCGGCCGCCATCTTGGTTGGCAGTTAATTTGCATATCGCCCTGATTAGCCAATGGGAAGTGTGTTGGAGGAATGCTTAATTACCATGTTTGTCTATTATTAGATAGGATAACAGACTCCTCTGAAGAGCCATTAGGCTGTAAGTTTTGAGGGTGGCAACTGGTTTTCATTTACTTTTATATCAGCGTATAGTATGGTACATGCCACATTTTGAAGTTTTAATAAATGTTAGCATGAGTAATTGGGATTTTGTTTCAGAAAATTATCATGTCATCTTGGAACCTAGATTGAAGGCAGGAGAAATGGACAAAGAAGATCATTTGGGATTATGACTGTTAAGGAGGGAAGACATAGAGGTGGCCCAAGTTAAGGCTGTGGCAGTGAGGTTGGGAAGAAGGCAATATATTTGAGTATTTCAGTAAAAATCAAAATTGTTTGTTAACCAGTTAACAAAGTAAGGAGGGAAGAGAGTGAAATTGAGGCTTATGTCTGTTTCTAGGTTACTAAATTAGTGGGTATGTAATTAATCAGTATCAGGGATACGAAGGAAGAAGCTAGTTTGGGAAACAATAATAATTATTTTTAACACATAATGGCTTTATGTCTTATTTCCAGGACTATACCAGTACTCATGGCCTGAGTAATATTTCTGCCTGAGTAATATTTCACCACACACCACAGCAGATTATCAGAAGGACTTAGTGGTTTGGGCATTAACTCCTTATCCTTACCTCTTTTCAAAGTCATTCTTTCATAATTAGGTAGCGCATTATTCTTTTAGGATGAGTTGGTTTCTTTGCCAAATATATTTTCCTGGAGCAAATCCTTCTGAGTTCTTTATATAAAATATGTTTAGCTTTGTTGCCATGACTGAAAATAACTTTTGTTCTCAACCTTCTTAGCAGTTTCCCAGGGAAAATGTACAGCCAAATACCAGTGAATGCGCAAGTCACTTCCCTTTGGTGGGTCTTGATTTAGTGACTGAGGTGCTTGCTGTGCATGGTCATGACTATTACCTTCTGAGTGTCCTATTTCTAGTGCCGTGGTACAAAGGAGAGGACAGAGATATTGGAGAGAGATACATCTGTGTTTAAATCCCAGCCTTGCTGCATTCACTTAATCTCCATGGGCTTCAATTTCTCCACCTGTAATAATACCTTTATCATCATGTTGTTGCACAGAAGAAATGAAATAATGTAAGAGGAAGTTTCAGTTATAGATTTCCAATTATCTGCTTACATGCCGGTTCAGTTGCTGCTCATGCGTGTGTTCAAAGATATTTTTTCTTATATAAATAAGATGTAAAATCCATGAGTAACTGTAAAAGGCAAACAGAGACCTGCTAAAATTAAGAAATGGAAAACAGTATGATTTTTTTTTATGTGATGGTAATACTAAGCTTCTAAATGGTTGAAAATATTTTTTGAAGGTATCAGAATCAAAAGTATTTCAACAGACTGAAATAGTAATCTGGAACCACTAAAAGATTTAAAGGGATAAAATGTGGAGTTGGCAGGTATACTGAGAGGCCTCGGGACTTTTAGCTGACTCCTCAGCTAATTAAACAGCGATACAACTACCCAAAAAGGAAGCTCAGTCCTAATCGGCATCAGTTGAGTCCAGAACAAAGAATGTGACAGCCCATGGTTGAACTCGCCACTCATCAGACATCATCCATTTAAAAAGAAGAGAGAGAATTAACAAAAATGGTTTGATAATAAAATATTATATTAGAAATAGTAAAGAAATTGTGGCAGCTTAAGACAAATATTAATTTTATCTTTTATAAAATGAGATGTTCAAACAAGATATGCTCTATTCTTTCTATTTACCCAGGAATATTTATCTATTTACCTATACTATTTATCGATTGCAGCATAACAACCACCCCAAAATTTAGTTGTACAAGACAAATATTTTGTTATGTCCATGAATTTTGTGGGTCAGGGTTAAAAAAAAAAAGCACAGCAGGAATGGTCCTTCTCTTCTCCATAATGTTAGCTGGGATGATGCCTTAGTCAGTACATACCACTATAACATGCTATAAAGTGAGTGGCTTCTAACAACAGAAATGTGTTTCTCACAGTTCAGGAGACTGGAAGTCTGGGATCAGGATGCCACCAGCATGGTCAGGTTCTGCTGACGGCCTTCTTTGGGCTGACTTCTTATTGTACCCTCACATGGCAGAAAGCAAAAGCACCTCAAACAGCCTCCTAGCATAAAAGTACTAATTCCATTCATGAGGGCTCCCCCTCATGACCTAAGTGACTTCCAGAGACCTCCAACTTCCAAATATTATTCCACTGGGAAGTAGATTTCAACATGTGGATTTAGGGGTAACACAATCATTTACTCCATAACAGATAACTAGAATAGCTCAGGTTTCCTCAAATGGATGAGTGATAGAATACTAGTGAGCTAGAGGAGTGATTTCCAAGAAAGTTTATTTACTAATGGGTCGGATGCCTGGTCTTGGGTGGCAAAAGAAAGACTCAACTACATTGTCAACCATGGCAGCTCTCTGTGGCCTCTGCAGCACGGTGACCTCAGGGCATTCACACTTTTAACATGGCAGCTCTTGGCTCCAAGATGAGCCTTGGGAGTCACAGTGTCGCTTCTGGATAATCTATTGTTTGAAGTGGCCAAAGACCCCACCCAGATTCAAGGGATGGGGACATAATTCTAATCATGCTTTTAAACCATCACACATCCTTTCAAACTCTATACTTTCTATTTCCTATTTAAGCAAAAGTGAATCTGATTTTTGGCTTAAAGTGAAAAAAAAACAACTCATAATATATATATAATGCAAATTAGGCTGGGATGCCATAATGTTCATGACCAGCTCAGGAGGAGGGGCCAGGCATGGCCCTGAGCCTGAGAGAACAACACGCAGGCACAGCCTGGAGCCTGAGAGAACTATACACAGGTGGCCTGGCCCCCAGCAACCCCAGAGCAGAGGCAGGGGGTTGTGTCCAAGCCACCACTACCACCCGGCCCCAGCAGTCCCAGATCGGAGGCAGGCGGGCATGTCCAAGTCGCCGCCACTGCCCGGCCCTAGCAGCCCTGGAGTGGAGGCAGGGTGTTATGCCCAAGTTGCCACCACCACCTGGTCCCAGCAGCCCCAGATCAACCTGCAGAGGGAGGCCAGGCTGGGCTGAGGGACACCCCCGCCCCCCCCCCCCCCGGCAGTGCATGAATTTCATGCACCGGGCCTCTAGTATACAGAATAATTGAATATGGAGATGGCATAACCTATAAAGAGGGATGGGATTTAGGAGTATATTAAAGACAAAGTTCTCATTATTCTGTGAATCTCAGGAAAGTTAAAAAAATTGAATTCGAATTACTACCACTACCTTGTGGCAATGTTTAAAATGGAAAAATCACATGAGGTTGTCTTTAAAGTAATTTCTAAAGCATGAATGAGAGGCAGAGCAGCTCAGTCTTCACAGGTGGGCCATCATCAAAGAGAAGGGCGGGAAGTCACAGCCTGAGGCCATGTGTGATATCCAAATTAATTGGAGATTTATGTTAGGGGACTGTCTATAATTCTGTGTGAGGGTTTCTGAGCAATCACCATTTCTGATATTAAAGGATGGCCAGTCCTTAATAAGTAAGGGGGAAACTGAAATTAGGAGATTATTATATTCCCTTTTATGGAAGGGAGGCTAGGCAGTCTGATAAACGGTAGTAGAAGCATCTTTTACTTATAACTGTGAATTCATGGATAAAGTTATTTAGAACAAGGTCATATTTAAAGAGAGAAAGAGTCATAAGGGTTATGGGTGGAAAGCAAAATTCTGGTCTAAATGGGCTGTCAATTCACTGAAGGCCTGAACTGTGTATCTAGAGTTGACATGTAAAATCAAGGGTCAGAAAAACTAGAAATAATGAAGCAAAACTACTAGGTAAAAGCTGAACAGACTTTGGATAAACACATACTTGAGGATGGGCTTTTAGCCATTCCATGCATGTATTCAGCATAGATCCATGAGTTTAGGCAACAGATAGAGCACATGGTAATACAATTTGATGGGATGAGGTGAGGAAGTCGCACATCCTTATTCATCTTTTATCCACCTTTAGGCATCTGTTCAGCATGGCTAGCTAAACCTATGAGCTTTGCATGGAAGAAGTACCAGTAAAGGGTAGACAAATAACACATTCAACAAATCTATATCATGTTCCAAGTGTTAGTAGAAAAATATCAGGCAAAAACAATTATGAATAAGATAATTTCCAAGCAAATCTTTGTGAGAAGGGTAGCTGCTAATATTTTAATCTGGCTTTGTATGTGACTCCAGAACAGAACAGCTAAGAGAAGTGAGATTTTTTGACAGAGGCAGAGCAGCATCGAACAGACTGTCAAATTACAGCAGGAAGGCCGGGGAGGGTTGCGGGGGGGAGGGTAAGAGATCAACCGAAGGACTTGTATGCATGCATATAAGCATAACCAATGGACACAAGACAATGTGGGGTAGGGGAGGCCGGGGAAGGTCAAGGGGGGAAAAAAAGGAGACATATGTAATACTCTTTGTAATACTTTAAGCAATAAAACAAAATTTTAAAAAAGAGAAGTGAGATTGTAGACATAAGGGACATCTGTGCTGGGATGGAGCAGGTGACAGCTCAGAGAAGTGATAGGATTTTAGCATTAAGAAATATTGCTTACCTGCTTCATACGTATTCAGGAATTTTGCTAGAGCGTTTACATGTTATCACATGGAGTTGTTATAAGAAATACAAAAGTTTAGCATCTTCAAAGTAGGGAGAAAGTCTGCATAACAAGGAAAAGATCTAAATAAGTATAGATTGAATAAAATATCTTTCCAAAATTGCTTCCTATTTACTTTCTAAGCATCTTTACCTTTTTCATCCATGTGTCATTCATTACAGGGGATGTTTACTTCTGGATTTTATTTTCTGGTCACTACAGTATTTCAATGTTTTCATTGATTCCTTCCACATGACAAGGTGTGTGAGTCAATCATTACTCCCAGTTAGTGTATTCTTCTTGTTATTTGTTCTTCAAGGTCTAGTGACTTAACTTGGTTGGTTAAGTTTGTAGACAAGCCTACATTTCCCAATATAAATTGTGTAAGAAAAAAAGCAAATTATTAGTATCTGAAAGAATCTCAGATTAATGTACAAGTAAAATCTAAGTATAATCAAGTAATATTACTAATTTATAAGTTTAAGACCAATAAAATTGACAGTATTTTAACTTTGGCCTTGCTAAGTATCTTTTTTCACCCCCACCTCTGAGTTTTTTTAATTTGTTTTTGTATTACTCATGGAAATGCCTTTAATTAAGAGGAGTTTTAAGTTTTAAAAAGAAGGTAATCAATCTGTTATTCTAAGCTAATTTGTTTACTGCAAATTGGGTTTTATTTTATCCATTGTTAAAACTAGATTCTTTGAAAGCTAAGCAAATCTATAAATATTGATGATCCACACACAACAATTCTTAATTTCCACAGATAGGCTAATAAAGTACAAATTATTTTTTTCAGTTCACATAAATACAAATTAATTAAAAACATCTTGGAAAATGGACATAGCATACTAAAGAAAATAAGAAACACTTATAATTGATTTTTTATAATATAAATTTTATGTGTCTACACACACACACATATATATATATTATATTCATGCATATATAATATATAAATATATGATATAAATCCAATACTGTGTATTATTTTTAAAACAATTTAAAATTTAATATACACGTATAACTCATAATTGAAGTCTTAGAATATTTTTAGTTGCATGGCCCACATTTTTATTTGGTACGTTAGATACTTTACTAAAGGTAAACCTGTGGTTAAATATATTGATTTGAGTTCATGCTTTTTAATAATTCTCACCTATATTGTCCAATTGAAATGGTCAGGGATGGTCATAAAGGAGAAAACCTATATATTATTGAACTCTGGTGATAGGTTCCATCTTTGTTGCAGAAGACATAAAGACATTCTATAAAATATGAAACAAGACTAGGATAAAAAATTCAACCATCAACAAGAAACTCTAGTAGGGGATACAAAGAAGTGTCTGCCCAGTGGCATAAGTCTCAGGTCTGAAGGTGATAAATTACGCTCCCACTTGGTCCATGACTTCTTTCTCTTTTATTTTTCTCTTTTGCTCCATCCCTCCACCCCTTCTCACCCAGCTTGCTCCCCAACAGTTGTCAGCCTGCTTTTTATCTATGACTCTGTCTCTATTTTGCTTGTTAGTTCATTTCTTCAATAGATTCCATATATGGTACTTATCTTTCTCTTTCTGGCTTACTTCAATTAGCATAATATTCTCCAGGGCCTTCCATATTGTCACAAAGGGTAAAATTTCCTTCTTTTTAATAGCTAAGTAGTATTTCATCATGCAAATGTACCATACCCTGTTTTATCCATTCATCTACTAATGGACACTTGGGCTACTTCCAAATCTTGGCTATTGGGTACATATATTCTTTTGAATTCATGTTTGGGTTTCTTCAGATAAATTATCAGAATTGGAATCGCTGGGTAGAATATAACTGGTTGTGGGCCATTGAGTGTGTGCAGTTGGGAGCAGAGTAAAGGATTACTTTTTAAAAAAATCATTATTAGTTTTTCAATTGTATCTTTTATCATTATTTTTTCTTTTTTAAGTTGACATACAATATTATTAGTTCATATATATACCTTGGAGATTAGACATTATAGAAATCATTAAGTGATCATCCTAAAAAATCTCAGACCCAACTGACACCTTACATAGTTATTAGATTATTATTGACTATATTCTCCATGCTGTTCTTTACATCTTCATTAACTACACTATTGTACTTCTAAATCCCCTCACCTTTTTCACCCATCGTCCCATCAAAATGTTCTCTATATCTATGAATCTCTGTTTTGCTTGTTTGTTTATTTTTACATTTATTTTTAGATATGTATTTATTACCATTTATTGATTTTTGAACTAGGTCCTATGTTTAAAATATCAACCTGTATCTTTTTTCCTTAATATTTTCTCAAATTTATTTTTAATATTTTTGCTGATTTTAATATATTGATCTTAAAGTTATGTTGTAGAGAAAAAATTCATTAATTGTTCTATATTTTATCTCCATTATTATCATGATTTAAAGTTTGTCTCTTCCCTAAATTATATAAGTAGTCACTTTTATTTTCTTATAGTATATTTATTTAATAATATTCAAACATCTAATTAATTTATAAATTAACTTGATAAACATGTGAGCAAGGATCCTTAATTTATTTTTGCCATATATTGAGCTAAATGAATCCCAAACTATTTATTAAGTAACATACATTTTATGCACTGATTTAAATTGCCAACCATATTATAAAGATAAATATGTGGAGAATCAGCAGTTATTCTCATCTTTTCCATTTTCTTTGTTCTGTGTGTGTGTGTGTGTGTGTGTGTGTGTGTCTTTCTTCATCCTAAAAAGAGGCAACAACTGGACACACTTAATTATGTTTAACAGATAGAGAAGTGAAGGCTCCTTGGTATGGGTCACTTTCTATCTCCTGTGGTGACTGGATACTTTCCTCACATGAACACAAGTGAATACGCACAACGCCTATTTGATTTCAGGATCTAAAAAGCTTCATTTAGAAATCTTTCATCTTAACTTCCTGGTCTTCTGATACTTTGAACACATGGACTTTAGGAACACTAAAACATCTAGGGTGTGTCCTCAAATATTCTTCTGGAAGTTTCAAGGCTAAAGTAAAACTCTGTGTCTTTCCCAGGATGGTACCAAGAGGATGGAGAATGGTTCCCGTCAGCTTTCAAGTTAGTTTTCCTCTGTGTCAATGAGTTAGGGGAAAGAACGGGGGAAAATTATAAAGGGATTTGCTATGTTCTTTTTCTAAGTCCCCTATTTACTAAAATCAGTTTGGACTATGAATGAACTGGAACCCAGAATCTTTCACTTAATTCTTCTTATTCAGCTCTACCTTCTTCTTCATGTCACTTCCCCCAGGTACCATTGTCGAATAGTCAATCAGAACATAGTTTATTAAACTTATTTTTAGTTTTCTTCACCTTCTATTCCATCCACGACCTATTTTGGTATTATTGGAAGAATTTGAGTAATTACTTCGAAGATGTTCACTGTTGTGATTTTGAGCCAGTAATCTATAATTTCTTGATTCAGCTGTTGAGAATTGATTAACATTGGATAGATAATGGAAGTGTTCAATATGTTAAATACCTATGTTATATATTTTTAATGTTTAGAAAATCCATTGTTAGAGAGGAAAAATAAATCTATATTAATTCTTTTAAGTTAATATAGAACATAGAACAATTATTATAGGTCTTTTGTTAAATTTCAAGGTTTGGGACTTGAACAAACTGGATTAAAATCATGTCTTGACCCCTTATTATTGATCTCACTTTGAGAAATTTTCTTTTGGGTTGCAGTTTCTTCACCTGTGAGGTTTAAATGAGTTCAAGGCCAGATGCAGAATAAGTGCCCAACAAATGGGAGCTGGTGTTCTTATTATCGTTATTAGTTTTCCTTCATATGACCTTTTATTTATAGCAGTGCTACTCAAAGTGTGTTCTCTGGACCAGCTGCACTAGCATCAACTGGGAGTTTGTTAGAAATGCCTTTGCTCTGGCCTCAACCTGGACCTACTAGATCAGAAATTTTGGAGCCCAGAAATGATTTAAGATGCATGCTCAAGTTTGAGATCCACTGATTTACATCATATCGCTGCTAGTATAAACTTTTCAAAAATTATGTTTAATTCTCACCTGAGGATATGCTTTTTCCATTGATTTTAGAGAGAGGAAGGGAAAGGGAGAAAGAGAAACATTGATCAGTCAACTCCTGTTACCACCATGACCAGGGATCAACTGGGGAACCAAACCCACAACCTGGGCAAGTGCTCTGACCGGGAATTGAACCCGTGACATTTTGGTGCATAGGACAACATTCCAACCAACTGAGCCACACCGGCCAGGGCACTAGTATGACATTTTTTATAACTCTTTTTACTGGACAAAAAATAAAATACAACTAAAAATCATCGTGGCAGCCACACATGACAAAATTATTATATATATATGTAAAGCATTCCTTCTTAGTTTCTGTAAATACTAAACAGCCATGTCAGTAATACTTTCCAAGATAAACTAATGATTGACAAGCATTATTCTAAAAATGCATATGCTAATTGTCAATGCTGGAACCACAGACCAAGGGGCACGTCATTGCTTTATATAAATAAGCTCTACTCTACTATATCTTTTCTAATTATATTTCAAATGTAGGCCAATAGTTTGGAATGTTTCCCTGTCATTCTCCCTTCAATCTCTTTTCTTTTGAAAGAGATACATTTAAATAGTTTTGACTATGAATCAGAAAATATCTCCTGGCCTACAACAATAAGTAGTTAACAAAGGGAGAGAGTTAAGATCAATCTGACCTTTAACACTTTGCTTAAGCAACTGACTTCTGTGAAATGTAATGTGTGACCCATGTTTCCATTTTCCTGCATTGTAGGTATCAGCTCAAGCTGGTGACTGCAGTCTCTGAGGTCAGCAGACAGTCTTAGCAGATAGGCTGTTAGTATTGCAGCTGTGTTAACATGAGGTTGGAACCCACTGGTTTGAAAAAAGAAGTCAAAATGTATAAGAAACTTTCTGCAACTACGCAGGGTGAACTTTTACTCAGGTCTTCAAACCTGATTTCCTCCTCTACCCCGATCCCATTCCCACTGGATTTTTTTATTCATGTTTTTAAAATTGCAGGAATCTATTGTTCAACCTACGTAAACATTTCTCCTGAAACATCATAAGACAGAGTTCCCACTGGGGGACCATGAAGTTAACATTTTTTTCTTTGTTTCCCCTAAAGTAATACAGTGGTTTATCAGTCACTTTCTAAACATCTTATTTTGGTTCCCAAGAAGTAACCGTTTTATTTGCATTGTCAAATATCTGACAAAAATCTACTTTAAACTCAGTATGGTTCTCAATATTCCTGAAGGGTTTAAGTTTTGAAGGTTTCTTTCAGTGACTTTTTCAAAACTTATGTTTCTCTTTGGAATACAAGGAGAGCAGCTGTCAATGGAACGTTTTGAGATTTTATGACTACAGATTAATTTAAAATCCCAAACCACGTCCTTTAAGCTTTTAAAAGCATCTGATAGTACGTATGATAGAGGAGGAAAATAAAAAAACATAAATTAAGAGTGTATTTCAAGAGAAAACAGCTAATCTTACATTTTTAAATTATACACCCTTGACAGACTTTAGGTGGCAGGTACTTTAGAGTCAGCAGAGAAGCAGCACAAAAAAGAATGGGGTTTGGAGCGGAGGGACCAATGACTGCTTTGCCATGTATTAACTCTAAATTCTTGAGCATGCCACCTGACCTTCGTGAACTTAGTTCTTAACTACAGAACCTAAAAAATAACACCTGTTTTTATATGGGTAATTTAAAGTAAAGCTTACATAACATAACATATATGTTACAGGATTCCAGGGCAGGAGGATTAGGGAAACTGAAACAGGAGAGTTAAAACAAAGCCAAATAGTATGAGTGTGAGCAATTTGCAGCCAGCTTGTAACTAAAAAGCCATTATCTTCCCCAGCCAAAGACGCCTGAAAGCAAAGGGTTAATAAAATCCCCCTAGCCCAGCCAGTATGGCTCAGTGGTTGAGCGTCAACCTATGAACCAGGAGGTCAAGGTTTGATCGCCCATCAGGGCATATGCCCAGGTTGCGGCCTTGATCCCCAGTGTGGGATGTGCAGAAGGTAGCGATCAATGATTCTCTCTCATCATTGATGTTTCAATCTCTCCCTCTCCCTTCCTCTCTGAAATTAATAAAAATATATTTTTTTAAAAAAACCTCCCTAGTCCAAGATGGTTTGGCTCAGTGGATAGAGCGTCAGCCTACGAACCGAACGGTCCCGGGTTCAATTCCAGTCAAGAGCACATACCTTGGTTGCAGGCTCCTCCCTGGCCTGGGCTCTGGCGCATGCAGGAAGCAACCAATCGATGTGTTTCTCTCACATTGATATTTCTCTCTGTCTTTCCCTCTCTCTTCCACTCTTTCTAAAATCAATGGAAAAAATATCCTCAGATAAGGATTTTTTTAAAAAAAGCCTCCCTAATGAGAGAATGCAGAAGGGGATGGGGAAAGGAGAGAAAAGGGGGTAAGGGGGCAGTTTCACTCCCTAAGCAGAAAAGCCAGCAGTCTCAAGGCTTGACAAGATAAAGTTGCCAGGTGCCTCTCATGAATTCTGGGAAGGCCACAACAATGTAAAAAGGAACCTTGAGAATTAATCTCTACCAAAATAGTCAGAAAAGGAATTTTCAAACCTATAGACAGGAGGGTAGATAAGGCCTTGGACCCCCACCCAACTGGCTCTTCAGATTAGCTGAGAACCTGTCTACACTTCCTAAACCAAATTGCTTCACTTCTTCAATAAAGGTTCATGCTTTAAGTACTTTAATTGCTTTAATAAATTGGCTTTTCTAGGTCTAGGTCTCTTGTATAAATTCATTTATATGAGAAGACAAGGATCGAAGTTGGGAACAGCCCGCTCCCACTGACTCAGGGGGGCATCCAATATTACCTCTCTGGTGTCAGGAGAGGTGCCTCTAACATATAGGAAACTTCTAGTGCCATGGTTGGTACATAGGATGATATCAAGGAATGTATTTACATTCCCTTTTCCTGAACACAACAGTTCTCAATGATGGATGCATGTTAGAATCGCTCAGTGAACTTTTATAACTACTGATTCTCTGAGCTCTATTGCCAAAGATTCTGATTAAATTGCTCTGGGCCAGATTCTAGGCATCCGTAGTTTGTAAAGCTCCCCAGATGATTCTAACAAGCAGCCAGGGTTCCGAATCACTGCACAAAAGCATCAGTCCTCTGACTTTCATGAGTTTTAGAAATACCTGTGGCGATTTTTCAAATATGCCTGGTCTTTCACCTTGCAAGACTCCGATTCATTAGGATGGGACAGACTATCCTTAGGAGTATCAGGAAGATATTTTGGTGTCACTCACTGCTTGAGAATGTCTAACATCTTACAGCTTCTCACATCACCCTAATTCTGCCTCCGTTTCATAATGACTTCTAAGTGTCCTACATTTTTTCTCATTTCATGACAACAGTTCTGTGAAGTAGATGTGGCAAGTTGTCACCCCTATTTGGCAGATCAAAATATTTGAGTTTAGAAAAACTAAACAGACTTACTGTTAACACACAGTAAATGACAAAGATTAGACTCACATTTGGGTTGTGTAATGACAATAACAATTATTACAATTTATCTAAGTTCTTACTATAACAATAGTAAGGCATTGTGCTAAGAGATCTGCATTAATTCTTGCATTAATTAACTGACGTATGCAGCTACTATTAATTTACCCCCTCTTTATTCTATAAGAAAGAAAGCTAGGGCTAAACAGTGGAGAGTACCTTGCTTGATACTGCACAGCTACTAAATGCCAAAGTTGTGATTCAAGTCATTCTCTGGCTGCAGCATCCTTGTACTAAGCTGCCCTTTGTTCACATTCTCCTCCTGAAATTCCAGTGTTCTTTCCACTGCTCCACAACGCTCTGGCAGCCTCCACGTCATCACCAGATGTGTTTTCTGCTGTTCTAATTTCCAGGGAAATCAGGGGAAAATATGATGATTATTATGATTCTTGAAAGAGCTAAGGCTGACTTTTGTTCTGCTACCTAAAGACTCTCCTAGAGAGAGCTCTTTCCAAATCAATTCAGACATTTTGGTTGCTACTGAGTAAAACTCCAACTTACACTGTAGTTTTAAATAATTAGGCTTTTGGTCTCAGCCTGTGTGGCTCCGAGGTTGAGTCTTGGGTTGTGGGCTCCATCCCCAGTAGGATTCTCTCTCATCATTGATGTTTCCGTCTCTCTCTCTCCTCTCCTTTCCTCTCTAAAATCTATTTATTTTTTTTTAAATTAGGCTTTGGGAATTTATTAGTTTATGTAAATTTGGAAAAATCCGAAGTTAGGCTGGTTTTAGGTTTGGGATCATTTAGTAAGAGATGAAACAACGCCAACAGGACCTGAGTTTGTCCATCTCTTGATCAGCTCCTGTTCCCCTCCCTGATATGTTTGCTTTATTCTCAGACATATTCATCATTTATGATGGTCAAGTGGCTGTGCTCTACATTTAAGAAGGCAAAGGAGAAAAGCTGCTCCTCACAATACCAACAATTATCTGTAACTTCAGTCTCATAATCTCTGATTGCTCAGGTACTCGTATGTGAAGCAATCATTATTGCCAAGGCAATGTGACACAGTGCCTGAGGCAAATGCCCTCTCAGAGGCTCAGTATGCAGTGTGTTTAATGGGAATCCTAGGAACTAAGAATAAAAAAGAAACATTTTCAAAATCAAAATTGAACTGTTGGTAGAAAAAACATGGGGTTCCCCTACATATCCCAGATACTCAATTCAGTTGTTTATTATTTTTATCACTACTATCTTATGTTTATACTAGAGGCCCAATGCACAAAATTCGTGCAAGAGTAGGCCTTCCCAGCCGCGGTGGCTGCCTGGATCCCTCCCTTGCAGCTGGGCGGCTGCCTCGATCTCGTGGCTACAGCCCTGACTTCATCCAGAAGTTTGTCCAGAAGGACGTCCGGAAGGACATCTGGCCTAATTAGTATATTACGCTTTTATTATTATAGATAAACATTTATATTTTACACACTGTTCTTTTACATGCATTAATTCATTTCTGCTACTCTTAAATTTATTCCCAATAATAGTAACAATGCATAGGTTTCTTAAGAAGGTTATTTCTTGCCAATGTATACCAATACTCACAATGGACTCATTAAAAATATAAAAGTTGGGTGGACAGTCTACTGGTCATCAAAAGAATTATAGGTTACCTGGCAGAGAAATTACATTAAGTTAGATGTTCCTTTTTACTATTTAATAAACTGATCTTATCATAACTACCTAAGAATGTGTGTTACATCTAGAAAGCACACATGCTGGCCTGTAGTGATTATTAACTGGTCTTGAAGACTCCAATGTCATCAACAATGCAGCAGTAAACTCCACAGATCAGAATCTTTTTATTCAAATGTGGTGATAAACCATTCTAAATCTATATGGAAATTTCAGCTATTTTCTTACTGATTAGAAAGACTCACTCTTATTAGGGGCCCTTATAAGAAATGCTTTTCATACTCACTAATGAGTGCTCAATTCACCTGAACCAAATCCAACATTCTCTACCTTTTTAAAAAATGTATCTTTATTGTTGAAAGTATTACAGATGTCCCCTTTTTTTCCCCATTGATCCCCTCCACCCTACTCCCTCTCTCTCCCCAGACCTTCACTGCACTATTGTCTGTGTCCATGGGTTTTGCATATATGCATATAAATTCTTTGGTTAATCCCTCCCCTTTCTCCTTCCCTCTGAGAATCTTCAGTCTAGTGCATGCCTCCATGTCTCTGGATCTATTTTGTTTGTCAGTTTATTTTGTTCATTAGATTCCACATATAAGTGAAATCATGTGATATTTGTCTTTCTCTGACTGGCTTATTTTGCTGTGCCTTTTTAGTCATGATGGTAAAGTATTGTTTTGATAGGAATATGATTAAAATTGCAAAATATCTTACCTTTTAAAACAACCGGAAAACATTTAAAAGTTAATATTATACAATTTATTAACTGGTATATCTTTTTGGGGAAAAGAACAGGCATTTTAAGAATTTCAGAATCCATTTTTTGGGGGGTCATTACATTTTTAATTGTTTTAACAAATTTACACATGTATATAATATGGTCATAGATTGAGTAGTGAAGAAAAGCTTAGAATGAACACCTGCCTTTCTCACCAACCCTGGTCCACTCCTAGAAAG
This sequence comes from Myotis lucifugus, assembly GCF_000147115.1. Taxonomy (NCBI): domain Eukaryota; kingdom Metazoa; phylum Chordata; class Mammalia; order Chiroptera; family Vespertilionidae; genus Myotis; species Myotis lucifugus. The sequence goes on along the minus strand of NW_005871325.1, from coordinate 497,842 downwards.
AAATTCCTTTATCTGTCTTGCATTCTCCTGGTGACAGCTGTCCTGACTCGAAACAATATTTCAGAGCTTTGTTTCTTTATGAATCATATTTATGCATTATAATACATTTATACTTCTCTGTTCTTATTATACAATCTTTTCATAGTTTGATAGTAATATTATTATTTTTAAATATTTTATTATTTTTCTGTGTGATTTTAAATAATATATCTATAGTTCTTTTTCCATCAGTTTTAATTAGTATCATGACTTTCTTCTCTGAAAAATTTTAGCCACTTTTTTCTTTTCCTCCATATCTTTCCTTATTTCACTTTTCCATTTTTAGAATTAAATTTTTTAGGGTAGTGATGCTAAATAACATTATGTACATTTCAGGCATACAACTTTATAACACAACATCTATACTCTCTATTATGTGTTCACCACCTGAAATCTAGTCTCCTTTCATTGCCTTGTATTTGATCATTATACCTATTACCTTCAAAATCATATCTCTTTATATGAGTTTTAATTGTGTAAAACTTTAAATAAGAAATATAATTTTGGGGGTTATAGAGAATATGTTGAAAGCAATCTGATGATTTTTTAGAAAACTGTTTCTATATCAAAATACTATTTTTAAGGTAAAGGAAAACATTTTTTTCAACATAATGTGTGTTAAAAATATTCAGAACATTTTTGGCTTCCTCTAATACCATAATTAATGAAAACACAGGTGGTTTTTATCCTTTCCATATTAAGATTTAAATTTTGGGGGCATATATATATATATATATATATATATATATATATAGGCTTTTTTAGTGAGAGAATTAGAGTGAAAACTTAACCTTTTCAATATTCCTTGGAGACTATTTCCTATTCTAGCCCAGTCAGAAGTTTCCCCTCTACTCTCTGACCCGTTCCTTGCCTTTTTCAAAGCCTGTGTTTAGACCTAGAATAGTATAAGTTAATATTAGCTCTCAGTTGACAGAGGATATAAAAAGTTAGAGTTACAACATTTTTCTAGACTCACAAGACTCAATACATTTTTAGCAAATATTCCCTTCGTTTAGGGCCAAATTACAAGACTATTAATTCACCTAATTTCTTTTTTTTTTTTACTAAGACACTAACTCTATGTTATTTGACATGCCGATCACGTTTACCTAGCTGGACATCTGTAGCTGTCCTAAACATGTTTCTTTTGTTTTTATGCTTTTATTACAAAATTATTCTTTCAACAACTCGAGTCAAAATTTTTAAGAGTTGTCTTGCAAAAGAAGGAATTCTAATATTTTTTGCCTTTTATATTGTTTCTAATTCTGAAATGATTGCTATTTATCCACGCATTAATTATCCAAGAGAAAAATATCAGTGTGATTATGGAATGTTTAATGTCAAAGAAAATTAAGTAACATTTATACTAAACCCTTTATTTCAAAATTGGAATGATTGCAATTAAAACAAGTGAAATGACTTGATCAAATCTGAGAAACTAGCTCATAGTTCAAAGGTGACATGAGGGAATTAAACTAATGGTACCCAATCTTCTATTGAATTGATTCAGCATTCTCCATCAATTAACATCTCTCATTTTAGTTATATAAAATACTTGTGAACAATGGAATATTTACCCTGGGGAGCTTCTTGTTTTAATCTTGTGTTTATAATAGAGTGTGTAATTCTATAAAAGTATAGTAAGTCCTCACTTATCATTGATAGTTTCTGTCATTTTAAGAGAAATTATGTATAATGAAATCAATTTCACCATAGACTAATTGATATAAACAAGAATTAAGCTCCTACAGCATCTCATCAACATTATAAAGAAATGGCATTGAACAAAATGAAGTCGGTCCAGGACCTGCTGCATGAGAAATAAAACATTAAGATAAAAAGTGGAAAAGATGACTTCTGATGTCAAGTAAGAATTTTAAAGAAGATGGTACTTGATCTGCATTTTGAAAGAGAAGTGTTTCTAAGTGTAAATGAATGAATAGCTACTAATGGTAAAGGCACATCATGTTTAAAGACATTCCTCTTCAGGAAAATAAGCAGCAATTCTCTTACTACAGTGTAAGTTGTATAAAGAAGGGGAGAGCAACAAGATCAGGATGAAGACAAGCAGATATGAGAGACCCTATATATCAGGCAAAGGAGTCTGAACATTGGTTTTTATATGTAACTGAAGTTCAAATGATCATAGGAATTTTACTTCAGGTTTTCTCTTCTTACCTTATATTCTCTGATTCTTTCATGAGGATGCCCACAAATGTTCATGTCTAGTCAGGGCCTCTCTTCTGAATCCCATAATCACTGGGAATTTTCATGGTGATGTTCTAACTGAAGCACAAATTAAATATTAATAACACTGAACATATTATTTTTATCTACCCACTTTCTTATTATGAGCTGTTCTTGATACATGTTAATGATAACAGTAGTCACCTGGAAAGCCACTAGATTTTTCCATCTCTTCCCATCCAGTCAAAAGGTATTTGGGATACAATAGAAGAAACCAAATTTCTCTTAGGTTTTCCTCTTAACATGCACAGAAATGTGGGGTTGGTCTTCTTCTCATATATCTCCTTTTAAATAAATACTTTGTTATAAAGAGATATGTTATTTTTTTGGTGTACTAAAATCAATAGAATTTTTTTCTTCAATGATATTGTTTTATCTAATTTCTAAGGGCAGTAGAAACACATCATTGAACAAACTAAAACAGAAAAGATCTATGCATGCCCCTAACCTTTGAGATCCCAAAGAATTTTATTTATTAAATGAGTTAGAGTCCTATGTAATATTTGCTTGGTCAATTTTGTGGACAGGACCCAGTTACTATAGTGTGAAAACAATGTAAACAGATTGGTCATGAAAAATGAATCCAATGTCCTAACAAATGTGTTCTGGAGAAAATAGTATTTGCAAAGAATCTGATTAAGACATACACTTTCATTTGAGCACAAAGTGAGGGAATTTTGGTATCATTGAATGCAGCTACTGGAGAGTTAACTTTGCCCAGCATATCATGGTCATAAGAAGGCCAAGAGACATATGAAAACATGATCAAAGTCACTAATCATCCGAGAGATGCAAATCAAAATGACATTGAGGTACCATCTCACACCTGTCAGAATAGCTATCATCAACAAATCAACAACTAATGACAAGTGCTGGCGAGGATGCCAAGAAAAAGGAACCCTCCTGCACTGCTGGTGGGAATGCAGACTGGTGTAGCCACTGTGGAGAACAGTATGGAGTTTCCTCAGAAAACTAAAAATTGAATTCCCATTTGACCCAGTGATCCCACTTCTAGGAATATATCCCAAGAAACCAGAAACACCAATCAGAAAGAATATATGCACCCCTATGTTCATAGCGGCACAATTCACCATAGCTAAGATTTGGAAACAGCCTAAGTGCCCATCAGCAGATGAGTGGATTAAAAAACTCTGGTACATCTACACCATGAAATACTACACTGCTGTAAAAAGAAAGGAACTCTTATCATTTGCAACAGCATGGATGGACCTGAAGAGCATTATGCTAAGCGAAATAAGTCAAATGGAGAAAGATAAATACCACATCATCTCACTTATTTGTGCAATATAATGAACAACATAAACTGATGAACAAAAACAGATCCAGAGACAGAGAAGCATCGATCAGACCATCAAACCTCAGAGGGAAGGCAGGGGAGGGTGGGGGTAAGGGGGAGAGATCAACCAAAGGACTTGCATGAATGGATATAAACATAACCAATGGACACAGATACTAGGGGGGTGAGGGCATGAGTGGTGGGTTCTGGGGGGCAATAGGAGGATAAGGACACATATGTAATACCTTAATTAATAAAGAAAAGAAAAAAATTTAAAAGAGTGGGAGAAGATAAGGGTACGTTTAAATATAGGGGCTGAGGATGTGTTCAGCAAAATGCTACTCTGATTGGAATGGAGTCCGCCTGCAGTTGAATCTCAGCCCTGGTACTAATAGTTATTTACATTTTTCTCATCTATTATATTATAGTGAAAAATAGTACCACACAGGTTTTGGGAGGATTAATTTGATTTACACAATTAAAATACTCAGCACATTTGAGTGCATATGTTCAAGAAAGTTTAATTCCCCTTTTCTTTCTGTACTTTGTTGGGAATTTTTAAAACCATAGATTAAGTGCAATTATGTTGCAGAAATTGAAAATATATGCTGAACAAGATTAATAGACATATAGAGAATAGTTTAAAGGAACTACATTTTCACCATAGTAGCAATATAAAGGTGACTCTAGAAAAAAGAATTGCTATTTTAAAGTGCTATTTTTAATGAAAAATTTGTAAATGATCATTTGTGTGTGTGCATATATAGCTTTGATTTAAGAAACCCAAATAAAGCTAATCATTTATTTTCCAATTTTATTCTATAATAAAATATATTAGTCTACACTGATATTTATTTTACTGATGACTTTTCGGTTTTCCATTTGTCTTTCGTTCAGTTGATGTGGCACCCATTTTCCTTCCTTTAAAATATTTCCCATTGCTTGTAAATGATCGGAAATTGTTTGCTGAGCAACGTTTAATCTTTCTGTAAGTTGTTTTTTGAGTTTGACACACATGTTCATCCAATAATGCTTTAATGTTGGTCTTCAAACTTTTTCAGTTGACCTGGACGTTCTTTGTCTTTCACATCGAAATCATCACTTTTTTAAAGTGTTTAAACCAGTGTTCACAAGTATCTTGAGATGGAGCATGTTCACCATAAGCTTCCCGAAGTATATGATAACTTTTTCTTCAAAATAAAGTAATGAATTAAAACTTCCCACAAATGCTCTTTTCTTTTTCACGAAATTCGACATTTTTAAGTGTAAAAATATCTATGATGTTAGCACCTTCAGCAAATTTGATATATGAAGTTTTGAAGCTTGTTGTCAATACAACAAAATAGCATACACATCAAATTGCATATATATCAACATATGTGTAACTCCATCTATTGAAAAAAAATCCACATTAACTGGTAAACCTAGTATTCAGACATAAACCTGATGATCTTCCCATAATGTGAATTTAAATATACTGAATTCAAAGTTATATGAAAAATCAATTATTTTATGAATAAGGCATAGTTAAAAATATCAAACTCATTGATTTGGGTTGATGATCTAGAAAATAAAATGTATGCCAGCATGGCTCAGTGGTTGAGCATTGACCTGTGAACCAGGAACTCACAGTTTCATTCCCGCTCAGGGCACATGCCCGGGTTGCAGGCTCAGTCTTTCAGGAGGTAGCCAATCGATGATTCTCTCTCACCATTGATATTTCTCTCTCTCTTTTCTTCTTTCCTATCTGAAATGAATAAAAATATATATTTTTAAAAATGTATGAGAAGGATAAATAATAAAAACTATTTCACTTGCTACAAAAAATATAGTGATATATAGATATCTATCTGTATATGTACTAAATATATTATATATATATATATATATATATATATATATATATATATATTCACACAAATTATAGGACATCATTCCAATAATATTTCTATCTAAGAGGGGAAGTATTTGTCGGCATTTTGCTGTTGTGCTTACTAATTTCCTGTTAGTTCCCATGAATTATTTGAGGTGACAGAGATGGACGGTGATACACTCATCTATGCATCATAGCTGTCCCTTCGGTAAACTGGAAAAGCAATCTACTTATGATGTTACAGATCACATTCATCCTTTGAAATCAATTCAGAAGTCCCATTGCTAACTTCTGGTTGTGTGATAGGATATTTAGAAATGAAGTGTATCTCAAAGAGAAAAGAATAAACCACACTATTTCAAACCAAACTGATTCCTTCATGACTCAGGACATAGGAATACATTTTGTTGGCACTATTACAGATAAATTAACAATGACACTCTTCTACTATTTCCAGTACACTGTTACATAAATGTTTTTTGTATAATTTATGCAAATTGCTATATAGTCAGCTGAACCATTAAATGACTTTATTTCAAAATATCTATTCAATTGAACTAATGAAGTTGTAGAACACAGTCAAATAATAATAGGCCACAGAGACAGCTGTCAATATCATTCCACTTTGACTACTTTCTCACTTATACGCATTTTAACTGATATTTAGGCGCTTAGAAACAATGTGGAATAATTTTGCACAACTTCTGGATGGATTCAAAAAAAGGAGTGTAGAAAAGCCAATGATAACATTGAATGAAATCTCTCTGAAATTATGACAAATAATAATTTAGTTTTTGAATCCATCATTTCTCTCTTCCTGTTCCCTTTTCCATCTTGAACAAATCCAGCTAATATTTCTGGTTTCTGTATTCTCTTAACAATCTGTCACTCTCTCCTTCACCAAGTGTAGAAGCCTACTGGTATCATTGGGCCCCTTTCTTCTTCATGTCCCAGGACAAAAATATCATTCATTTGTGTCAGTTGTTTTTTTCAATCTCCCACAAACATCCTTTCTCCATATTCCTAGTTGCCAACATATTACAAATTTAAACTCTCATTTGTAGATCTCTAGACCATTTTAATATTGCCAATGACTTCCCTATCACCAGACTCTAGCCCACTCTATCTAGTATCCTGGGACTTCAACCACTACTTTGATTGTGACCTTCCTCTGCTAAAAATCTTTTAGAGACTTTCAGATGATTACCTTATCATTTCAAATTTGAGATGAATAAAACTATGATGCTGATTTAGGTTTAAATTTCTTGCCTTATATCTCACAATTCCATTAATCTAGGCAAGCTGTTATATTCTCTAAAGCTGTTGTTATTCTCTAAAGATATCATTATAACTTTGCTCTTACCTTACCTTCTGTAAAGATTAGCCTAACCATACCTTCTACTTATAAAAGCAAAAACCCTCTTCTAAGCAATATTTTAATATTTCTATAATAATTTAGTATACTCCAGACTAATCTTAGGTGTTTTATATTCCACTCATTTATATGTGTATTTTTTTCACTCTGAGAACAGAATTAAAATGCCATTTTTCCCTTACATACTATTTTTATAACTATTATGTAACAGAATCTTATTTATTTTTTTTATTTTTTTTATTTTTTATTTATTTTTTTTAATATTTTTTATTTTTCGCTTAAAGTATTACAAAGGGTATTACATAAGTGTCCTTTTTTTTCCCCCCCGCCCTTGACAAACCCCTACCCTCCCTTACCCCCCAGTGTCTTATGTCCATTAGTTATGCTTATATGCATGCATACATGTCCTTCGGTTGATCTCTTACTCCCCTCCCTCCTGCCCCCCAACTCTCTCTGGCCTTCCCACTGCAGTTTGGCAATCAGTTTGAGGCAGCTCTGCCTCTGTATCTATTATTGTTCAAAAGTTTGTAATGGTCTTTATTATCCATGAATGAGTGAGATCATGTGGTATTTTTCCTTCATTGACTGGCTTGTTTCACTTAGCATAATGCTCTCCAGTTCCATCCATGATGTTGCAAATGGTAGGAGTTCCTTCTTTTTTAACAGCAGCATAGTATTCCATCGTGTAGATGTACCACAGTTTTCTAATCCATTCATCTACTGATGGGCACTTAGGCTGTTTCCAGATCTTAGCTATGGTGAATTGTGCTGCTACGAACATCTGGTTACATATATCCTTTCTGATAGGTGTTTCTGGTTTCTTGGGATATATTCCTAGTAGTGGGATCACAGGGTCAAATGGGAGTTCCGTTTCCAATTTTTTGAGGAACCTCCATACTGCCTTCCATAGTGGCTGTACCAGTCTGCATTCCCACCAGCAGTGCACAAGTGTTCCTTTTTCTCCACATCCTCTCCAGCACTTGTCGTTTGTTGATTTGTTGATGATGGCCATTCTGACAGGTGTGAGATGGTACCTCATTGTTGTTTTGATTTGCATCTCTCGGATGATTAGTGACTTTGAGCATGTTTTCATATGCCTCTTGGCTTTCTGAATGTCCTCTTTTGAAAGGTGTCTATTTAGATCCTTTGCCCATTTTTGATTGGATTGTTTATCTTCTTTTTGTTAAGTTGTATGAGTTCCCTATAAATTTTGGAGATTAAGCCCTTATCAGATATGACGTTGGCAAATATGTTTTCCCAAGAGGTGGGTTTTCTTGTTGTTTTGTTGATGGTTTCTTTTGCTGTGCAGAAGCTTTTTATTTTGATGTAGTCCCATTTGTTCAGTTTCTCTTTAGTTTCAACTGCCCTAGGAGCTGTATCAGTGAAGAAATTGTTTTGGCATAAGTCTGAGATTTTGTTGCCTTTGTATTCTTCTAGAGTTTTTATAACAGAATCTTATTTAAATATACAAATAACCATCATATATATGGACATGTGTACACACACACACACACACACACACACACACACACACATATCCATACACACACTTACTTTTCTAATCATTCTTTATATTTGCTATCCAGGCGGATGAAAACCTTTGGCTTAATGCAAAACTTAGGTAATGTTCATCTTGTTAGAGTATGAGATCCCTCATTAACTCAGAGTATTAAATGAAACAGTTGAGTTAGTAACCAAATCGACAAAGAACCAGTTGAATATATGTATGATTAGAGACTTTATCATTTTGTTCTTAGATTAATTATATGGCTCATTATACCATAACGCGTGCTTAATTTCAAAACGAGTTTTGTTTCTTGCCTTCTGGTTTTATGTACTTTCCTTTTAAATATAAGAACTGTATAGAACATTGTCTGACTTGTAGCAAAAATAAATAAATAAATAATAACCAGCAGAAATAAGAGAATGAAGAAGTTTGCCCTAAGAAAAAGAGCACACTTTAAGAGAACAATGACACACACAATATGGCTTCACTGGATTCAATGGCTTCACTGAATGAGATTGGGCCGAGAGTATTTTTCAATAGCACTGTGCAAAGCTATCGATTAACAAATTCTTCTGAAGTAGTGAGGTCACCATGGAGAAAAATAAACATTATTTTTCTGAAATGTATATATTGCTATGTGAAGACAGCCTCCTTATGAGTAGAAGAGCTCAAGGAAGTTAGCTAACAATCAAAGCACAGGCATGTAAGTTAACTTTATCATTTTGAATGTCTCCTAATAGTTATTTTCTTTGTTTGAGTTGATGATTTCAGTTCATTTGTTTAAATATACTTTCTCTCTGCTGGGGCTGACCAACAGACCCTGAGCGACGGATGAATAGATTACTCCGACACAGGTTTCTGTGAAAAAGAGGGCTAAGGGACTATTTTTTTAAATATATATTTTATTGATTTTTTTACAGAGAGGAAGGGTGAGGGATAGAGAGTTAGAAACATTGATGAGAGAGAAACATCAATCAGCTGCCTCCTGCACATCTCCTACTGGGGATATGCCCGCAATCAAGGCACATGCCCTTGACCGGAATTGAACCTGGGACCCTTCAGTCTGCAGGCCGATGCTCTATCCACTGAGCCAAACTGGTTAGGGCCTAAGGGACTCTTTTACTTTAGTGGTAAAAGCAGTCCCGTTTGCCTGCCTCGTTGGCTTTTTATTATAACAACAGCTTGAACTCAAATTAACCTTTAGGTACAGTCAGCAGGGTAAGTATCCTTGAGAAAGTATATGCTTCTACAAGGTCAGGTGGTAGAGACTATACATAGAGATTCTAGCAAAACACCCCGGGGGATCGGACTTGTTTGGAAAAGTCAAGGTCCTGGCTGCCACCTTCAGCAAGGTCCCCTCAGAGGCCCCGACCTTTCAGTCATTAAATGTATTAAGGAAACAGGGAAGCGTTGCATACCAACTGGACATCAGGAAATGCTGGCATCACCAAGTTGATCGTTTTCAGTGAGAAACTTTGAGACCAGGATGGGGAACATAAAGACTATAAAAATAAAGAACGCAAAAGTCTCTCGGGGAGATTAGTTGGCAGAGTTCCCAGCAAGACCCCCTCAGGTTTGTGGGAAGGGCAGAATATGAGGCAGTGAGGTGGGTGGACATGAGCAAGACAAGGGATCTCAATTGTATAAAGAACTTGGAGCAAAAAAAGCAACCAAGGAGACATACTCATTGTCTTTCCTGCATGACTGGTGTCATGAGTGGTTTGCCAGTAGCACACACACCAGCTTCCTGCTTGATTTCTGCTTGACAGGGTCTAAACACAAAGGGCTGAGTGTCCTCCAGGTCCACTGTAGGCTGTCTTTCTTCATTGCTCACCAGGGCAAGGGCCACATTTCTTGAATCACAGCGATCTTCTTTCTTGATTTTCTCCTTTGTTTTATTAGAGCACAGGCTTGAGGAATTTCCTACAGAGTACTTGGAAGGAATTTTTTCTTAGTTCTCACCTACCTGGATGTCGTTACAATTTGTGGGCCAAGTATGGAATTAAACGTAGAAATAACTTTTTCTTAAGACGTGAAGGCTTGATTCCAGCTCTTCTAGTGCACATCGTGCTGCTGGTAAGAAAATAATTACCCCTGCCTGATTCTAGTCTCTGCGGCTAACTGCTCTATTTTCCACTCACTTCTTTCAATTTTTTTTTCTCTTTCAGATATTTTTCTTTAATTCTCTGACAGTGATATGTCCAGCTGTTTATCTTTTTCATTCATTAGGCTACAAACACTCAGTGGCCTCTTTTGAATCCTAAGACTATGTCCTTAGACTCTAGGAAATTTCTTGCATTATACCTTTTAAAATGTTCCTCCTCATTGTTATCACTGTTCAATTCTTTAGGCAGCCTATTAGTAGAAAGTTAGACCTCCTATGCTATATTGATTTCAAGTTTATCTCTTTTATTTTCCCTCACATATGCTGTCTTTTCTTTTTGCTGTACTGCATAAAATTTTTTCTTCAGCTTTATCTTCTGAACATTGTGTGGCAAAAGTAGGTTCACAGTTGTTTGTATGGAGAAGAATTCAACACTTAATAAATAATAAGGATAAAACCGTCAAACCTCAGAGGGAAGGTAGGGGAGGGTGGGGGTAAGGGGGGAGATCAACCAAAAGACTTGTATGCATGCATATAAGCCTAACCAATGGACACAGACACCAGGGAGGTGAGGAGCAGCGATCCTTTTCCCAATTCCTCTCTCAGATGCTCAGGCTGCGGCACCTCCGAGACCTCAACATGGAGTCTCCCTCCTTCCTCTGAGGCCGTCTGACCAGACGCTCAGGTGCCTGCAGACCCCCTTGGACAAACTCTCCATATGGCTTTGCTGGCAGCTGACACATTCAGACCTGACACACCTGTTCCAGTGCCCGAACCTCAGGCAGCTGAAGTCCCTGCATCTGTATGGCGCCAACCTCACCGATTTTAGTCCCCAGCCCCTCCGAGCTCTGCTGCAGGCAGTGACACCCACCCTTCAGGACCTGCAACTAGATAACTGTGCGATGGTGGACTCCCAAGTCGAGGCCTTCCTGCCTGTCCTGAGCCGCTGTCACCAGCTCAGGAAGTTCACCATCTCTAAGAACAACTTTTCCATGGCCACCGGGGAGAAGCTGCTGCGCCAGACAGCTGGGCTGTGCAGTTTAGAGTTTGAGTTGTACCCTGTCCCTCTGGAGTGTTACAGGACCCAATGGACTGTGGACCAGGAGAGAGTTGCTCTGATCCGGGCTGAGCTCAAAGAGACACTGAGGGAGTTAGGAAAACCCAGGACCATCCGTCTTGACACCAAGTACTTTAGCTCTAGGGAGTTTTATCTCGTGGTATTTTCATGACATGGAGCCCATGATGTGCCCCTGTAGTGACCCTGCTCACCAGGTGCACCTAACAATGGCTTCCTTCGGGGCCCCTGGAACCTGAAACCTTGGACTGGGGTGCAATATGTGGGGCCACCCATGTTTCATGTTCATGCTCAGTGTGAATGGGGAAAGGGATGGACCCAGCCCAGGTACAGGATTGCAGGGACAAAGGTTGGGGAGTTCATGGGACCTCAAAGGCAAAGTGTCCTAGTATCAGAATTATGAATCTGATTTGCTTGGGGAGGGGTTTGGCATTTGGGCTTGAGGTGCATCTGTGGGAGTTAATCCTCGGGTGGATGGTTGGAAAGGAATGATCAGAAATAAAGACAATTTCAAAGGCCAAACAAAAAAAAAAAAGAAAAAAGAATAAACTCTGTGTTTCCAGCACTCACATCTGTAAACCTACTTTTGCTCCACATTTATTTTGTTGTTTTTTTCCACATTTATTTTGCAATCACATTTTAATTTTCAAGAGCATTTATTTGTTCTATTCTGTCACCAATTTCAATGTAGGGGTGGGTGGAAGGGCAGTTCCCCACACTACCATCAAGCAGTTCTCCAGCACTATCTGACTATCCTACAATTCTGACACTATCTACCTGGAGATAGCATCGGATTGCACAGATTAAGGGCTCAGTCTACAATACTGCCCATCCCCCAACTTCAGATGTCAAATTGCAAGGCCAGGTTGTCACTTTTGCTTCTGACTGACTAGCTATAAATCAGAGGTTTCCACAGCCCCTTCCTTGGATTTGATTAATTTGCTAAAGAGGCTCACAGAATTTAGAGAAATATTTTACTTACTAGATTATCATTTTTTTTTAAAGATATGGCTCAAGAGCAGACAGATGAAAGAGACGCATAGGGTGAACTAGGGGGATCTCTCTGAGAGCACCACTCTCCTCACATTTCTACCTTTAAACCAACCCAGCTCTCTGATCCCTCTTCTGGGGGTTTTACGGAGACTTTGTTACCCAGGCAGGATTGATTAAATCATTGAACATTCAGTGATTCAACTCAACCTCCAGCCTCTCTTCTCTCCCTAGAGGTGGGAAGGGGGATGTCTTTAAACTCCAATATTCCAATTACTGTGGTTGGCTCCACTGGCAAACAACCCTCATCCATTCTTAGATATTTCCCAAAAGTCAATTTTCTAACATAGCAAAAGACATATTTATTACTCACTCTTACCATAGAAAATTCCAAGGTTTTGGGGACCTCTGTGCTGGAAACCAGGAAAAACAAACATATATATACAAATCATAATATCACATTGTTTATTGTTCACCTACTTTTGAGTCTCTCAGGATACCAAATAGAATATTAATGTTTATGTTAAGTTTTGTTGTTTTTTTTCAATCCTGAATTTTGTTTCTGGATCTTCTGATGTTTTTGACTTTGTCCTATTTAATTGTACTTTTATTTTTCAGTTCTTTGAAATGCCTTGTGGTTATTGAATATCCATTAATATTTAAGATTTTAGCCGAACCGGTTTGGCTCAGTGGATAGAGCGTCGGCCTGCGGACTCAGGGGTCCCAGGTTCGATTCCGGTCAAGGGCATGTACCTTGGTTGCGGGCACATTCTCACTGGGGGGTGTGCAGGAGGCAGCTGATCGATCTCTCTCATCGATGTTTCTGGCTTTCTATCCCTCTCCCTTCTTCTCTGTAAAAAATCAATAAAATATATTAAAAAAAAAACTCTATTCTCAGAATTTGTTTAAAAAAATAGATTTTATAACATCACATTTAATAATCTACTTTAAAACATTAAACTATATCCCTCAAAGTTTTGAAATATTACAGGTAGATAATGATGATGATGATGATGATGATGATAGATGATAGATAGATGATAGATGATGATGATAGATAGATAGATGATTGATAGATAGATAGATAGATGATAGATGATAGATGATAGATGATAGATGATAGATAGATAGATAGATAGATAGATAGATACTGATTTATTGCAAGGAATTGGCTTGCACAATTGTGGGGGCTGGCCAGGCAAGTCTGAAATCTGTAGGATAGGTCATCAGGACTTCAGTAAGAGCAGACTGGAAGCTTTCTGTCAGAAGCTGAAGCTGCAGTCCACAGGTACCATTTCTTCCTCCTCAGGGAAACCCTATTTCTGTTCTCAAAACCTTTAAACAAATTGAACCAGGCCCAGCCATGTTATCAGAGATAATCTCCTTTCCTCCAAATCAATTTATTGTAGATGCTAACTACATCTACAAAGTACCTTCACAGCAACACTCAGATTAGTGGATGATTGAAGAACTGGGGACTTCAGCCTAACCAAGTTGACCTGTAAAACTGACAACCACAAGTGGCCAGACAGGATACCCACCTTTTTTGCTGCAAGAGACAGGCAGATGAGAGTCATAAATATTATAATATTTAACAATGAACTCAACTCTGGAGTGAGACTAACTGGGCTCAGATTCTAGTTCATCCACCCATTGTCAGCATTATGTGATGTTTCTATACATCAGTTTCCTGAACAATAAAATGGGAATTCTAATAACAATAACTTCCTTAGCAAGATGTGTGAAGATTAAGTTTAATGTATATAAAGCATTAGAACATTGCCTGTCACATAGTAAGCACCTGATGAGGGTTTGCTGCTATCACTACTGATTTCTCAGAATTGTATGGGTAGTATGAGGAAAAGTAAAGTGAAGGGATCAACTGATCCATATAAATTTTTGATTATCTTTTCTCCATAATACCAATGTTTTCATGTCCAAGTCTCTCTGAGGTCCTGGAAGTAAAACTAACTTTCTCCTTCACTATAACCCACTCTACACTGGGGACTTCAGCCTAAGAGTAAAAGAATCTCTGGTTGTCTCTACATTTTTTGTGTTTCAGAAATATGTTTATATTTCTTATTTGAAGACAGCCCATCTCGGTTCACTTTATTGTTTGTTCATCTATGTTTTATTCCTTTTGTATTATTTTAATAGAATCATAAGATGAGATAACACAAGGATCAGATTGTCACATCAGAGTCACAGGAATCAGAGATGAAAATACAATTTGCAAGTTTGAATGAACACAAGTTTAATAAACACAGTATATACTTCATTTTTAATGGCCATGCAATGTTAAATATTTTTTATTGGTGAATGGTATTCCACTGTATAGATAGACGTACCATAGTTTCAAGGAATATATAAAGAAGACAAATAAACATATGAAAAAATGTTCCATATCATATATCATCAAGAGAAATGCAAGTTAAAACAACAGTGTACTGTTAGGATGGTCAAAATCCAAAACGGATGGCAACGAGAACTCTCATATCTTACTGGTGGAAAAGCAAAATGGAATACAGCCCTTGGGAAGAGAGTTTGGCAGTTTATTATAAAACTAAACCTTCTCTTTCCATACAACCCAGCAATCACGTTTCTTAGTATTTATCTGAAGGAGTTAAAAATGTCTGTCCACACAAAAGCCACCACATAGGTGATTATAGAAGTGTTTTTCATCATTCCTCAGACTCGTAAAGAACGAAGATGCCCTTCAATAAGTGAATGGATCAACAAACCAGGGTATACCCAGACAAGAGAATATTATTCAGTATTAAAAATAAGTGAATTGTTAAGTCATGAAAAGAGATGGAGGAAATTTAAATGCATAAGTAAAAGAAGCCAATCTGAAAAGGCTTCATACTCTATCATTCCAACTATCTGGCATTCTGGAAAAGGCCAATTTATGGATAAAACAAAACAATCAGTAGTCACAGAAGTGAGTGGTAGAAGGGAGAGGTGAATAGGCAAAGCACAAGACAGTGAAAATACTTTGTATATAATAGTGATGGATATATATCATTATACGTTTGTACACACCCATAGACTATGTAACACCAAGAGTGAACTCTAAGGTTCTATAGATTTTGAGTGATTATGATGTGTCAGTACAGGTTCATCCTTAGTAACAAATGTGCCATTCTGGTGAGTGATGTTAATAATGGGGAGTCTATGCATGTTTGGGAGAAGGAAGTATATGGAAAATCTCTGCACATTTCCCTCAGTTTTATTGTAAGCCTAAAACTGCTCTAAAAAAGGAAAAATCTTTTTAAAAAAATCACAGTATATTGTATAAAGAGCATGCTTCTTTAAATACATAAGCTATCCTATCTAATAAAGAGGGAATATGCTAATTGACCCTCACACCCTCACAAAGATGACGACGCCCACAGCCAATAAGGAAGGGATATGCTAATTGACTGCCCTGCCCTCAAAGATGGTGGCACCCACAGCCAATAAGGAGGGAATATGCTAATTGACTGCCACGCCCTCAAAGATGGTGGTGCCCACAGCCACAAGATGGCAGCGCCCAGTCCCCTCAGCCCAGCTGGAGCAGCAGGCACACCTGCCTCCGAAGTCCCCCAGTCCCCTCAGCCCCCCAGCCACCCAGGACCGGCCCGAGGCACAGGCGAGCCTCGGATGGCAGCTGCCCAGCCATCCAGGGTCGCCCGAGTCTCAGGTAACCAGGGCCAGCCGAGGCTTGCACTGTCGGCAGTGGCAGCAGCAGAGGTGTGATGGGCGTCGCCTTCCCCTGATCGCCAGGTCACCTCCCGCACCTGAGGGCTCCCGGACTGTGAGAGGGGGCAGGCCGGGCTGAGGGACCCCCCCCCCCTCCAATTCATGAATTTCATGCACTGAGCCTCTAGTATTTTAATAAATGCAAACATTCAGAAAACAGAAAATTTGGATAGAAACAGAATTTACCTTTATAAATCTTAAACAAAAAAAGGTTTTCTCCTTTAACTATTAAGGCAAATTCTCCTTGTTATGCCTTATAAAAATTGTGGGTTTTTTGTTTTTGTTTTTTGTTTTGTTTTGTTTTTTGTCTAGGTTGCTTGCTGTGTTAAGAGAAGTAAGTGAAATGAAAATAACTAACGCATCTCTGTTTTGACTTCACTACCTTTTCTAGAACACAAAATTGTAAGTTAATTGGGAGGTATAATTAATGAGAAGAGAATAAATGTATTTTAAATAGTTCTTTCACTGAAAATATTACCTTAAGCATATGTGTTGTTTTCCACTGTCAAAAGCAATTATTGCAAATAATAATAAACTTTTAAACCTCCTTTCATATTTCTTCCTTTATTCATATATAGCTTGTTTATTTATATATAGCTTAGTTTCTTATAAATAAATGATATTTATTGAAATCATACTATGAATAATGGGAAATTGGCTAATACACCAGCTCCTTCCCTTTCCACACTTCTCAAATATTATATTACATATATGTGTGTATATATAATTTATTATAATACAATATACTCCATTAGATAATAATTCTTCATGGACTCTCACCTGCCAGGCCCTGTCAATCACTATTATACTTTCTGTCTCTATGCATTTTATTATTCTAGGTACATCATGTATGTGAAATCATATAATATTTATCCTTTTATGATGGCTTACTTCACTTAGTGCAGTGTCTTCAGTCACCCGTATTATAGGATGTATCAGCGTTTCCTTAATTTTAAAGATTAAACATATTCCATTGTCTGTAGATACCACATTTTAATTATCCACTCATTCATTGATGGACATTTTGTTTGTTTTCATATTTGGCTGTTGTGAATAATGCTGATATTTTCAAGTCTCTCGATTATTTTAGGTAAATACAAAAAAAGTTGAATTACTGAATCTCTATTACAGTTTTTTAAATTTTTTATTTCTTATTTTTTAGAGAGAGAGGAAGGAAGAGAGAGAGAGAGAGAGAGAGAGAGAGAGAGAGAGAGAGAGAGAGAGAGAGAGACATTAATGTGAAAGAGAAACATCTATCCAACATCTATCCACAAGCCCCCTGCATGCTCCCCACTGGGGATTGAGCCTTCACCCTGGTATTATTTATAGTAGCATTGTTTGCAATAACTGATAACTGAAAGCAGTTGAAATTTATTAGTGGAAATGAAGTGATGGTAGGATGGACAAAGGAAATGTTACATTTTTAATATTATATAGCAATGAAAATAAATGAGTTACTACTACCTAAAACAATAGGAGAAAAAAATGTCAGTTTCAAAAAATAATAAAAATTGTGTATTGTATGCCCTCCTTCAAATTCAAAAACAAGGAAGTCTGGAAATAAAAGTTGGAATTAGTTACTAGAAGGAAAGGATATTTTTAGGGTGTTGTAATTATTCTATTTTTTTTTACCTGGTTTGTGGTTACATGAGTATATTTACTTTGCTATAATGTTTTGAGTTGTGTTATTTAAAATTAGTGCACTCTTCTGTATTTATGTTACATTCAAGGTAGTATTAACTGGCAGTTTAAACCCACTTCCCAATATCTCCAATCTACTGGAATTAAGACTCAAGAAGAATTTATTAAATTAATAAGATATTAAAAATAAGTAAACTATAATTTTAAAGTACAGAGGAGTTACGTACATGGGTTATAGCACCTATTCTGTTGTCATCTCCTATTGTTTCCTATTAACACTGATTTTATGAATGAATTAATTTTTCTCTTTTTTCTCTCAAGAGATTCTTATTAAGGTAGCAAGATAAATATATGTATTTACCCTCAGCTAGGATAGCACTTAGGACCAAAATTCTCCTCTAACTCTCTATGTTTCTTATATTGAGAATGCATTCATTTGAATTGTTTCCTATTACTTAGTGAATGTTGTTTTCTGATCTGAACTATGTTATATCTGTGTCTATTTAGCAACATTGCTTTTTTTCCCCACTCCTGAATATTAAGTAAGCTCCTTCCTGTTGTGAATTTTCAGGCTTAAGCATATGCTGACCTCTGCCAGGAATGTTTCCCCTTCCCCTCTACCCAGATGGGTACTCCGCAGCTCACAATTTATGTGTTGTATATCTTTGTAACAGAATCTCTTTGTGTCCTGATTTCCTTAGTAACAATTTTCATAATAACATGTTCCCTCTTCAATACCCCTAAAATGAGAACTATTAATAATCACAAACACAGGGGCAAGCAAGATGCCTTGCTCCTTGTAGATGTTCAAATATTTATTGAATAAATAAATGTTAACTAAGTTAATCAATTAGGAAAGTGTTTAGATATAAGTAATAAAAACTGATGAATTGTGGCTTAAAAGATAGGAATTAACTGTTTTCACATAATGTCTGGGGGTAAGGAACACTGTCAATGGTTCAGTGGCTCAGCAATGCACTCAAGAGCTTGGTGCATTACTGTCTTTCTCTTTATTATCCGTAGCCTCGTGGATCTTATTTCTCATTAGAGGCCCGGTGCATGGATTCGTGTACTGGTGGGGTCCCTCAGCCTGGCCTGTGCCCCCGCATAATCCAGGACCCCTCGGGGTATGTTGGACCTCCAGTTTCAGCCCCATCCCCTGGCCTGCTGGGATCGGCAGTTCAACATCCCCCGAGGGATGTAGTAGTGCATGACATGGCAGGTGGCCAGGGAGGAGCCCGAGCCCAGGCCCAGCGCCACGTCACTCCCGCTCATCCCAGCCCCACTGCACCTGCCGCCACCACCACTTGGTAGCACTGCCATGGAGGCAAGAGAGCTCTCGCCACTGCAGTGGCGTTCATTATCCATGAGCCTGGAGTCTGGCACCCATCAGCTGAGCAGCGCTCCCACTGTGGGAGTGCACTGACCACCAGGGGGCAGCTCCTGCATTGACCGTCTGCCCCCTGGTGGTCAGTGAGCATCATAGCGACCAGTCAAACAGTGGACTGATAGAATGGTCAGTCACTTAGGGTTTTATATAGAGAGATATGTTCCCCTTTACATGAGGTTTCAAGATGGCAGCCACACTCCCAGACTTCATGCTATTTCTAAGCCCATGTGGAGGGTGCATATAACCTAAAAGAAAAAGATTTTATTAAATCTCCCAGAAAATGCCATTGTTCAGAACTGGATCATATTATCACCTCTAGCTACAAAAGAAGATGAAAAAGTCAGTATATCACTCTTTCCTACTGTATAGTGCAAGATAGATAAGGGAGATAAATGGGCATGCCTTTTGTGTCAATCAACAAACCTTGTCTTCTACAAAGTGGAAATGTAGATTTTTATAAGTCAATGTGGACATATAGCAGAGTTTATAAGTACTTATTTGTGGATTAATGGATTTTCAGCTCTTTTATTAATATACTAGTGTCCCAGTGCATGGATTTGTGCCCATGGAAAGGAAATTAATTAGGAGAAATATTTTAATATCACTATTCGCATTTTGCTAAGGAAAAGAAAATAGGATTCTATGACGTCTCCTACCTACCTACTCCAGGACTTCTGTGAGGATCAAATGAGATGAGGCACAGAAAAACGCTTCAAAAACATTTGGTTAAAGTGTGAAATGTTTGCACCTGGCTTTAAAGCGAGTCAGGATCCTGAGCTGAAGAGCTCCAAGGAGGCTAGTCGCTGGGGAGAGGAAGCCGGGCCTTGCTCGTGACGTCATTACCCTGTGCCCACAGCGACCATTTCAGTGTTGGGCTGGGCTGTGGGCCGCATTTTGCGCCATGGGGTCTTGGCAGCATTAGTTGAAATTTGGTAGGGTGTCACTCCAGGATGGTGGCAGGCCCTGTGTCACACTTGGGGGAAGCCTAGTGCTGGTTTGTCAGCACCAGGTCCATGGTGCCATTTATTTTTAAATGGCCAGTGCACATCATGGCAGCTCCTGCACTGAGTGTCTGCTCCCTGGTGATCAGTGAGCGTCATAGCTACCAGTCAGACAGATGGGCACTTAGCCTTTTATAGGGGACCAGTGCATGAATTCGTGCACCTCTAAAGGAACTGTGGGCCTCAAGGCTGTCATGGGCACAGGGGCAGGTCTCGGCCCATCCTCTGTGCACCCGCCCCGCCCCTCCCACCATGGCCCCCGGTCCCCTCTCTGCTTGCAGCCCCACTCCCACAGCCATGGTTCCCATGTGCTGATGGTGCTGGCCCCGCTCATACCCGCTGACAGTGTGGAGTGATTGGGGCCGGCGCTATCAGTGGGTGCGAGTGGCAGCTGCTGCCCAATCACCTCTCAGAAGCAGGGGGAGGTGGAGAGGTCCTGAGAGGTGATCAGGGCTGGGAGCCGCTGCTTGCACCCGCTGATGGCACTGAGCGATTGGGGCCGGTGCTGGGCACCAGCAGCGGGTGCGAGCGGTGGCTCTGGCACCAGCAGCAGGTGCGAGCACTGGATGAGACCAAGGCACCTGGGAGCAAAGAATTTTCAGTAACCACCAGAGGCTCACCCCAATGACAGCAACCAGCATTCTGCCTTCATCTGATGCCCCCGCTCACCTGCTCTACCATTCTGCCGGGGCCGACACCTGCCATGGTCCTGCTCTGCCTCCTGCTGCGAACACCCCTGGTGGTCAGCACACATCATAGCTACTGGTTGTTCGGTTGTTTCACCGTTCAGTCGATTTGCATATTAGGGTTTTATATATATAGATACCCAAGCAGTATCAAACCTACTAACATGCCCTAAAGATAAGGAATACAAACCCTTTTGTATTCAGTCACATTAATATGTCTGAAGTGATAAACCATGCAGAGGAGATCAAAAGTTTCCATAAAAATGAAACAAAAAAAAAACAGGAAATAAAGCAGAGTACAGCAAGATATCACGTGATTTCTGTCTGGCTTTTATCAAACTTGATAATTCCTTTTTGCTCTGGCATATATATCATTCATTTTTCATTCAGCACAGACAAATTGAGCTACTGGACATTAGATAACAGCTATAATTTTAAATCATTTCACAGTTTATAACCTTAAGGGCTAATGTTATGACAGAATCAATTAATCTATCTTGTTTTTAAAATAATAAAACAATTTACTATTACCTTTGTCTATTGCTGGACATCTTCTACCCTTAGATCCTGATATTACCCAGACTCCAAAAATGTAGTCTTACACGGAGTTATGTTTATCATTGTGGAATTAAAGGTTAGACAAACCATTAAGTAATTTGAGAGATGTCTGGATATTATGACACAAGAATCCAATATATTTTGACATTGAAAGACCTACTCTACTTAAAACCATTGAGAGTAACTAATGCATTAGTTTAATAATTCAAAATTACACTATTGAATGACTCACTAATTTTGCCTTGTCATCATCACTCTTCCATAAAACATCAGAAAAAAATCAAGGTTTTTATGTAGAATAAATTCACTGCTTAGATAATTCTAGATTACTAATGAACAGTGGCCTTGCCTACCTGAGTAGGTATTACTATCTTTATAAGACACAAATAAGAGCCCGGCTGGTGTGGATCAGTGGTTGAGCATTGACCCATGAACCAAGAGGTCACTGGTTTAATTCTCAGTCAGGGCACATGCCTAGGTTGCAGGCTCGATCCCCAGTTGGGGGCATGCAGGAGGCAATGGAGAGATGATGTTTCTATCTCTCTATCCTTCTCCTTTCCTCTCTCTCTAAAAATTAATTAAAAATTAAATAAGAGCCCTGGCCAGCTTGGCTCAGTGGATAGAGCGTTGGCCAGTGGATAGAGCGTTGGCCTGCGGATTGAAGGGTCCCGGGTTCAATTTCAGCCAAGGGCACATGCCTGGGTTGCGGGCTTGATCCCTGGTGGGGGGCATGCAGGAGGCAGCCAATCAATGGTTCTCTCTCATCATTGATGTTTCTCTCTCTCTCTCTCCTTCTCCCTTCCTCTCTGAAGTCAATTAAGAAATATATATTTAAAAATCAAATAAGAAATTTTAAAAATGAAGGAAGTAGGTTTTTTAATGTTCCTCATTCATTACACAATTTTTATTTAAGAAAAAATAGACTATATAGTCAATGGAAAAAAAAATTCATAATCCTACTAGTGATAGGTAATCACAGATTATACTTGGACACAATCCTAATATTGTGATTCTCCCAGAACTATTATCTTGTTCTGGATCTTTGTGAGTGTGTATGTGCATGTGTGGTTGTGTGTACACACATTGTCATATCTATCTCTTGTAAGCTGTTTATCCTCCATATATGAATAAATATAATACATATTTCTAAAACTTATTTATTGTACAGTTTTTTTGAGAGATATCTGCATATTATGACACAAGAATCCAATATATTTTTACATAATTAATTTTATGGGGGTTTTTTTCTTTCTTGGGATGCACTTCCAAAATCAAATGATTTTATATTATTTTGAATTTTACTACATCTCAGGCCAGAAAGATTTTACTAAAATAACTTCACACTGAGTAACCAATTTTGTATGTTATGATCTATTCCATTTATCTTCTTTTTTATAAATTTAATTTGGGAAAGAGGGCATAAAATTAATTATGTAATTTGGACAATGAAATTAAAGCATGGCTGAAAACATTTATCCAGGTGGTTAATGACTTTCAGTAAACTTCAGGAGGTCAGGGAACCTGAGTGTATATTACTATCCAGTGTATACTACTATTCAAGGTCTAACACAGTACAAAGCACATAGTGAAAAAGTTAACAAACGTTTATTGAATTCATGGATTAAATTTTAAAATTTCTTTTTTTTTCCTAATTCCTTATTTATACCCTAGGCTCAATCTTCTCTATTGGGATATTTATTTTCTTTTTTATTTTTGAAATAAAATATATTTTTATATATTTTAGCCTATTTCCTTTTATTTATATTATAAATATTTTTACAGACCACATTTTTCTTGTTTTCTAAATTTAATTCTAACTGGTACAAAATTTTCCAAGTTCAAGAGTAATAGAATCACAAAAATAAAACATATGTAAATATTCACATAGTTTTAATCCAGTAAAGGGCTGATCAAAAGCTCAAAACAATAAAAGAAAATATTACTTTATGTGACTATAAGAAAACAATGGTCAAAAGAACACCAAAAATCTGAGTTACAAAAGCAATGACAAACATAAAAATATATTTTGAATACCTGTAAAGAAGATAGTGTTAGTAGACTTAAAACACCAATCTCTTAAAAAACAAACAAAACATAAAAAAGATTTCACAAAAAATATAATTGCCAGTGAATTACTGGCTTTACTGATGAGTGCAAATAAAATACAGATGCTGCAAGACCACTCCCAACAATCTTTCTCATTGCTAAAGTCTAAAAGAATCACATTCTTCAAAATGACTATGGGTGTGCAGAATTTAAAAAACAAAACAAAACATGTTCATTTACTATTGTTGACAGCCTGAAATAAGTAGCATGAGGGTGACAGTAGTTGTAATAGAGTTTCAAAGCATCACACCCCACACAAAGTTAAAGAGATGCACTAATCTTTCATAAATGGTCAAGGGATACTGAAGGAAATATATGAAACATAATTCACAAGTGTGGGTAGTTAAGAAAACTTTTGAGTTCTTGAAGATATGAATAAAAAATTTAACTGTGTTCCAGTAAGGGTCCAGCCATTAATGATTGGATCACCACATAGTTTCAAAAGGATAAACAATAATTCTCAGAAAAAATGCAATCAGCCCACCAAACCCATAATTTTCCTAATTACTCAGTAGTTTTGAAGGCCATCTCACTCACAGAATAGGAAATACTATACTACTTGTTACAGGCAGCACTCTAGATTCTTCTCCCTTGCTACTGGAAGTAAGAAAACTACTGTATGTTGTTCCTTAATGATTATTCCCTTAGCTACACAAAAATCTGTGGAAGCTTTAAATTTAAATTTGCAAGGGGCCAATTAAAATTTAAATAGACCATCATTTGCCTCTAGAACAGTGAATCTCAATATTGGCTGCATATTAGAATTACCTGAGCTGCTTTTACAAACTAGAATGTCCAAGGCTCTTCCCATTCAATTGCATCAGTTGGAGGAGGGCAGACTCCCAAGTTTGTTTGTTTTAGCTCAACAGGTGATGATGCAAGATAAATGTAAAGAATATTGCTCTATAGAAAAGGGGAGAAGTAATGTTCTTCAAATTATTTATCTAATGTCAATCTATGGTCAATTTGCTTCCACCCCATCTTTAACATTACAAAATATACACATCAAAATTTTCAGTGGACTCAAGCTGTCCTTTACTTCTCACAAATCTGTCTCTTATTTTAGCCAAAATATTCCCTCAATGGGATCTGGTTGACGCCATCTGGACAAAGTCCACCTGTATGTGAATACAGTTTATTTTATGGACTCATGGAAACACGGAAGAAAACAAACCATAGGGAACCATGGGGTCCGGGTCGGGTCTTGGTAAGAAAGTGTTAGAAAGAAGGTATTACAGAGGCAGAGCTGCCTCAAACTGATTGTCAAACTGCAGTGGGAAGGCCAGAGAGGGTTGGGGGGCAGAAGGGAGGGGAGTAAGAGATCAACCGAAGGACTTGTATGCATGCATATAAGCATAACTAATGGACATAAGACACTGGGGGGTAAGGGAGGGCAGGGGATTGTCAAGGGCGGGGGGGGGAAGGACACATATGTAATACCGTTTGTAATACTTATTATAATATTTTTTTAAAAAAAGAATTAAAAAAAAGAAAGAAGGTATTATAGGATTTTGTCTTATATCAGGATTTTGAAGAGTGTTTAAGAAAGCATGGTTTTGTTCTAGGCCAGATGTGTTCAGTAAGCCAGGCTGATTCTATAATTGGGTATCTGAAGGACTCTCATCAAGGAGGCAGGAGGAACAAAACAGGGTTCACGCTGTGATGCGTGAGAAGCAGTAGCCACACCTGTTAGCCAGGAAAGATGGTGATGCGTCATTTTTGTGGCGTGGACAGTGATCTTGTTTTCATCTGTGATCAGATATAACTACGGAGTGGTCTTGTTTCTGTTTTTCCTCCCTTATGATCACCTTGCTTGAGATTGGTGCTCTATAAAATGATGCTCAACAGGAAGACACCACAGCCTGGGGGTGAGTGCCAGGCCAGCTTCCCTTGTTAGGGGAGTTCCCATGGCAATCTCATCTTAGTCCTCAGTCTCTGTATTTCAGCCACCCTGGAATGACTGCTGGCCATTCCGCACGGAATGTTTATTTCATACCACGGTCTCTGCCCTTGCTGCCACTCCTGCTGGACCTTCACACGACTGCTGTCTCCCTGCTCAATCTTAAGTTAAATATCACCTCTTCAGAGATACCTCCATGACTACCTTAGCTAAAGCAGCCCCCTCCCCAAACATTTCTAACAGAGTCTATCTTCTGCAGCGCTCCTAACTCAGAATGCAGCTTTTTCTTTCATTTTTACATTGGTTACATTCCAATCAGCCATCAATAAATATTGGTTGACCAATTGGAATGATTGACTTAAAAAAAAAACTGGCTCTGAAATACGATTTTTTAAAAAAGTAAACCTGCCCAGGCCCGTGTGCCTCAGTTGGTTGGAGCATCATCCCGGTGCACCAAAGGGTCGCAGACTCGATTGCCAGTCAGGGCACATACCTAGGCTGCGGGTTCCATCCATGGTCTGAGCGTATAGGAGAGGCAACCGATCGATGCTTCTCTCTCACATCAATGTTTCTCTTTCTCTCTCTCTGCCTTCCTCTCTCGCTAAAATCAATATAAATATATCCTCAGGTGAGGATTTTAAAATAATAAAGAAAGAAGGAGTAAACCTGTCGAGTGAGCTTGTATCTCATTGGCCTCTGACATGGCTTGTAAGGCACCAGCATCCTCGACTGTTACTGCGGCTGGCAGCACATAAAGATCAGCACTCACATCTCAGTGTTCCTTTCCTGTACACCAGTGCAGCTCTGGCGAACCACCAATCATAGCTCCCTCCTGTATGAGTTTTACCTTAATTACTCCTCTCAACACTGAATCCCATCTCCATCCTCCCCTCCTGCCTCCAGACCATTATCATCACATATAACATCAGGGCTACATCAAAATCCTGTCCCTACCCGCTAAGATCGTGTCTTTCCACTTTCCCCAGATTGCATCCTCTGCTGTTTCCATCCCTGTGAACAGAGGCATTGGGCTCAATGATTTCTGAGGTCCCTCTACTACTATAGCAGGAGTTCAGAGAAGGTTAGTGTCATTGAAGAAAGTTCCCTAGAGGAAATGTGGGGATTGAATAGGGTCTTGAATAATGGGAAGAATTTAAGCTGGTAAATGGATTGTCTTGGGTTGCAGAAACGGCATGACTCAAAAGCAGGGAGGTAGGAAGAAAAGATGCGTGCAGAGTGACTGATGAGAGATAAACTTGACTGGTATAGTATGTGCAGATTGCTGAATACTGAAAAATAAGCCTGAATCAAAAGCAAGTGATAATAAATAGGAAATAAACAAGCACCTGAAGGTGACTGAAATGAAATCTGAGTTTAGTAACGGCAATAATATTCTGGCCTAGACTTCTAAAAAGTGTTCAAAAGCCAAAGAAAAGTCTGAATTGAGGACTTTGGGATGAATTTATTACTCTGTTGTAACCTCATTTTATGGCAGTGAAGAATCACTTTAGTGGGATTCAATATACCAGAACCTAATGATGCAGCATAGATATAATAATCTGTATGAATTGTTTTCAGGGCTTGACCGACACCTAGAGGGAGATACTTAGTTGGGTAGTGTTATGCCAGAAAAGGGTCACTATCATTCAATCTTCAGTGTAATTGTGCTAAAAAGAGTTGGATAAAAGGAGGCTTAGCTCACAGTTTAAATCTTTATTTAGACCAGTTGATAGGAAGGAAGGAAGAAAGGAAGGAAGGAAGGAAGGAAGGAAGGAAGGAAGGAAGGAAGGAAGGAAGGAAGGAAGGAAGGAAAGAAAGAAGGAAGGGAGGGAGGGAAGAAGGAAGGAAGGAAGGAAGGAAGGAAGGAAGGAAGGAAGGAAGGAAGGGAGGGAGGGAAGAAGGAAGGAAGGAAGGAAGGAAGGAAGGAAGGAAGGAAGGAAGGAAGGAAGGAAGGAAGGAAGGAAGGAAGGAAGGAAGGATGACAGAGAGGGGAAGATATAAATGAAAGGAAAGAAAAAAGGAAGAAATGAAAGGTCTTTTCCAGCTATCCCATACCCCTAAACCTTATCCATTTATATCCATTAGACAATTTTTATGACAAAACAAGTAAAAGGAGCTGGTGACAGCAAAGGACTAATAATTATTTTGTAATTTGAAATTTATGACTAACTATGTGGAAAAAAACCATGTTTTTCTTGTAGATATCATCTCCATGTTAAATATCTAAATATATATTAAGAATGTGTATGCTGTTTTTAAAATAAACTGAAGAAACATCTATTGTCCACTATATGCTTGGCATAGTTTCAGGTGCCTAGCAAACATCACATCTTTAATCAGCACAGCATATCTCAGGACTAGGTATAATCATTTTTCTCAAAGGAAGAATGAAACTGATATTCAAAGAGTTTAAGTGATTTTCAATGTATTTCAACTTGAAAATGGCAGAACTGGGATGTGAATTCAGTGTGTGCCATCCTCTCTAACCCTCATCACTACCACCACCACACACACACACACACACACACACACACACACACACACACACACATTCTACCCCAAAACAGGCCAAGTTCACTTTTTCCAATAAAGCTATGCTTCTAATATATGATTAGAAAACCACTTGCATTCAAATCACCTGGGGAGGCTTATTCAAAACCAACATCTCAGAACCTACCCAAGACCACCTTAACTGTAACAGGTCTCCAGGTGATCTTGGTGGGCACTGAAAGTTTGAAACAGTGCAAAAGTCAAGCTACTTCTCATAAATTACATCATATAAATGCTATTGAACTTTTAAAACTAATTCTTCCAAACCGTATCCTTGGTGGATGAGCCTCTATTTTGATTAAAATCGAATACCCTACAATTTAAATGGAAGCCATGGCCCCATATTGGACTTTCCCAAAACAAGGCATTTAAAGACAAGTGAGAACTGAACTGAACTGAAAGATTGAAGAGTGGTCCATGATTGAGATGCAAATAAATCAAATTTTCAAAAGATGGATAATTTTGAAAGACATGGAAGATTAATAGAACATAGATAAGGCAGAAAAAGGAAAAGGATGATTGAAGATTAGGATTGGTCAAGGAAGGAAGGATCTTAGGGACTCAAGTCATGTGCTCATTTTAAAAATCAAATTTATTGAGGTGTAATTTACATAGAAGCAAAGTGAATCAATGTAAAGGTAGGGTTTGATAGGCTTTGACAAAGCACACAATTCGGTAATGCCAAACATAAAGAATATTTCTATCACTCTACAATGTTCCCTTGTACCCCTTTGCAGGCAGTACTCTAAGGAACCCCTGGCTCCAAGCAATCACCAATTTGCTTAATTATGTCTCTTCTAAAATGTCATATAAGTGGAATTCTAGAGTATGTGAAATATTTGGGGTTCATGTTATTGCATGTATTAGTAGTCTATTCCCTTTAACTAATGAGGTAATGGAATTGCTAGGTTTTATAATGGTTGTATTTTATCTTTATAAAGAACTGTCAATTGCTTTCCAGAATGACCGGACAATTTAACAATCCTTCCAACAATGAATGAGAATTCTGTGTGCTACCTATCCTCACCAACACTTGGAATTGTCAGTATTTAATTATTCTATTGAGTGTGTAGAGATATCTCAAAATATTTTAATTTGCATTACATTGATAATCAACAATGTTGAATATCTTTATGTGCTTATTGGCCATTCATATATCTCTCTTGTTGAAGTATATGTTTAAAATTGTTTGCCATTTTTTAAATTCAATCTTCAAATCATTAAAATATTTTTAAAAATAAACCCGCATGTAATATCCCTGCCAAATTATGTGTTGCAAATATTTTTTCCTAGTCAGTGTCTTACATTTTCATTTTTTAATGAATTTTTCAAAGGGCTAAAGTTTTAAAATTGATAAATTTTAATTTATCAATTTTTTATAGTTCATGTTTTTTGCACATACCTAAGAAGTGGTTGCTTATGTTAAGTGAAAAAGATTTTTTTCCTAAATTTTTTAGTTTTATTTTTTAAATTATTTTTTACATTTCAGTCTATTATTAATTTTTAACTTTTGTGCATGGTATTCAGTAAGAGCTAAATAATTGTTTTTATGTATATAACCAGTTGTTCACCACATTTTTAAAAATTTCCTATTGAGTTGCCTTGACACGTTTGGAAAAAAAATATAGGAACAAATTTATGTGTAGCATTAATTCTGGACATTTTTCTCTTTTCTTGATCTATATGTCTATTCTAAGGAAAAATCATATTGCCTTGCTTAGTGTCCATTTATTTATAGTACACCTTT
Organism: Myotis lucifugus; assembly: GCF_000147115.1. Lineage (NCBI taxonomy): Eukaryota > Metazoa > Chordata > Mammalia > Chiroptera > Vespertilionidae > Myotis > Myotis lucifugus. The sequence goes on along the minus strand of NW_005871325.1, from coordinate 468,015 downwards.
AAATCATTTAACGTTGTGTCTGATTTCTATTCTTTTTAAAAATATATGTTTTTATTGATTTCAAAGAGGAAGGGAGAGGGAGAAAGGGATAGAAACATCAATGATAAGAGAGAATCATTGATTGGCTGCCTCCTGCAAGTCCTCCACTGGGGATCGAGTCTGCAACCTGGGCATGTGCCTGAACCACATAGAACCATGACCTCCTGGTTCATAGGTCAATACTCAACCACTGAGCCATGCCGGTCAGGCCTGATTTTTATTCTTGATTCTCAAAACTGTTTTAGCTATTCTAAATTCATCTCATTCATAAAACGTTAGATATGACCTTGGCAAATTCAATGGGAAAATGTCTGCTGGAACTTTGATTGAAATTACATCATGTTTATAAATTAATTTGGAAAGAATTGGCATCTTAACAATATCAAGTTTCTAATACATAAACATCATATATCTCTCCACTTATTTGTGTCTTCTTTAATTTATCTCAGAAATGGTTTGTAATATTAAATGCAAATATTTTATAGATATTTAAAGAAATTGTTTCTAAGTGTTTCATATTTTAGATGCTATTATAAATTATATTACTTCTTTAAGTTTTATTTCTAATAGTTTAGTATTAGTATATAAAAATACATTTGATATTTGTGTGCTGTAGACTTACTAAATTTCTTTCTTAATTGCAATAATTTTTTGGATATCCCTTAGGATGTTCTACATATGTGATCATGGGTTCTACAAATATAGAAAATTTTGCTTTTCTTTCTACAATCTGTATGCCTTTGTGCCTTTTCTTGCTTTATCACACTAGAGAGGACTTTTCTATAGTGGTATTTGTATTCATACAGTCTTCATTTTTTCTTTTAATGTTTGACCTTTTTAACTATTTTTTTAAAAATCCTTACCTGAGGATATGTTTCTATTGACTTTTATTTTATTTTATTTTTTAATGAATTTTTATTGATTTTAGAGAGGAAGGGAGAAGGAGATAGAAACATCAATGATGAGAGAGAATCACTGATGGGCTGCCTCCTGCACACCCCCTACTGGGGATCAAGCCCACTACCCTGGCATGTGCCCTTGACTGGAATCGAACTCGGGACCCTTCAGTGCACAGACTGACGCTTAACCAGTGAGCCAAACCAACTAGGACTTTTAGAGAGAGAGGGAGAGAGAGAACATCAATATAAGAGAAACATCGATCTCTATCTCCTACACATGTCCCTACTTGGGATTGAACCCTCAACCTTTTTTTGCACTGGACAAAGCTCCAATCAACTGAGCCACCTGGCCAATTGTTTGATTTCTGAAAATTAAACTAGCCTATTATTTACCTGGCAAACTCCTCTTGTTCAGGTATATTATCCTTTTTACATATTATTGGATTCACTACTATTTTGTGAAAGATTATTGTGTCTTTATTCATGAGGGATATTAGTTTTTTATTTCCTTTATATACAATGTATTTTTTCAGGTTTTTATTATCATAAAATAAGGTGGAAAGTGTCCCTTATTCTATTTTTGAATGATGATTTGAGTTATTGTTGTCTTGAATGTCTGATTGTGTCTTTAATTTGCATTTCTCTGAGAACCAATGTTATGGGCATCTCTACGCTTTTGTGATTTGTTCAAGTCTTTTGGTTTGTTTCTCCTAATACATTGATTTTTAGGAGTTCTTTATATGATCTAGATTTGAGTATTTTTGTCATGTATGTATTGCAAATATTTTTTTAATTATGTGTTTTGCTGATTTTTTTTAAAGTAAGGCAGTTCATGAAGTCCAATTTATTCTTTTTTTTTTTTAACTGTTAGCATTTGTCTGAGAAATATTTGGTAAATCCAAAATGACAAACATAGGGTTCTGTTCTCATCAAGAAGTTTTATGGTTCTAGCTTATACATTTAGATTTAATATAATTTAGATCTAAATTATATCCATTTTGAGTGAAGAAAAGTTTAACTTTATTTTTACCTAGTATATCTGTATTATTTATATTTGATTGCTTTATTTTTAATTTTTATTGAATTTATTGGGGTGACATTGGTTAATAAAATCATATAGGTTTCAGGTGTACAATTCTATAACACATCATCTTACAATATTTAAATTTATCTCACTGTGTTGGCTTGCTGCCTTAGTGAAAAATCAGTGCTTATCTCTGTACTCTTTTTTTTGTCCTTAAACCTTTTAAACCTTACTCAAACACCACATTGTTTTAATTACTATAGCACATTTTGAAGTTGGGTAACATAATTTCTTCAGCTTTGATTTTTCTCAAGACTATTTTTATTATTATACATCTTTTATATATCCATATACATTTTTAAAAATTAAATTTATTGAAGTTACGATGGTTAATAATGTTATATAAGTTTCAAGTGTAGAATTTTGTGATACATCATCTGTGTATTGCATTGTGTGTCCTTCCCCCAAAGTCAAATCTCCTTCCATCACCATATATTTGACCCTATTCCCCCTTATCTACCCCCACCCCTCATCTTTTTGTTGTTGTTTTGTTGTTTTTTATTTCTATGGTTTTTTTGTTCAAACTTTCTTTTAGATATTTTGAAAATTTTTTATTATTTTATCTATTGTATTATTGACTATAATTTTTATAGTGTTTTGAGTGGTTGCCTTCAGTATTATAATATATTGCATAACTTTTAACAGTTCACTCATTTAACTTTATTTTACATTTCAAATGGAATGTAGAAATTGTACCATCAAATAGAGCCCATTCCCTCCCTTTTTATATTATTGTCTTATGTGTTATATCCACTTGCACTGAAGATCCATCAGGTGATTTTACAATTTTTTTTTTGCTTCAACTCACAACCATACTTTAAAAAACTCAAGAAGAGATTAAAAAGAGTCAATTTCATTTATATCAATATTTATCATTTGTCTTGCTCTTCCACCATCCTGATATTTCTTTTCTTTTTTTCTTCCTTTCTGGTGTCATTTTGTTTCTGTCAAAATAACTTTCCTTAATAAAATTTTTTTTAAAGTTATGCTGATCACACATTCTCTAGATTTCCTTTATTTAAAAAATCTTCATATCATTTGTATTTCTGAAGAATGTTTTCACCAGATATAGAGTTTTGGGTTGGCTAGTTTTTCCCCTCACCTTACAAATAACAAGCTGCTTCCACTAGTCCTCACATGTTTCTGATGAGAAAACTGTTGCCACTCAAATCATATTTTCCTATTGGTAATACGCCATTTCTCTCTAGTTGCTTTCAAGATTTTTTCCTTGTATTTAATTTTTGAAACTTTGGTCATGATTTCACTGGTGCATCAATTGCTTTGTTTTTATTTGGTGTGTGATCTTCTGAAATTACTCAATCTAAGCATTTCTTATTTTATCTAAATTTGGTAAGGTTGTTTTCTATTTTGTTGGTTTTTTTTGTTGGTTTTTGGTTTTTGTGTTTGTTTGTTTTTTTGCCATTTTGTCTTTAAAGACTTTGGATGAACTAGGTATTTACTGGGAATTTACAAAAGGAATTCTTAGAATAAGATTGCTAGGTTGGATAGGCAACCAATAAACTGTAAACTTTGCAGTTATCTTTTTCTGCCAGTCAAATATTCTTTGCATTTCTAACACACACACACACACACACACACACACACACACTCCACAACTTAAATGTAACTTCACTAAGTCTAGTAATTTTGAAGAACACACATTGAGTTGAAGAAAGTGCATTACACTAGGCAATCCTTAGGTAGCTTTTGCCCCATACAACATTGAAAGGACCTGCTGCCCATTTATTATTTACCTTATTTACAATTTTTTGATAAGTTTTTTAATAGCAGGAGAGAGGTAATAACATTACTGGCTGGAGAAGAAACACTGCATAGTCACTCACAAGAAAGCCAAGAGTTTACACAGCTAGAAACCAATAAAGTATGTGGGCCATCCAGTTACATTGAACAGCTATGCTAAGGTGTCATCCACTTATCAGCTGTGGTCATGGGAACGTTCTAGTCTTGGGAAGATGGATTCAACTCTTTACAAATATTGGGAAGCCCAACACCTTCCATGTCATTTCTGAGAATGCGACTTGGCCTTACATTTCCATGTGCTTCTCAGCCTCCGAGCTCCTGCTTTGGCTGAAATAGTTCAATTTCAGGATCCTCTCATTTTCTTTCTATTGTTATCACTAACAGAAAATTGTGTCACTTTCTTTAACTCGTATAACATAAAAATAAAATAAAACCCACTCACATAAAAGTTTATAGGAACTTCACTGTAAGGTTTAGGAAGATGGAAAGATTTGTATTTCAAGTGCAAACAACTTAGATATTAGCAATTCCTTCCTATTTTTCCATTGCTCTTGCTTTCTCAGCTATTTCTTCCTCTATTCTCTTTTTCTTTGCTCATCAAACAACCTATTTAATTCCATCTTTTAAAAATGTCATTATTGTTGCTAATAACTCAAATGCTCAATTTCACTTTAGCCAACTTATTAAACAATGTTATGAAAAGAAGGTTGATCCCTCTTCAAATAAAATTTCTGGTGCCAGCTAATAAAGCAAAATTTGTATCCAGTTTTATAATGAAGCATTAAATGTGCACAGCCATTTCTTCCTGCCTTTGATATTGTTCATTCTGTCCATGCTTCCACTTCCCAGTGGTTTAACATATTTTTAATAATGGCCAGGAGCTAGCATCTTATTCATCCCCCCAGACCCTCCTTAATAGGTGCTGTACTCAGGTTGGGGATCAGGGTGAACCAGGCAAGGTTCTTCCCAGCACAAATCCAAGAGTCGGCAAAAAACTTAGCAATCAAGGCAAACAATATTTCAACAATGCACAATTTATTTATAATACTTAATGTAGTCAACAAATGCAAAAAAAAATGTCTGAGAAATAGAACATCAAAATTCCAAATAATAATAAGGCAAATATTTTTTTTGTTCAAATTTTAATATGGCCTCACCTAACAATTAGTGATTTTTACTTTAAGTTTTTGATATTTTGTTTATCATGGACCTCTTTGAATTAATTTTGACTTTTGAAACTAGTGCTTCCAAATACAATTTATCTCAATCACTTAACCTTCTGACGTCCTCCCAAATTTCAGGCCAAGGCAAGTGGCCCACATATCCCAAGCTAGCACTCAAATCAAGGTGAAAAATAAAGCTAATTGCAAACTGTTCTGAGAAATAAATACACAAACAAAAGAAAGCTTTCTGAAAAATAGATACACAAACAAAAAAAGAACTTTCTGAGAAATAAGGGAAGATAGAAAGCTGGATTGAAAGACCATTATGAATTAGATTGAAAGTTGAGTCATCATACTGGCATATCCGGAGAACAACTGGTAGTAAATAGTATTCAGAGCCTAGGTGGCAGAGAAAGCTAATGGTGGAAATTATGTTCAGCCTCAGCTTCCTCATCTGAAAGCAAAGGGGATTGCACTAGACCAAAGGTGGGGAATGTCCGGCCTATGGGCTGTATAAGGCCCAAGAAATCATTTGGTCTGGCCCTGTCAAGACATTAGGGGTGAGTTAATTATATGTTTGACCTAATATAGCAGGCTAATTCTAGAGCTGATAATTTTGTATGGCCCTCAAATGATGTTATAAATATCCAAATGGCCCTTGGCAGAAAAAAGGTTCCCTATCCCTGCACTAGACCAATGATTTTCACCCCTGGCTGCTCAAAAGGATGGTCTTTTAAAAACAATTTCTTTCAAAGATTTTTTTTTGTTAATCTTTACCCTAGGATATGTTTTCCATTGATTTTTAGAGAGACTGGAAGAGAGGGAGGGAGGGGTAAAGAGAGAGAGAGAAACATTGATATGCAAGAGAAACATCAATTGGTTTCTTCCTACATGTGCATCCACTGGGGCTAGGGATAGAACCTGCAACAGGCCCTTGACTGAGATTCAAACCAGTTACCCTTCAGTAGGTGGGCCAATGCTCTACCACTGCACGCACGGGTCAGGGCCAGGGCTAAAGATTTTAATTTTATATTTACCCTGGCTGGGTTGCTCAGTTGGTTGGAGCATCGTCCCATACACCAAAAGGTTGCAGATTTAATTCTCCATCAGGGCACATACCTAGTTATGAGTTTGATTCATCAGTCAGGGAACATACAGGAAGCAACTGATTGATGTTTCCACATATCAGCAAATGGATTCCACAGTCTTCTCTCTTAACCAAAATACTACACTGTCTTTTATGTATATGATAAGTAGTATGTAGTATGCTCTGAGCTGAATTGTACCCCTTTCAAATTTCATATGTTGAAATTCCAATCCCCTTTACCTCAGAATTTAACAGGGACTTTACAGAGGTGATTAGAGTGAAAATGAGGTCATATGGATAGGCCCTATTCTAACATGACTAGTGTCCCTATAAGAAGAAGAAATTTGGACACAGCTACAGACAGAAGGAAGACAACATGAATATATAAGGAGAAAATGGCCATCTATAAGGCAGAGAGACGGGACTATAACAGATCCTTCCCTCATGGACTCTCACAAGAACCAAACCTTAATAACATCCTTACCTCAAACTTCTAGCCTCCAGAACTGTGAAAACATAAATTTCTGTTGTTTACCTTCCAGTCTGTGGTGCCTTGTTATGGCAGCCCTTATACACTAATATGACCGTATAAACTCGATTCTCACAATATCTATGAACAAAGTGCCTCAAATATTAAAAATACTCATTAAGTATATGTTGATCCATTAAGATTTGACTAATTTAGGTTGAGGTAAGCAGATAGTTCAGTTTTGATCTTAAGAAGGTATTTGCTAATGTCATTTTCATATATAAATAGGAGTTTAGTTCTGTAGAGTGAGAGCTAGGAAATATTGAGACCCAACCAGAATAGGTAAAAAGACACACACTAACAAGCTAGAGGGACTATAGGCACAGATTTCCACAAGGGAATGGGCCATGGGAATGGGATTGGGTCATCATTATTTTTTTCCTGTCATTTAAACCATTTGTGCTGAAAATCCAAGTGCATGTTACAATACATAAATTTTCTTTTTTGCACAGTTTAAACATACTACCATTTCTTTAGCACTTTTTAAATAGTTCGAGATCTACTTCATTTGTCGTTTAAAATTTAACTATCTCTTATAAAACTAAATGCTTCTTTTAGTAACACTTTGGTGTGGTTGCTTGCTCCTAAAAGATATAGCTAGGGGAAATGGGACATGAGATTGTGGATTTTAGAATAAATCTCTGAACATGTTGGCTTGTTCCAAAGACTGACTAAGGCTCAAGGGGAATGTTGGCTACAAATTATGAAGATTAGATCTGGTTGCTTGCTCTAACATCATGGCCAGAAGCAAACCTTACAAACTCCGAGTATCTTTTCTTCCTGTGAGAATTAGCTATTGTGCAAGAAGACAATGAAAATGAAAGACAGGGAGCCTCTGTAAAAGATGGAAACTTGAACATAATCACTCCTATCCTTATCATAGATGCTGACTTAGACCGGAAATGAAACATATGTAAAGTGGAAAAATACATAACAAATGAAGAACTGGGAAATGGGCCATCAATGTGCAATCCAAGTCAAAGAATTGGTATTAAATCTAGCATATATGAGGCCATGTTAGAAGAAAAGCTTGATAATAAATCTCAAAAGAAAAGAAAACTTTGCTTTCCCGAGAGGAGAGGAAAAGCACCGTAATATTGCAAGAACTGATCCAGAAAGAAACCCGGAAGACTTCAAAATCAGAGCGGTCTAAGTGACATATGGCAGATAAAGGATCATAAAAGAAACGAAGAAAATATAACATTGAGGATTTTTTATATGTTTGGGATCAAATAAAAATGAAACCAGCTGATGGCATTGGGCAAGTGAGGTCACACCAATAGAACCGCAGTGCTTCTCCCTCGTATAGTGGTTGGCAAACTCATTAGCCAACAGAGCCAAATATCAACAGTACAACGATTGAAATTTCTTTTGAGAGCCAAATTTTTTAAACTTAAACTATATAGGTAGGTACATTGTTATTAACTTAATTAGGGTACTCCTAAGCTGGCCTTTGCTAAAAATGTCCTCAATCTGATTGAGGTACATTCGCTGAGGTCGACCCCTTCCAACTCTCCCATCCACACTTGTCTTGTATACTTGTTTCATGGTTCTTCTCAACTATAGGGAGCAGGAGTACAAGAATTAAAAAGGCCACACCCACAGCTAATGCCAGGACTTTGAAGCCTAGGCAAACAGAAATCAAGTATGCACACTGAGTAGAAGAATGACATGAAAGAGAAAAGAATATGTGTCAGGAATAAATTCTTTTTTTCATAGAGCTCAGAATTTGGGCTCCCTTCCTCCACCAATCCATCCCAATTTACTTCAAAGGGACTGACATATCAACAAAGTGGTGTTGCAAATTTTTTTTTGTAAATCCTTTAGTTTAACAACAGAGAGAAGGATTCCAATAGCATTTGGGAGGAAAGATAGGGGATAAAAATAAAAATCGGCACAGCCATCTTGGGAAGAACATGTCAGTCATGGAGAAGGGCTGTGCTCAAAGACAACTTAACAGAAAAAGCTTAACAGACTACTCGGGGAATAGGCTGCTAAAATGTTTTGTAACAAACAAGAAATCAATAAAATATAAAAAATTAAAAAAAAGAACTCAGATTCTTCAAAAAAAATATTTTTATTGATTTCAGAGAGGGAAAACGATATAGAAACATCAATAATGAGAATCATTAATCGGCTGCCTCCTGCACACCCCACACTGGAGATCAAACCCACAACCCAGGCATATGCCCTGACCAGGTTGCAGGTGAAAGGGATAACTTTTAAAACAAACAAAAACATGGTTAAGAAAATAGAAATAAAATTTGTAGACTATCTACTTTATAATCTTAATATGTTGGCTTAAAGAAGTTTTGTAAATATAGTTAATAAATATAATAGACAACCGGTTACTGTGTAAGTAAGGGAATGTAAAGAAACTAATAATTTAATAGAGTTTTAAAATATTATAGTAGAAACAATAAAATGACCTACAAAAATTACTGAAACTATGATCAGGACATAGTGAACAGTGAACAAAGTTATGAAAAAAGAACAATTGAAATTGCTAAAGAAATGCCCAGAAGAGATCAAACAAATGGTAAAACAACGACAACAAAAATGAAGCCAATTGTACTGAGCTGAAAAATGACCTAAAGATGATCAAGAGAATAATATAAATCCTGCTAAAGAAAAAATCATTTAACTTTTATCTGCTCATTTTTGTTTTAAAAATAGATAATGTATCTACTATACCCCCAAAATAAGAGTCTGAGCCATAATTTCAATTAGTTACATTTGTCCATCAATAGGCAAATCAGTATTTTTTGTCTTCTGTTTGTCCTTAGGAAGGATGAATCATTGGAAGATACATTGCTGAGTAAGGTATCTGGCATGGGAAACAGAGCTAGATATAGAAGGGGCCCCTGCTCTAACAAACACAGAGAATAAAATAAACAGGAAGCCCCATCATGACCTGGCAATTAATTTGTCTGAACTTCTTATCTCCACTAAATCCCTTTATATTTTTCACAAAGAATGACAACTCTTACATATATGAGCAATCCAGCAGAGGCTGGAAAAGCCTGCATGCTGTGGAACAGCTGATGAAAAGTAAATTAAAGAACATAGGGAACCGCACCAAAACCTTTCAGTTAGAGAAGGAGCTTCTGGATCGAGCCCAGGTCTGAACTTGGCAGAGATGAGATAGTGCAGTGCTAATCTTAGAGGCTGGCAATCTTCCACTTTCCTTAGGGGGACCCTGGCCTAACATCTGCTTCTGATCTTTGAACTGCAAAGGGAAGTTTGTCTACTGACACAAGCAAAACTGTTTTATGACTATGGGAGAGACTTTTCCATGTGCCCTCATAGCAGCTTTCCATGAGTGGAATAAGGGAGCTAAAGAAAATTTCCCTGAAGAAGAAAAATATGTCCTGGGTAATTGCTATAGAATGCACACAACTAGTGATTTTTAAGAATTTTGACAGTTGAATGTATCTAGAGTTGAGTCAGCTAAAGTCAGCACCCTCAGAAGAAGAAACATAAATATACTCCCACTGCTGATGATCCCAGAGATGCCCAAAATCCTGGCATATTATACCTTTGATTTCATGAACTCCTCCAATGATATTACATGAATCCTCTCTTACCCAAATCAGGTAGCATCAGTTTTTGTGGATTCCAGTTAGACAAATCTTGAAAAGATGTTGATAACAGGCACACTACTGTATGTCCGTAGATTAGGTGCTAGTCAATTACATTATCACCCGTGTTCATTTGTGACTATAGCGACAAAGAGGGAAGCTTTGCGAAAACATGTAGGTGTTTAGAACAATTGCAAATATTTTTCTTAGATGTGTATGCTATAGATGAACAATTCTCTGTAATTCCCTCTAAACAGGTATAGTCTGCTCTTTCTTACTCTAATTCTGCATTTCAGAATCTAGATTATTTTAATTTAATTTATCTTTATTGTTGAAAGTACTATAGATGTCCCCACTCTTTCTCCCATTGATTCCCTCCATCCCCTTCCTGCCCCCTCCTCAGACCTTCACCACACCATTGTCTGTCCATGGGTTATGCATATATGCATGTAAGTTCTTTGCTTAATCTTTTCCTGACCCTTTCTTTCTGAAATTTATCATTCTGTTGCATGCTTCAATGTCTCTGGAGCTATTTTGTTCATCAGTTCATTATGTTCATTAGATTGTCCATACAAGTGAGATCATGTGATACGTGTCTTTCTCTGACTGGGTGATTTTGCTTAGCATAATACTCTCCAGATCCCTCCATGCTGTCTCAAAGGGTAAGAGGTCCTTCTTTTTATAGCTGCATAGTATTCCATTGTGTAAATGTACCATATCTTTCATAGTACTAGTTATCACATTATACTACAAAGCCATTGTAATCAAAACAGCCTGGTAATGGCACAAGACCAGGAATATAGATCAGTGGAACAGAACAGGGAACTCAGAAATTGACCTAAGCCATTATGCTCAATTAATATTTGACAAATGATGTAAGAGCACACAATTGAATAAAAATAATCTCTTTAATAAATGATTTTGGAAAATTGGACAAGTACATGCAAAAAATGGAACTTGACCTTCAACATATACCATACACAAGAATAAACTCAAAATGGATAAAATACTCAAATGTAAATCATGAAAACATAAAAATCCTAGAAGAAATCACAGGTGGCAAAATCTCAGACATCTTTTTTAGCAATATACATTGCTCTATGCTGATACATCTCCTAGGGCAAGGAAAACAAAGGAAAAAATGAACAAATGGGACTACATCAAAATAAAAAGCTTCTGCACAGCAAAAGAAACTATCAACAAAAGGGATCCCACTGAATGGGAAAATATATTTGCCAATGATACATCTGACAAGGGGGTTAATTTCCAACATATATAAAGAACTCATACAACTTAACAAAAGGAAGACAAACAATCCAATTAAAAATGGGCAGCAGACCTGAATAGACACTTCCCCAAAGAGGACATACAAATAGCCAAGAGACATGAAAAATGCTCACTGTCACTAATAATCAGAGAAATACAGATTAAAATGATAATAAGGTACCACCTCACCTCTGCCAGAAAGACTACCATCAACAATCAATAACAAATGCTGATGAGGATGTGGAGAAAAGGGAACCCTAGTATCCCGTTAATGGGAATGCAGACTGGGGCAGCCACTATAGAAAACAGTATGGAACAATAAGTTCCCTACAAATTTTCCAAAAATATACGGATGGTTGTGGACAGGGCATAAATCTCACAACAAATATAGGACATTATCACCTCAGTGAAGTTTCTGTGCATTTATACATCTGAACTCATCTGAGAGATACATTCCAAAGTGAAGACAGCCTATGTCTTCTTTGGTGAAGAAGGATATATATAATGTCTCCTGCTTAGTTGGATGATACCATATTTGAATGTCCTTATTCTATTCCTCAGATGACCAACAATGGGTTATCATCTGTGGTAGACAGCCTCTAAAATAATTCCCAATGATACTTGCCTCCTGTTTAAGTTCTTTTTAACCTCATCCCTTTGAATGTAGACTAGATCTACTGACTTGCTTTTAATAAATTGAATGTGGTAAAATTGATGGAATATGACTTCCATGATTAAATTACAAAAAAAAGGACTCTGGCTTTCTTCTTCCTTTCTCGCCTGTTCACTCTGATAAACCCAGACATAATATTTTAAGCTGTTCAAGGAAGAGATCCACGTGTCCAGTTACTAAGGGAGACCTTTGGCCAACATTCAGAATGGAACTTAGACCCAAAATCCAACAGCCTTCAAGGAACTGAATTTACTAACTGCCACATGAGTGAGCTTGGAAGCAGATTACCCCCCTATTCAAGCCTTCAGATAAAGCCATAGCCCTGAGCAACACCTGGCTCAGCCTCGGGAAAGACATTGAACTAGAGGACACAGCTAAACAGTTTCCAGATTCCTGATGTATAGAAACTGTAAAGGTGTTCTTGTTTTAATCCATTAAGGTTCAGGGCAATTTTTAAAATGTAGAAACAGTTATTTAGTGCACTACCTATGATGAATAAAAGATCTGGTGCTTTTGCCCACGTAACTCATTATCAAGTTGATATTCAATATGTTGGCAGCAGACTGGGCACTAGGTACCACCTGGTATAAACATACAGCAGGATAATGGATCAGAGGATCCTAAGATCAGTTTTCATTTCACAAAGAACTTTTTTTTTAAGAAATAGTTTCTGATCATAAAGGAGCATATGACTATTGGACTTGATGGCAACATCGACCAGATGTTTTCTAAACTTTCTAGGGAGCACATCTAATAGCATCCCATCAGATAGAAGCTTCAAACAGAACCTGAAGATGCAAATAGTTACACAAATACAACCCCAGAGCATCTCTCATTCACTATATTATGATGTATTCATATACTGACCAGCTGCTGAGGAGGGAAAAAAATGAGCCTGATGTAGAGATGGCATTACATAATGTAGTAGCACCAGCCAATGGGTTTTGCAGCAGTGTTAAAACTCTCTCAGGGATTATCAAATAATGGAGAAAAAAATGTTTCCCATTGGCATATCTTCAAAAACTGCCCTTTGTTTTTCACTTTGCCTTGAAGGGAGAGTTGGCATCAGCTCAAGATATACACTGATTTTTAGACAGTGACTAATAGTGCAGTCACATAGCTAATAAAGGACTTTGTATGGCTATATTAGAGGATTTTGTGACGAGGAGTTCTGGTGAAAATGATGGTGGTTGCAGATCTAAGAATGGACTTAGGGCAGTGCTACAAATAGCTGGTTTCCAACAGATTAGACTTTAATAAAACAAAACAGATCTTTCACTGCAGATGTCTTAAAAGGTATTGGCCTAAAGTCTGAAAATATTTGTATCCTCAACCAAAGGCTACCATTGCAAAACAGCCTCTCCAGATATAGAAGGGCACAAGGAGCCTCCATTAGGTTTCTTTCCCAGCCAGGCCAGTGTTTATACAGTAAGTCCAAGAAACAGAGTGAGGAAAGGGACAGAGATGGGATAGATCCATAGATTTAACCATATGCATTTCCTCTCATTAGGCTTGGCTTGGTGATGCCTCTTGCTGAGGCTTCTCTGAGCCTATGGTGTGACATCATGCACTAGGGGCTCAGCCGGCTCTCCAGTGGTAGGTTTATTGCATGTGACCCTTTCTATGATGAAGGGTGCACAGATTTCTTTTTACCAAATTGACACCTAACCTAGATTTGAAGTCACTTTTCCTTCTGTTATCAATATCATTCATCCATGAAATTACTTAATGCTTTATATTCTGCATTAAACTAAGAAACCAATTCAAAATAAAGTGAACCAGGAGCTATTGCCTATGAGATTCACTGGTATTATTTTCTATCACCTGTAAGCAACTGGTTCTCTAAATGATAAAATGAAAGAGAGAAAGAAAGAAAGAAAGAAAGAAAGAAAGAAAGAAAGAAAGAAAGAAAGAAAGAAAGAAAGAGAGAGAGAAAGAAAGAAAGAAAGAAAGAAAGAAAGAAAGAAAGAAAGAAAGAAAGAAAGAAAGAAAGGAAGGAAGGAAGGAAGGAAGGAAGGAAGGAAGGAAGGAAGGAAGGAAGGAAGGAAGGAAGGAAGGAAGGAAGGAAGGAAGGGAGGGAGAAAGAAGGAAAGCCCATTGGATGCTGTGGGACAATGCATTTCAATGATAAGATGCTCTTTCTCTCACAGAGATAAACTATCTCTACCCCATAGTGCTAAATGGAGTGCCATTAACAAAGGAGTGGTGATAAAGGGCACAATGATATCTATCAGGATTTCAACTAGTAGCTCCCCTCAAAAGCTTGAACTTCCTTGGGATATGTCAAGCTAGAGGCTTTATTATGCTAGGGAATGGGCCCCCAATAATGATTTCTCTTAACTGGAAGCTAAAAGTGTGACCTGGCTTTATGGAACTCCTAATGTAAATGGGGGGAAATTATGTAAAGCAAATAGTTGTTGAGGTAATTAAATCTGGCCATCCAGAACAACTATGATGGGTATCATAAAGTAATATCCAGAAAAAGAATGGTTCCTGCTTAGTTGCTGCCTGTTTTACCACCTCAATAGTCAAATGTCCAGTTTCTTCATATGAGAACTTTCTTTGCTTCTCCATACAAGCCAAGTTGCCAGGTGAATCCATGTGGAATATAGAAATGCAGTATAGCAGAATAATAGTGGCGGTAGTAAGTCATGGCCACACTTCAGTTGCAAATTCAAGGACACTGTATCTCCCAGGAGTTTTACAGTTTCCATTAAAAAAAAACACCCAAATTATATATTTTAATATGTTTGTTTCTTTTATTCCTTTGTCATATATTAGGGAATATTTGTAAAGGGAAACTAATATTCTTACCCTCACAGATACAGTAAACTAAGAAATGACCAAGATAGATATAGAGGAAAAATAAGTATTACCAACATATTTTGGAATCAGAGAAGAGAGTACAAATTAGAATTTGTTTAGCTGTAAGTAACATCAAAATATTTCAAGTAAGTCACATAACTGAAAGTTCAATGGAGAGCAGGCTTTGCTTCATTTCCCTCAGGTCATTTTTGTCTTCTCCGACACCAGCTTTTTACTCAATGACCTTTAGTAGAATGGACCTCACATCTAGGCACAAAAAAGTTCATAGTAAAAATTGAATGTTTATTCCCCATATCTAAAACCCAGGATCCCAAAGAACCTCTGGAACTTTTCTTCTCAAAGCTCAATAGCCAGAATTAAGTTATAGCTCTAATCCTAGGCAATCTCTGACAAAGGAGGTGCTAGTACACATGGATCAGCATAGCTGAGCATGTGGTCATCCCTGAGTGCTGTATAGGTCTACAGAAAGAGATAAAATACATGATTTAATAATGGGGCGGTGTCTGAAAGGGTGAAGGAGAGACACACACTGAGAGGGCTATGAACAATGTGCACTACAACAGAGACCACATAAGAAAATTTAAATGCAGAAATTAGGGATAAGAACGGCTTGTCTCCTATTGGAAAATATGTGAGTGCATTTTTATTGTACATGGTAATAGATGGCTCGTACAAGAATCATGCACTAGAATCATCAATAAGTTAATCACATTAATTGAATGTAGGGAAGAATTATTTTAAATTACATAAGGGTGGAGCCCTCCACTTCATGGCTATGACTGTGCTACATGGTCCCATACTTTTGGTAATAGCTGAAACCCTTAATGGGAGGCTATTGACTCACTGGGCCAATTTAGATTCTCTTTCTTTAGAATTTCAAGTCTTAATGGAGTTAAGCAAAGACTGAAAATGCCTGGGGCTGTCATCCTATTTGCAGTGACTTAGAGAAAAATATCTACCAACTCCAGTTAGTCACAATTGCAGAGCTGCCCTTATTCATGTCCTTCCAATGGTTTGCTTGAGTAGCGATCCCATCCGTGTTGTGAGCAACTCTAATACTCACCCAGAAAATACTATTTTTTGCTAAAGTTTTTTCTTTTTCTGTTGTTTGCAACCTAATATAATATTAACTAATACTGATATGCTATCAAATTGGAAACCACTGATATAGTTCAAACTCTGAAATTTATTAATAAAGAAAGTGAAATATAGGACGTATAAATTGGTTTATACAAGGACACTAGACTTCTTAGGAATTAAACTGTAATTAGAATTCATGTCTCCCTGACTCTGGCCAATGAGTTTTAGAGATGGATATACAAATGCTGAGTGCTTAACAATGCAACCAAAGCTCTTGTTTAGAACTTTCTTAAAGAAAGTTTTTACCAGTTGTTTGGTAGACACCTTGGGAGATTGCTGACCCCACTGAAAATGCAATGACCTACTTCTTGATATTTCCTAGGATTTAGTAACCTTTCCTTCTCCACCAGACACATTTATTTTGACAACTTCACCCTTCCGCCATTGCAAGCTTTTCCCATTTTAACCTTAAGACATTTGAGAAATAAAAAGAGTTCCTGATCATAAACCATATGAGGCCCCCTCCCTTACAGTGCAGTCTTAGAAAGATATATAACGGTAACTGTCTGTTTTCTCAGATACAGTGATGAGGGAAGAAGTCTTAAAATATAATACAACAAAAAGGACAAATGAAAAGCAACCCATGGGGACAAAAAAAAGTTAAAACTTGTTATGTAAAATTATCAGACCAATGAATCCTCAACTTTGAGTTTAGCCTGAATTTATTTGGATCCTGACAACATCTTTACCTTCAATAAATTTGTTTTATTTCCTTGAAATAACCTTCTCTGATCTCCATCAGGTCTCATTCAATTCACCTTGGACTTGAAGTATGTCAAACGTCTAGAAAATGTAGCAAGGATATTTACATCTATTATGCTTTTCTATATTGTATAACTTAAAACAATTGATGCTCTTAATCTATGAATCCTTCATTTTCAGACAAAATAAGCAAAACACCAACTAAATCTTTGAGAGGGCACTAACCCATTCTTAGTTCCTTAAATTGTGGAAGCAAACAGGATAAATACTACTTGTCTGCCTCCTTATTCTTCAAAAAAAGAATTGATTGTGATTCCTGAGCAATAAGCCATAGGAATTTGGTAGAAAAAAAGTTTTCTCGGTGTGTTTGAATACAGACTGAATGTATGACTGAGCTTGGTCAGCAATATAGAACAGTCTGCTTTCTGGGTCCTGGCCATGGAGAATGGCCCAGGCTCTGTGCCTTTTGGTCCTTTCAGCACAGCCTCTGGAGCAAATCATCTCCTCAGTCAAGGGAATTTCAAGGATTGGATTCAATAACTCTGACAACCCACAATAGAGGTCGTTTTTTGTGTTTTTTTTAAATCACTCTGATTTGTATCACTGCTCAGGTATTTAGGATCATGTGTTCCTTGAACTAAGCCCTGTTATAAATTCCAGTTCTAGTGACTATGTTTTTGTCCTTTCTTTTTTCTGTTGCTTTCTCAATTTCCCGAATTATCTTCAGGAACTACAACCCAGTGGAGAGATCCAGCCCACTTCTTGTTTTTGCAAATAAAGTTTTATTAAACAAGCATGCCCAATTGTTTATAAATTGTATGTGGTGACTATTGTGTAACAGTAGTTGTCACAGAGACTACATGGCCTGTAAGGCTGAAAATAGTTACTGTGCAACCCAAACCCTGCCCTCTAACAAAACCCTGGCTCCAGCTCTTGTCAGTTGTCCCAGCATCTCCAGCCCAATGTTTTTATCTTTATTCTGTGGCTCCTCTCTCTGATGTCTAGTTAAATGTTTTAAGCAAGTTCCTCTGGATGTCTTTATTCCTGATATAAATTTAATGCATTTTTTTTATTTTAGAATAATTTTTATTTACTTAGTATAATTCTCTCCAGGTCCATCTATGCTTTCACAAAAAGTAAGATTTTGAAGTGAGATAATGGATATTAATAGCATATATTTGCACACAAAAATAGCACATAGATGTAATTATTTTCAGAAAAGGAGATTTTTTGTTTTAATATATGAAAGGGAGAGTGAGAGAGAGATAGAAACATCATTGATTAGAGGGAATCATTGATTGGCTTCATCTTGCATGACCCCACTGAGGATCAAGCCCACAACCGGGGCATGTGCCCTGACTAGGAATCAAACCATGACCTCCTAGTTCATAGGTTTATGCTCAACCACTGAGCCACACCTGCCGGCTTTTTTTACATTTAAAAAATGTTTTTCTTGATTTTTAGAGAGAGAGGAATGGAGAGGGAGAGAAACACTGATGAGTGAGAGAGCAACATCATCGATCAGCTATCTCCTGCATGCCCCCCACTGGGGATTGAGCCTGCAACCAGGAATCCAACGGATGACCTCTTAGTTCCTGGGTCAATGCTCAACCGCTGAGCCACACCGGCTGGGCTGCATTCATTTCTATAGGGAATGAGGTAATTTCAGATTACAAAATCAAGGCCAAAATAACTTTGCAGAATTAGAATGTGTTCAAGAAACCAGGCCCACTTTAACTGGATCAGACTTCAACATCAAGCACGTGTGTTCCTCCAAATGCTCTTCAGCTCAGGAAGCCTACACTCGTCCAACATGGGGAAAGAGAATAAATACTCTTGCTTCTGCTCTCAGTTGCTGGGGAGGCAGTTTCTCTCCGCACTGGCCAACACTATTTCCTTTTTCCTTCTCCTTTCTTTGGTTACCCCTTTGACCCCTTTCTATGAAGTTTCTTCAGACGTCTCTGCTCATCCCTGAAGTCCTGATGCTCATCTCTGTAGAGGCCATAAAAATGCAGTATCCCCATGAGAGCAAAATCAGTGTTGTGATTTGGATACCAGTCATATGTTTCCTTCCTCTTGGTCAAAGGCTGCTCCCTGAACAGTTTCACCACTTTCATGGATTTGGAATCAGTAGGCCTGGCAATTTCAAAAGCTTATGATACATTCATTGGCACAGGAGATGTCATGAGGACTCATAAAGCAGAGAGAGTCAGGGTATAGACCTCACAGAAATGTAGGTTTTAACCAATTCAAAATTGCAGATTTATATATATTTTTTAAAATGAGGATAAAGTGGAGAATTTGCTCAAACAAGAAACCTACTATTCCTGGACAAATTAGAATATAATATAAGCTTTGTAAAATCATGTTCAGGGTCAAGTGAATACTTTTAAGAATTGGAGATCATTACAATGCATGAAAGCATTTAAGCTGCTACTAAGCTGAAGGTTGGAATTTAAAGTACAGCCTGCCCTTGGATATATTCATAGAAGCTGGAATGTTTATTAGCATGTGAGAAACAGCCCTAAAGGTATTACTACCTCAATTTGCATCAGGACATATAAGAAATAATTTAATTGCATATTAGTTTTTCAATTAAAACTTTTTTCAATTTAATCTCTGACCAATTTGAAATTCACTAACAATTTTTTTTTAACTAAACCTTCCAGTGTACAAAACATCTATGTTTTAGTGACTAAAATTTTCCTATTTTCTCAGAGGGTGTTTGTTAGGTGAGTAAACTTATATTAAGAAAAGCAACCAGTTACATAGGAAAGCACCACAGTTAAGTGCCCAGCTCTGTGTTTTTTCATCTATAAAGGTTTGGGAGGGGAAGTTAATCGTGTTCTCCCTGCTCTTTGTAAAGTGAAGCTCTCGCCTTTGAGCTGGGTGATAACTAGAACAAGGAGTGAGGCATTTAACCCAAACATTTGACTACATAATTAGGTAGCTTTAGTTTTAGGCAGGTCATACAAAGAAGGTGCAAACTTCCTGAAAACAATAGGCAGGCTCCCCAAACCTCCCTGCAGACATGCCCTTATAGGAGCTTTCCCTGAGAAAGGGCTCCAAGTGGGTTCCATTGATGTTGGCAGCAATGGTGGCCAGAAGATGCCTGTGACGGCGGGATATGGCTCACTGTGCTGTCAGGCCTTGTTTTTATTCTCTTGCTTGTTTCTCAAAACATCCAGTTCTTTTTTTTTTCTTTGTTTCTTTCTTCTATGAAATGTACTGTTCCCAGTGGGAGTTCTGAGTGAAAAGTTAATGCTATAATTTGCCTAAGTGAAATATACAAAATGAATGCATATCGTATTTCTCCAGAGGCAGGTCTGAATTCTACTGCCTTCAACATTAGAAAAAATGATTAGTACATGCTAGTTACTCATTGATCCACTTTTATTACAAAAGGCACATTGATTTAAATGTTTTATATTTAAAATATTCAAATATTTTCAATCTTTTTTATTGTTATTGTTATTATAATTTATCGCTTGCTGGTCTTTTAATTCTGGACCTCTACTGCTTTTATCTTTTGCATTATTGACACTTTTTATAACTTTGACTTTAGGGTCACAGTGTTCTCATAATTACCTGTTTCATCAATTCTTTATTGATTTGGAGATGAGAGTATTGAACTACCAGTCACCCTTGTAAATAGTATGCTTCTTAGGTTAGTTTCAACTAATTTTTCTTCAAACTTTTATGAAAAATGAACTAGACTGAAATAAATGTAACAACTATCAAGCTAAATAATACATTCATCTATCATCATTTACTGAAGAATATGGGATACAAAGGCAGGGATTCAATCTTGAAATAATAGCTATATTTTTATTTGCATAAGTTTTATGCCATCTATCTCACCTCCCCCATTACCTCTTCCCAACCAAAAGTTAATGTTGGCATCATGGATGTCTTTACCCAGGATAGTATTGCAATGAAGGTCCAATGCGACATGTTCTAAGACTTCCCATGGAATAGGTCAGGTATTGTCTGGTCTGTATCACAGCTGTTTTTCTCTCTGTGCAATCACTCCTCACTCTTCCATATCCCACCACTAAACTCTACCTGACAGTCTGCTTTCAGAAGACTTTCCCTCGGGTGATTTGATTTGTAATTTGAGTGATAGGCCTTTCCAAACAAGCCTTTTAGTATGAGCTGCTAGCTGTACTACATATAGATTATATGACTGCACCCTAAGAAATGGCAACAATTCAAATATATATGGCACTTAAAGCATGACAGCAAAGACAAAGTCGTGGCAATATAATGTGGTGGCAAAAGCAATAAGTAATGGTACTTAAAATACTTAGAATGATTTTTCTCCTATGATGTGGCAGATATGGTCACTGAGGGCCTCTCTGTAAGATGGTGATTTAACAAGGTGAAATAAAAACAATGTAAGACTACTCATCATCAGAAAACACTAAGCAACTTATTTCCTCACTGTTGGAGAATCAACACACTAGGAATGATCTTATAAAGATCTGGAGAAAAGGCCTCTTGTCTTACCTGAAGTCTGAAGCCAGTACCGAAGGATGTTTTGGGATTAAAGTAGGACCCAGAACTCCTCCAGAATAGACATAGCATGAAGAATTTTCCCAGACACCTGTTTTGGATTTCTTTCTGATGAGAGGACTAAAGTGAGATTTACTATTAGGAATGGAGAATGAAGGGGTGTGTGACTTGATATAACCTGGCCGTTCCAGACACAGTCTTCTTGGAGGATGGGTTGGCCCACAAGCACAGAGGAATCATCTCAGTGCAAGGAGTTGACTCTTGAAGTGCATGAGGGAGGGGGACAGATTGTAAATCTTCACCAGAAAGCAGCTTTGTGAAGAAACTGAAAAATTTTCTGTGTGATTTGTTTAATTCAAATTAATAGAGAACGTTTTGCAGAGATGTAAACTAATCTGAAGCTAAGGATGACGGTTTATGTAAAAGGACTTTGAAACTGTGAAGATACACAAAAGATGACTTAGCCGCTGACAGAGCTTAGAAAGCAGGCACTCAATAAATACACTCACTGCATGGTGAGTGAAACACTTTATCTTTATTAGTGGTATGAAAAGATTTCTATGCCTTTGGTATGCATCAGTTTTTGCACAAAGCAATTAATGTGTAATTTGATATAGATGAATAGAACTTTGTGCATGTACCCATTGATTTCTAAGTCAACATTCCATAGATACAATAGGTTTAATGTTACTTTTAGATAATTCCAGAAAAGCAATGGTTCTTTCTGGTCTCCACCGGAAGAAATCTAACACAAGACCCCTGGTTTTATTGTCTAATATTTTACAAAAGGACTATTTACCACTGCTCCTATCATTGTTAAAACATAAGTCATCTTTGTTCACTGATAAATTCAGAGAATGCCACACTTCAAATTTTCTTCATAAAAGATCATCTTTGATGATCTGCTATCAAACTTCTATCTAAAACCCAGCACAAGGGAAGACTATGAAAATTGGACATATTTGCAGTCTATTCATTTTACCCTTAAATGTACCTGATCTCCCTGAAGAAAATGTGTAAAAATCATATAATTTAATTTTTTTGTCTATTTGTAGTGCCCTTTCAAACAAGAATAATACTTTTTAAAAAATAGTAATGGAAGACATTCTAGTATGTCTTTTTTTTCTCTTCATTTATTTTTAAGCACTTTGCTTTGGATCTATTAGAAAAATTGGTCAGAGGTAATCTCCTGAAACTCTAAATCTACAAAAAAAATGTGTATGTATATACACTTACTTTTACATTTACTTTCACTAGTAAGTAGACTCTCTGATGTTCATTCATGACTTTAAAGGACACACAGAAAGGAGATCCAAGATGGCATGGCAGAGGAGTGGGTGAAATTTACACACTCACCTCCTCCCAGGACCAAACCAGAATTACGACTAAATTACAGGACAACCAACTGAGTAAAGGACCCGCAGATAGGAAGTTGAAACTTTGAGTATGGGTCCACTCTAATTTAGTGTTTATCTTTAAGCATCCTACAGACTATTTGTTTCAGCTAATGTTTTATTGCTAGTTTATTAAGAGTTTAGAACAGGATATTGAATTTCTCCAAAGCATTCTTTACAAATTACTGCGGTAATTTCATTATTTGACCTATCAATATGATTATTCAAAATAATAGGTTTTCTGACATAAGAACATTTTGGCATTTCTGAATTAAATCTACTTGGTCTTGTTTTATTTGTTGCTGGATTTTGGGAACTTTTTAATATAATTACTCTAAACAAAAGAATGTTTTTTATCACTGCCAGTTTTCCACCATTATTCTGGAAGTGTAGCAATATAATACAGCAAACACAAAAGCAAACAAACAAAAAGCAAACACATTAGCAAATAAATGCTGGTAAGAAAGATACAAAAAAAATCATTATGTTTACAAAGAATATAACAGTCTCTCCAGA
The DNA here is from genome assembly GCF_000147115.1 of Myotis lucifugus. Classification (NCBI taxonomy): domain Eukaryota; kingdom Metazoa; phylum Chordata; class Mammalia; order Chiroptera; family Vespertilionidae; genus Myotis; species Myotis lucifugus. The sequence goes on along the minus strand of NW_005871325.1, from coordinate 444,840 downwards.
GAATAGTTTCTTTTCAAATGATTTGAATAAGAAATTTCAATGAGATGGCCAATTATAAACTAAACTAGAGGCCCAGTGCATGAAATTCATGCACGGGGGTGGGGGAATCCTCAGCCCGGCCTTCGTTCTCTCCCAATCCGGGACCCCTCGGGGGATATCGGGCCTAAACCAGCAGTTGGACATCCCTCTCACAATCCGGGACGCTGCTTGCACCAATGACCATACTTTTCATACAGGTGAAAGGCATCTTGCTATTGTATGGGCAGCTACATTTTTTTTGCCCTGATTATAAAAAGTAGTACATAACATGATCCTTCTAAGGCAGTAGTACCTTTTTCCCCATCTTATAGGTGGAAAAACTGAAGCAGAGAGAAGTTAAGTAATTGGCTTTGTCACATATAAGTGTCAGAATCAGGGCTGACCACAAAATGTGCAAGCCAGAGTCCATGCATGTCATTGCTGCGTCATCCTGTTTTTCCAGTGTTGGAGTGGCCTTGCCAGGTTTTAATTTTTAAATCTAAGAGACTGTTCCCAATATATAGGGTAGGGTCCCTAGGCCTGGCCAGTGATCAGGGCCATCTGTGGGGCGACCCACCTTGGCTGGCAGCCTGGCGCCGCCTGCTTGCCAGCCCTGCCCCCGATCACTGTCACCATTCGCCTCCCTCTCAGGGGGCAGATGCTCCTCCATTGAGCGTCTGCCCCCTGGTGGTTACTGCATGTCATAGCTACCAGTCATTCTGCCAGTGGTTCTGCCATTTGGTCGATTTGCATATTAGGGTTTTATTATATAGGATACACAAATTAGTGTTTCCTACATGATAGCAAAAATTGTTTGAAAATACAATGAGAAAAAGTTTCTATTCACAAAAATAAATAATTCCTATTATTTGAAAAGAATTTACGCAAAAACAATAATATTATTGAATGGCATTTAAAGATTTGTATAAATGAAAGGAACATATATTTCTATGAAAGACTCCAAAGTACACTAGCTATTGTTATTTTAATGACTATAGTGGAACTTGCTGCTATAATTTTAATATTGATTTCAGAGAAGAAGGGAGAGGGAGAGAGAAAGAAACATCAATGATGAGAGAGAATCATTGATTGGCTGCCTCCTGCATGCCCCCTGTTGGGGATCGAGCCCACAACTCGGGCATGTGCCCTGACCAGGAATCAAACTGTGACCTCCTGATTTATAGGTTGATGCTCAAATATTTAGCCAGGCTTAACACTTTAATTTTATCATAGAAAAACTATAAGGGAGAGTAATACAATAGCATTTTTCACATTAGAAATTAAAATGTTTCTGAAAATTCAATAGGTGTTAGAAGTATACAACTTTTACAAAATTAATTAATTAAATAGAATAGAAAGTCCATAAACAGATCCAAGTATGCATAAACATTTTCATTGGTAAAATATTTCAAATTTTTGTTAAAATCATTATTCAACAAATGATGTGAAAAAATATAAATTTGGATCCTATATCACATATTACCTCAAAATAAATTTCATATGCATAAAGGTTTAAATGAAATAATTAAAAGGCAAAACAGAAATAAAGTAATTTAATATTTGTGTTCTTCTGGGTAGGTGAGGTCTTTGCAATATATATAAATGTAGAAATAAAAAAGTATTATTGAATTTTACTACATCAAAATTTAAAACATTTGTTTATCAAAACCACCTTTAAACAAATTAGGAAAAATGGAAGCATTTATGGTTAATGTTGTTAATATATAAAGAATTGTTTAAAGCCCTAGCCGGTTTGGCTCAGTTGAGCGTTGGCCTGCAGATTGAAGGGTCCTGGGTTTGATTCTGGTCAAGAGCACATGCCCAGAGTTGCGGGCTCAATATCCAGTGGGGGGCATGCAGAAGGCAGCCGATTGATGATTCTCTCTCATCATTGATGTTTCTATCTCTCTTTCCCTCTCCTTTCCGCTTTGAAATCAATAAAAATATTTTTAAAAAAAGAATTGCTTTAAGCAATTTGAAAGACAACATGACCTTGATGAAGCAATCTAAAAATATAAAAGGCAATTCAAAAATAAAAAATGGATGTTCTAAATGTTGTAAATATTTACTCTAATTAGCAATCATAGAAATACACATTTTAAAAATAAGATGACAGTCTTATCTTTTATGATTAGAAAATAATAAAAAGAGTGATAAATTCCAGCATGAGGGGGAACATGTGTATTATACATTCTGGAACACTGCCAAGAGAATAATTTTGTCATATATTTAGCCATATCTATATCTACATCTCTATCTGTATGTATACATCTACTGAAATACTTCTAATGAGCTAATATGATACCGTAGCATTACCAGCTCAATCATTTGTACTCAAGTTCAAAATTTTGGGTTTGGTTGTATTTAAAACATTGTTTACAATAAACATTTTAGTGATTGTGTAACTGAAAGAAAAGAAGAGGTACCTATCAAACTATTAAGTTGAAATCAATGTTTAATATGCCCTTACATTTGGAGTCTAAAGATTGCTCTCCAAGCCAATGATCAGAATCATCAGAACTTTGTTCCCATAGTTTGAAATCACAATATTGTCAGTGAGCTTCCCTCAAATCATCGCAATGGCTGGTTACTGGTTAGAACTGTGCTGTGAGCCCCTGTGAAGGGTGCAATGGAAGATGATCAAGGATTTTGTTTGCAAGGGAAACACCTGGACCAAAATCACAGTCCTGCTTCTAAGAATCTTTGGTATTAAACTAAGCACACTGCTGAGCATTGTAAATAATAGATGCCTTAGCTCTTTTAGCAATGAGAGGCAAATGAACCACAGTATGACAAAAGACTTAACTGGCCGGACATGACCAAATGGTTTGGGGATCTATGAGGAAAAGTGTTATAGTTAATGAACCGGCAGGGAGAGAATGCTTATTTGCCCAGAATTTTCAAGAACAGATGGAGCCTCTTGTGGTTGGAATTGTTCATTCATAAATCCACTGGAAACAAAAAAATAGTTGCACTTTCCCTATAGGGTAGATCATGGAAGGGCATTGAAACTGTTTTGTATTCATTCATTCATGTATTTGTTTATTTAATACTAGAGGCCCAGTGCACAAAATTCATGCACTCGGCGAGGGGGCGGGGGTTGGGGGGGTCCCTGAGCCTGGCCTGCACCCTCTCACAGTCCGGGAACCCTGCAATCAATCTCCCAGCAGAGGGAGGCCCCGCCCACCCTCCACAGAACCACCTGCTGGTAGCCTGGGCTTCCCTCTTTGGGGCTATCGCAGAGCCCCCCTGATTGATCGCCCCACTGGCCGGTGGCCTGGGCCTCGCTCTGCAGGGCGATCATGGGGCGATGGCGGGGCCCCCTGACCAATCACATCGCACCAACCTTGGCTGGCCTGGCACCAGTGCATGTCATAGCATGGTCGTCTGGACAGTGGTTCTGATGTTCGGCTGTTCGGTCGATTTGCATATTATGCTTTTATTATTATAGATTATTATAGATGCATAAATACCAAACACTGGTCCAGCCACTATAAATAATAAATAATAAAAATTACCTCTGAAAACCAAGCATTACTCAATATTATTGTATCAAATTTAATTCCTGATCATTGCTCTAACACTGCCCTTCTCCAAAAGGTTCAATTGACACATAGGATTAATTTTCTGTCTCTCTGAAACAAGGCAAGGCAAATGTATATGCAGACGAACCCATTAAATTCAGCCTAGGGCAAGAAAGACACCTTTTATTCAAAAAACCCTTAAGACTGTTGCCAGTTTGTCTCCATTGTCTTGTGATGTAAGATTTCTGGCACTTTTCTTTGTGTCTCCACCCTTCATTTCTCAGACTCCTTTTTTCTGAGCAACTGTTGCATTAATGCCCATCTTGCCTTGTCTAGTTCAACAAATTCCTTTATAAAAAGAAACACTGGTTGGAAAAACACAACAAGCCCAGTTTTTTAAGTTATCAAGTTAACACATTCTAAAAGTTGAGTAGATCCAACGTCACTTAGACGGACAAAAATTGCAGAATCAACCGATTCAGTGGCTCATATCTTAATAACATAAGAATGAACTGTCATTCCTTGTTTATGACTTTTCTATTGACAAGCTATTTAATTGTTATGAGTTGCAACTGAAAAATGTGTCACATTATGAAAAAAAAAGCATTTTCCAGAACTGAAGCTATAACCATAGCGAATAATAAAATTGGACCAAGACACTTTTAGAAAAGATGGCATACCCACATAGAGCAGATATTCTTGTTACCTCTAGTTTTAAGCTATTCATTGTCCATGTACTTTTTCTTTGAATTTTGCCAATTGAGATACATTTGTCTTATTATTTTCTTTTAAAAATATTTTAATAAGAAAGTATGTATGTGTGGCTTGGGTCTTAGCATCTGAGATTCTAATATAAATGCATGCTATGGTTTCAAATAATGTTTTTAAATTAAATTAGACTATAAAATATATGGGCAAGTTATTTGTTATGAGGGGTAACACTTAGTTCCTACTCCTTGCATTTCCAAGGAGAGCTAAGATGACTGTTATCTCTTAGGCATTTTTTACTTCTGCTCACAGAAAAGAAGTAAGCTACCTGATAAAGGGATGGCATCTTTGATTTATAACTTTTAATCAGATGAAGTCAATCCATTCAAAGTCCATAAGCACTGGTGCTTTAGTCTCTTTTATTCTCTCTTCACTCAGATTCTGGGTCAATAGATCAGTTACAAAATCCAAGTTTTCCCTCAGATGTGATGTCCCAAGTTCTAGAGTCTAGAAGGGCACAGGAGGACTGGAGAGTAGGAAGTATCAGCATGTCCATTTGGTGGCATACCTAAAACACGTCTGCCAACCTAGATTGGAACAATTATAAATCTAACACAAATGTAAATGGGCTCCACATTTGGGTACAAAATAGGGACAATAAGCATTGACAGCCTATAACCTCAACAGCATCAATCTATCATTTGTGGAGCACTCATTTCCCCACTAACTGATGATAATGATGTTTTGTTATTGCAGGACCAGCTCTGTAAACTTTAGAACCATAAAAATCCATCCAAACAGGACACAAAGCCTATCTACATACAGACTATTACTTCACCACGTTTGGAATTCAAAGGGACCAACTTAGTGATACAGAATTTTCCCCAGATTTCCTTGTCATATTTATTATTGACTATTTTTTATTGGAACCTTCCCTGCCATTATTATTTCTCAGCATATTGTGCAATTTTTAATTTTTCTTCAAAGGTATTCAGGAACAACAAAATGCATCTTAGCTTTTGACTTATATTTTGTTTGCATTTAAAAAAATGTAATACACTTTTTATTGTTGATAGTATTACAAATATCTCTTCTCCCCCCCCACCTTAACTCCACCATCCCAGCCCCTACCCACCATCCCCATGTCTCCACTACCCTACTTCTTGTATCCATGGGCTATGACTATAAGTATATATGTTCTTTGGTTTATTTCTTCTCATTTCCCCAACCCCAAATCGAGGAATGTCAGTCTGTTCCATGCCTCCACGCTTCGGGGTCTTATTTTGGTGGTCAATTCATTCTGCTCGTTAGATTCTACAAATAAGTCAGATCATGTTATATTTGTCTTCCTCAGAATGGCTTATTTCACTTAGCATAATATTTTCCAAGTATATCCATGCATTTTAACCTTTTTAGTAGGCTAATGCCAACATTCAACTGCTAATCAAACCTAGTGATACTTCATAGTCTATGATTTAGTCTTTCTTCTCTTAGGATACAGTCACCAGGTTTTGTTCATGATGAAAATAAAGTGTATGGAAACATCCAGAATTTTTATTGAACACCAGTTTCACTGAGTGATCCTATACAAAAGACATCGATTTTTAAGGTTGCTTAGCACAGGAAATACTAAGCATTTCATACAGGTCAAAGTAAGTTTTTACTCGACGATAATTGTTTTGCTATTTAGAGTACATCCTAAGATGAGCATTTTTCTCTATCATTATGTTTCTATTTGCCACTTTCTGTTTCACGTTAGAGCCAAATCTTTTATGAATATGAAACTGGTTCAAGAATAAGACAATTGAGCTCAAAAGTTCTGTCAATTGCTTTCCTCAAACTTATTTTCCTGGAAAAAAATACCAATTTATATCTAAGAGAAATATCCATTTTCCCTCACAAACAAACCATGCAAGTTTAACCTTGATGAATAAAGATAGGAAAATACCGGATGAAATCAGCTATTCGAACAGCAAATGCTTGCAGCAATATAGCATGTTTAGTAAACCAGAAAGAGTTAGAAAATGTTTTGTCAAGGAGTGTGGATAATGGAATAAATCTTTTGTTTATAAAATTGCTTAGTTTTAAGAAATTGTGGCACAACCCCACAATTAAAATAGGTGAACTAGTCCTGGCAGGTGTAGCTCAGTTGGTTTGGCAGGGTCCCATACATCAAAAAGTCACTGGTTCACCTGGCTGGCGTGGCTCAGTGGTTGAGCATCGACCTATGAACCAGAAGGTCACAGTTCAATTCCCAGTCAGGGCACATGCCTAGGTTGCAGGCTTGATCCCCAGTATGGGGTGTGCAGGAGGCAGCAGATTAATTATTCTCTCTCAACATTGATGCTTCAATCTCTCTCTCTCCCTCTCCTTTCCTCTCTGAAATCAATAATAAAAAAAATACGTATTTTTTTTAAAAAAGGTACTGATTCAATTCCCAGTCAGGACACATGCCTGGGTTGTTTTTTGATCCCTGGAGCATGTGGAAGGCAGTCAATTGATGTTTGATGTTTCTATCTCTCTCCCTCTCCCTTCCTCTCTTTCTCTCTAAAAGTAAATTTAAAATATGTAAAATAGGTGAACAATAGTCCTAATAATCTCTGTGAGAGATAGCTAGTAACTCTGTCACAACTAGAACAATAGATAAATTAACAGATTTTCATAGTAAATGAGTAGGTAGAAATATTTTATCGGTATCCTTTTCTATACCATATTTTTAATAAATAGTATTTATTATGATTTTAGTTGAACTTAATATAAAAATGCAGTGAATCTGAGGTAAAACTGAATGATTCAATGATTTATTTTTTAAAATACTGTATATCTTTATATCAAAACACAATACCTCTTAAAAATATCAAGAGAGTGGCGGCCTTATTATTTGTAAAAGTATGTTAGGCATTTACATAGTAAACTTTCCTTTAGAGGCCTTCTTTGACATTCTGATTAACTTATTTCTCCCCATATCTGTTGCTCTTTATATCATTACTAGAGGCCTGGTGCATGAATTTGTGCATGGGTGGGGTCTGGCAGGCCCGCCCTGATGGGGGCCAATCAGGGCTGGGCCAGTGGTGGGGAGGGGTTGTGGGAGGTTGGCCGGCTGGCCCCACCCCTGATTGGGGTGGGAGGTTGATCAGGGGCAGGCCAGCCGGGGGAAGGTTGGGAGCCCAATCGGGGCCCCCATTGGGCCAGTTGGCTGCCTCCGGGCGCGTCATAGTGACCGGTCACTCCAGTCATGCTGGTCATTCTGGTCATTCTGGCAGCTGCTGGCCTGGTACTCCCTCCCTTACCCCAGCTGGCCCTGCCCCCTGGTCGAACTCCTGGTTGAGGGGACAATTTGTATACTATACTTTCATTATATAGGATTACTTCATTGATTCCTTTAAGAAATTTATCCACTAAATAAAATAATTTATTCATATTTTAAAAGTGCTCTCCACTGTCTTCCTTCACTAGAATGTGAATACTAACCCTCCTGAAGACAGAAAGTTCATAGAACCATTTCTAAGTGCTAAGCATTCATTGATTCCATAAAATATGGGGAAATCGTACCATTTGCAACAATGTGGACAGATCTTGATGACATTATGCCAGGTGAAATAAGTCAGAGAAATACAAATACCATATGATCTCACTTATATGTGGAATCTAAAAGGAAACAAAACAAAAAGCCCATGTAACTCGGATAAAGAGAGATTTGTGGTTACCAAAGGCAGGAGGTGAGTGCAGGAGAATTGGAGGAAGGTGGTCAAAGAGATAAATAAGTACTAGAAATGTGATGACTATAGTGAACACTGCTGTACGATGTATAAGAGAGTCGTTAAGAAAGCAGATCCTTAGAGTTCTCATCACAGAGAATTTTTTTCTTTTCCTTGTATCTATATGAAATGATAGATATTGACTAAACCTATTGTAGGATAATCATTTAACAAAGTACATAAATCAAACAATCCTGCTGTACACCTTAAACTTATACAGTGATGTATGTCAATTATTTTTCAATAAAACTACAAAAAAAAGAAATCAAACCACCAAAACATAGATGAGCTAATTAGTGCTCATATATTTCCACCTCCTCTCCTGCCAAATATTACTATTAATATTATGTTTTACATTGTCAAGGTATAATACAACTATATTTTGTTCTATAATCTCAATTTTCACATGTGCTTAGTCTTAATTCTGTGTGTAAATTAGTTAAATGCTCATTATCACGCCCTCTACCACAGTTTCTCCTTTTCGGGGTTCTGCATTTTGATTAAATGCTGAATTAGCTGCATTTGGCCACTGGTAAAAAATTCCAAGAAGAGTCACTGAATATTATTTGCCTTAAGTTCTGTAATGTTTAAGGATGCCTCTCCCTTTTATTCATACTTGAAATGCGTATCAGCCGGATATAGTATTATTGAGTCACATTTATTTTCTAGGTAATTTTATAGACATCATTTCTTTGTTTCCTGACATTTAAGTTGTAGTGGAGAAGTCTAAAACCAGCCACAAATTTTCATCCTTGTAGATAATGGGACTTTGTACCTGAATACATGAGTACTTCTTTGTTCCTCATAATTTAATAATTTGCCAGGCCACATATCAATGTTAATTATTCTGGATTAAACTTTTTAAAAAGAACAGTGCTCTCTCCATCTTTAGAATAATTTTTCCTTTATTTCAAAAGAATTTTTCTTCATGACAAGTTTCTTTTTAAATTGACATACAATTGATGTACAATATCTTATTAGTTTCAGGTGTACATCACAGTGACTTGATATTTATATAGGTTGCAAAATGATTCCCACCATACATCTAGTTACCATATGTCCCTATATAAAGTTATTACAACATTATTGAACAAATATTTAATGAACAAAGATATAACAAATAACCAAAACACTTAAAAATGCAGAACATTATTAATCACCAGGGAGATACAAATTAAAACTACATGATAAATAACTACACACCCATTAGAATGAAAAAAAAACTGACCAAGTGTTGGTAAGGGTGTGGAGTAACTAGAATATGCATGCATTGCTGTTAGGAATACAAAATGATATGGCCACTTTGGATAATGGTTTGTTGGTTTTATAATAAGTTCATGTATACTGGCCAGTTATTATATTTCTAGGTATTTACCCAAGAGAAATCTTATGTTCATAGCAGTTTAGCAAAAACTGGAAACAGCCTAAATATCTTCTAATAAGTAAATAGAGAAACAAATTGTGGTATATCTATAATGGACTTACCACTTACTACTTAACTGCAAAATAGAATGCATTATTGATACATGCAATAACATGGGTAAGTCTCAAAATCATTCTGAGTTAAAGAAGCAAGGTAAAAATGAGTGTTTATGACACCATTTATAGAAAAAAAAAGATTGTAATGGAAACTAATCCTTATTGACAGTATATAAATCAGTGGTTGTTTGAGGATGGAGTACACAGGGAAAGTTGAGATGGCCAAGGGGTAGGAGGAATATGGGTGAGTAATGGAATGTTCATTATCTTGACTGTAGTGATATAAATCTATCAAAACGGATCAAATTCAAGACTTGAAATATGTGCAACTTATTTTATTTCTATTATATCTCTTTAAGTGAAAAAAGTCAAAGAATATCTTTCCTTTCTATTGTAAATGTTATTTCTATGAAACCTCATTTCTAAATATCTCAAATGGATTTTGTCACTTTCTCCTCATATAACATATAAGTAGTTTAAGAGGAAAATAGCTTCAGAGTGATATCTAAAACTCTTACATGAATATTGTCTAAATAAATGTACTACCTTTTCCTGAGGGAGTATTTGCAATTATATTAACATATATTTTCCCCTGTCCCTACTGATGGGATCCCTGAGAAAAATCATCTCTGATGAGTCATCTTCTCAGCACCAAGCACACTGATAGTCACGCAGTAGGTATGCAATCAACACCAGCGTGGTGAACAGGTAATGCTTATGACATTTGCTCTGCTGTTTGGAGGTTTTCTGATATGTTTTTGGGCTCTTGACTCTGTCCTCTACTGCTGAAATTGCTTTATAATCGAGTTGGTTTTGACAATTTTCATGACCCATGAAATTTACAATTCCCTGGGAAACATTCAAAATAAATGATATGGGGAAGGTATGTCATCCAGCACCTTCAGTGTTTACATGATAGGTTTTATCTGCTGTGATACCAATCTTCCCCCAAAAAGAAAAAATTCTTGTTAAGTTTCTTGTTTGTTTACAGAAATCATCCCACTTTCGTTGTCCTGAATCACAGCCATTTCTAATGCTGCCTTCTGAACTACAGTATTTACACACATAACCTGTATTTGAAAGAATATAGTACACTTTTTAAGCCATTATCAACACTGAAGGTATGTTTGTTACTGCTTTCTGTGTCTCTATTGTCTTCTCAGCTAGAAATCCATAACACAAGCTTTTGGCAAAGCTTTTGTCAAAAATGCCATAAAAGAATATGTTACTATAGGAGATGTGAAAATTCCATTTGAGCTTATTTACCAATTGAGAGAGATATTCAAGGTAGGAACATTATTATCAGCAAAGACTACCCTGCAAATAGTAATAGGGATTTTTTATTAGCTCTTTCTTCAGGAAGAGAGAAATCTAATAGAAAACATTTTTGCAAGCTAAGTGCATAAATAACCAGTTTTGTGCTAGGTTTGCTACTGTTATTATTACAATGTTGCCTATTAAGTGTATTTATGGAGTACTTAGTGACAAGAAAATTGTTTGATGGACATATCCCACATAATGAGATTTTTCTGAAATTGTAGTTTTATTTTAAGTACAAGTCTGGAAATGTCCACAGCCATATTTCCAGACAAGAGCAGTAAAACCTAAGGGAATTCATGTAGATTCATTTAACCTTAGCATCCATTGAAGTAACAGCATTTTTGAAAGGAAAGAGAAAAAAAACAACCAAATTCCAAATCATTTTTATTTAGAAAAATACATCTATAGAATATTAACAAATAGAGCTTCCCAGTGCTATTATGCTGCCCTGTTAAGCCATTTTAAATCCCTTGTTTCATCGTAAATTTAAATGAAGGCAGGAGCATAGATGTTTATTCATCTCCTAAATCCTAACTGAAATGGCCGAGAGATATATATAAATAGGGGAAATCTGCATCATACATTCAGTCAGCTTTAATTAAAATCTGCTTCTACCTCTCAAATGAAATTGATTTTGTCAAAGGACAAGACATTCATGATTCTAAGCTAAAGAACCACTTCCTTTTCTAAGAATACTGCAGCCTAAGACACAGTTGACTCCTTCCTCTCCTCTCTTGCCTTTTCATGATGTTATCCTGTTCAGTCTTCTTTGCAGCTACTTCCCTGCTTTAAAAAAAATCCAAGGTTGGAGTATAACCGAGTCGAGTTCCAGTGGTGGACTGAATGCTGTGTCCCCTCAAAATTCATATGTTGATTCCTACTCTTTAATAAATAATTCTTGAAGGTGGAGCCTTTGAGAGTGATTAGGTCGTGAGAGTGGATTCCTCAGGATTGAAGTTATTGTCCTAATAAAAGAGACCCCAGACAGTTCTCATCCCTTCCACCAGGTGAGGACAAAGGGGAAAGACAGCCATCTCTGAACCAGGTAGTGGGCTCTCTCTCCAGACACCAAGCCAGCCAGAGACGTCCCACCTATAAAATTGTGAGAAATAAATGTCTTTTTGTAAGCAGCCCAGTCTGTAGTATTGTGTGATAGCAACTCGAACTGATGGATGAAAGGAGTTCCCTACCCATTCATTTCTCCATGGACACACATTTATGAGGTGATTTCATCTAATGCCTAAACTTTATGTAAGGTCTATTTGCTAATGAATTTCAAGTGTATATCTTCAACCGGACCTCTTCCTTAAGAGCCAATCTTGTATCTCCAACCACCTACACAACGTATCCACTAGGATATTACGTTAGTTGGCTTAGGCTAAGTTATGATATACTAATAAATACTCCCCCACCCGCAAACTCAGCACATTATAGCAAAGGTTTATTGGTGCCCTCATTGAATATTGCCTCTTTGTCAACTAAAGAGCTCTAATAAATGTGTAATTTTCATTGGGGACAACCTCTATCTGGGGTATGATAGAGGGGGAAATGATGAAACCACACAATAATTCTTAATGCCTTTGTGAGGAGTGGCATATGTCCTTCTACTCACATTTCATTAGCCAAAGCAAATCATATGGCCAAGCCTGATACCAATGGGCAGGAGAACATAACCTTCCCACAGATGGTTGAGAGCAATCAATATAAGGCAGCACATGGTTGAGGGTAATCAATATAAGGCAGCACAAATGTCTGATAAGAATCTCAGTGTTAACAGGAACACAATTTAAATACGTTTTTATCTTTCTTCATGAGACATGCTCCTCTCTGATCCTTCCAAGCTCACCAAATGATCTCTCCATCTATTTACTTGACTCAGTAAGAGCTTTAGGAGGAAACAATAATTCCTTCATTTGCTTCTGTCCATCATCCAATCCATCATCAGATCTTACTGATTCTATAGACATGTCAGAAACCCAAGTCTCTCCAACTGGTATCATACAAGCCTAAAACACCATTCCTTTTCTCCCAGACTAAGACTGTATGCAGGTATCCAAACATGTCCTCCTATAACCCATTTACCAAACAATCACCAACAGCATCTCTTTGAAATATAAATTGGATCATATTACAACAATATTTAAAATCCTTCAGTGACTTCCTATCACACATATAAAAACATCCAACTTCTTACAGTTAACTACAGGACCCTGTGTGACTTGACCCATCACTCTTGCTAATCTCAAGTGGAGCCATTCTCCTGTGCTCCATGCATACCAGCCTTGAATCCTACAGCATGTGCAAGTGCTGATAATCGGTGCTTGCAATCTGGACTACTTTCCTGCCTGGCAGTTTTCCAATGAAATTTCACCTCCTTAAAGAGACTTTCTCTAACCATCAGACGCCAGCTAAGAAACTCAAACTGCTTATCCTGGTATCAATCTATCTTCTATTATTGCAACCTATTTCTGTTATTCATACAATGATTCAATCTTTTTCATATTAATGTAGTTTCATATTTTTCATATTTACTAGTTTACCAGAGGCCCTGTGCACGAATTCGTGCATGGGTGAGGTCCGGCCAGCCCACCCTGATTGGTCCAGCCAGCCCCGCCCCCTGGTCAAACTCCCCATTGAACTCCAGGTCGACAATTTGCATATTAGCCTTTTATTACATAGGATTGTTTGTCTCCAATTAGTGTAAGCTCCATGAGGGCAATGTCACTGTTACTGTTACTATTCTCTAGTGCCAGGCATAGTGTAGATATTCAAAAAGTATTTGTTAAATAAATGACATTTTCCAGAAATATTTGAGAAATTTCTACAGATACAGCCAAAATGAGGGAACCACTGGCTCCTAACCGCTTGCCTGCCTGCCGGCCTGATCTCTGCCTAACTGCCCTGCCCTGCTGGCCTGATGACCCCCAACTGACTTCCCCTGCCAGCCTGATCGCCCCTAACCACCTCTACCTTGGCCCCCACCACCGTGACTTTGCCCGGAAGGAAGTTGGACGTCAAGGAGATGTCTGGTCACCCCGTCTAATTAGTATATTACCCTTTTATTAGTATAGATTACTATTCTTATCTCCATCATATGTGTGCTTCAACATTGCCCTGTCTTGTGATCTCAAGCTGGGTCTGTTTAGGAACCTGGAAATAGGTATGGAATGGGAGTGGAGAGAGCATTCCTTTCTGCATCCCTCTAGATTGGCTTAGATGACTTTTCAGCATCCTAAACCACTAAGATTGTGCTTGTGCACAAGACCCAGATATATGTCAGTCAGTAGATAGAATGCTATCAGCTGTTATGGGAGGTCCTCATTGACTGCCAGTGGGCAGATGACTAATACTGCTTCTCCTACTTATTGATACAAGCTGTTCATTTAAATAGAGGGCAAATAAAGTGCCGCAGGCGCAGGCTTGAGTCCTTAGAGTAGAATAACATCTCTCATCACATACATGCATGTTCATGCACACACGCATACACACACACAGACAGACACCCAAAGACACGTGAAATATGGATTAAGAAAAAGAATAGACAAAGAGATCCAGCAAGAGAGAGAACAATACAAACACTACCGTTCCCTTCCTGTCCAATCAATTTGCATAGAGGATCTTAAGAGCTTTTAAGATTGGAGACTATTTGTCTAAAAGAGGTGCTGAGGAAAGAATAGGCCATTTTTTAAGTGTTCTTTTGATTTCCATTTCTCTCTTAATGTTAAAAACCTAGTTTTATTTGGAAATCTGCCTTTAAGTACTATAGTAAGAATGATACCTATTCTTACATGTTTATGCAATTTTTTTAGGGTTTAGTAGCTAGATTATAGAATTTTCATGATATAGAAATTTTTTTCAAACTCCAGTGACCATATGGAAAACATTAAAATTATGTGTTTGCTAAAAGTTTGAAAGAAGGTGTAACAACCCAGAAACTTCATTTTGTTAGGCTGGTGCCAAAGGAACCCCGCCGAAAGAAATTATAAAGCAAAATTTGTAAAATTATTGTTACATCTGCGAACAGAAGGGCTGAGACCAAAGTGGTGTCAGCAAGCCACAGTAGGCAGGGTGAGGTGTTTCCCAGTCTCTTCCGTGGATCGAGGCTAACAGTTAAGCTGGCTGCAGGGAGCCAGGTCAAGAGCTGCTCTTTGCTGCCACTCAGGTGTCTCTAGTGACACCTGAAATGAGACCATCAGGGAAAGCGCAGAGAGGACAGAAGCCCCAAGCGGACACAATGGAAAAGTACTGAGCGCAAGGGAGAAACTGAGCACAGGGGAAAGGCACAGATTATTCCCAACACATTTCTTCAGTATGACTTTTCTCTTTTCTTTCCTTTAGATTCAAACTGGCCTCATCCAGCACCCTACTCACCTGCCTCCTTCTCCCCGCACCTCCACTCCCTTAGTCATTAAGCCCTCAGGACAATGAGGTTCTGGTCAGCATCAAATCATCTTGGAACAAAGCCTCAGGTCTATTGACCATAAGTTTCAATCAAACTAAAGATAACACCTAGGCCTCAGTTGTGTTTCAGCTCCAGACCCAAAAACAGTGGTGATTAGGGAGCTGCACCACAGCTGACATCAGGATCAACCAATCCGTAGAGACCACAGCCCTAATTCTCTTGGTCACCATGATTAATGATTTTCTCCCCATATAACCCATCCCCTGAAAGCCATTGAGGAGCTAGGTCTTTGAGCTAAATTAGCTCACCTATGACTCCGGGCATGGGCCACTTCCTTAACTAATAAACCCTTACTTTCTTTGCTGCAAGCTCCTGTTCCTGTCTTACTGGGCTGTGATGTGTGCAGACAAATGGACCCCTTTAGTCTAGTAACAAAGGGCACCCTTAAGATCTTATCAGCCCAATTCCTGCGATTGAGACAATGATTTTTTTTATACTTTCTCGACATTAGTAATTTGTTTTTGTGCTTCCACTTCTTTCGGTGATTTATAACTTTCTACAATCTTGTCCTTTACATCTAGATTTAAATAGCTATTAATAAAGCATTGGTGTTAGTTTTCTCTCATATGTGTAAAATCGGATCCACAATTATTCAACAAAGATTGAGTCAGGGCTGTTATGTGTTGAGACTGATCTCAGGTCTGGATATTGGCCAGCAAAAAAAACGGACAACATACCTCACACATGAAGCACAAATTAGCTATTCCATTTTTAATTATTTTTAACAAAAATGGATAAATTTTATTAAGATATTGATGTTATGTACCTCAGAATGTGTTATTTATAGCCTTTCTATGTTTCTAATTGATATGGGTGAAATTGTTATTGATTTTAACACATTTGCTCGCATCCCGGGGTTGTTTCATTATTCTCCTGTTTGCTGGGATGAAAATCCAGTCTTTCCTCCTGCCTTCTTTTCTTCCTCTCTCACTTCTATTCTCCGCCCCCCCCACCCCCCGCCCCTGTCTTTCTTACTTAAAAAGAAAACAAGACAAGGCTTTGTGGATACATTATAAACATTTTGACATGAAGATGGCCCTATTAACATGTTGTTTTTTTTAGATTGTTTATGTTCACAATGTGTCTTCTTCTTTTACGCAAGAATTTTATTCTGTTTTGTCTTTTATTTTGTGAAGGAATTGTTTACAATTTGTTGTCTACATCTGTGTAAGAGAGCAAAATGCCTGCCTGGTCTCTATGACTCCATCTTGTTCAACTCTACGTTGTTCCCTTAGCCACGTGCTAATAGTCCTGCTTCAGACATGCTAATCGTTAGAGGAATTCTGCTTGAGGCTTGAGTTTTTATTTTTTTTTTTTTTTTATTTTTTTTATTTTTTTTTTTTTTTTAAATATATTTTATTAATTTTTTACAGAGAGGAAGGGAGAGAGATAGAGAGTTAGAAACATCGATGGGAGAGAAACATCGATCAGCTGCCTCCTGCACATCTCCCACTGGGGATGTGACTCCATCTGGTTCAACTCTGCCTTGTTCCCTTAGCCATGTGCTAATAGTCCTGCTTCAGACATGCTAATCATTAGAGGAATTCTGCTTGAGGCTTCAGTTTTTACAATAACAGCCCATCCACCCTAGCAGGTTTGGCTCAATGGATAGAGCTTTGGCCTGTGGACCTAAGGGCCAGGGGTTCCATTTTAGTCAAGGGCAGGCTCTTCCCTGGCCCCGGCCCTGGTTCACATAGATATTTTTTTTCTCTGTCCCACTCTCTCTAAAAAATAAATGAAAAAATATCCTCAGGTGAGGATTAAGAAGAAAAAAAAAAAGCAGTAACAGCCCCTCCATTTTTTTTCTTCCCTTGACATAAAAGAAGCCTGAACTCTTTCTTAAGATGAATTTGAGAATTAGAACCTCCATCTTCTCAATCAGCAGTTCTGTGATCAATAAGCCTTTCTTTTCTCGAAACTGTGACATTTTGAGTTTTGTCATTTTGAAGCATCCATCAGGCACATGGACTTTGAACTGGTAAAAGCAATGTAATTCTTTTTATATTTCCAAGAAGATGTAGTCTGCACTAATTAACTTTTAGACTTTACTAAAGGTAAATATTTACTATAAATAAGCTAAGGGAATGTGAGAAGACTATTTTATTTTTATTTACTTGTTTTTAATATATTTTTTATTGATTTCAGAGAGGAAGAAAGAGGGAGAAAGAGAAGCATCAATGATGAGAGAGAATCACTGATCAGCTGTGTCCTGCATGCCCCACACTGGGGATGAGTCCGTAACCCAGGCGTGTGCCCTGACTGGGAATCTAACCTCAACCTCCTGGTTCATAGGTTGATGCTCAACCACTGAGTCATGCCAGCTGGGCTGAGAAGAATGAGCAATTTGCTGTGTCTCTATCACTATTTATTTCCATTTTATATGCATTTTGTTTTAAACAGCAGCAAAAATACATAAAATAGTTTATGTCTCCATACTTCTATCTCTATCATCATTCTGAATTAATAGTTGTTCATCTTTGTCATCTTTGCAGAAAACATTTTTTTAAAAGAAATAAAACATTTTAGAAAAAGCAAAATCCCTTTGTAGCCACCCACCTTGGCTTCCATCCTCTCACCCCAGCTGCCCTCCTCTGCCCAGTTAACTACCACCCTCATTCTAGTCTGCACTCTGCAACAGGTTTTTGAAATATATTTTGCATACATATACTGTAAAGAGGGATGAATTTTTTTATAGCCAAGGTGGAGATTTATTGAAGAATAAGTAGAGGAGAGGGAAAGAGTCCCACAGAACAGACTCCCACATGGGGAGGGGGAAAGGGTCCCCAGGGATGAATGTTTTAAACTTACATCGGGCACATGGACTTTGGACTGATAAAAGCAATGTCATTCTTTTTATTTTTATATTTCCAAGAAGATACATACTGTTTCACTCTTCATCTTATTACTCACCTAATCTTATATTTCTGAGTTCTATTTATGTTTCAAAATATACGTAGGCTGTACTCATTATTTTTTAAACATTCTGTAATATTTCCAACTTTCCTACTGTTAAGCTCAATGACCTGATACCACTTCTGTCTCAGACACTTAACACTTTTTCTCTTATTCTCATTTATTGAAAATTAAAACAATGAGAAAAGAACCTCCCTAAATGCCCATCACTACTACCTACCTATGGGCACCTGTAACTAACTTTATGCTCAGTCTTCCTCTGTGCAATGAATGGGCTGCCCACAAGCCTATTGAAGGCCAACTGTCCCACACAGACATTAGATTGCATCTTCTTTTGGCATGGCAGAACACTTATGTCACTACTTCCCTCTTTCTTTCCTGTATCGTGTTTGTTTTTTCCCTCTCCACTGGAGCTTCTGCATGACCCCTTTTTTCACTCCACTTTATCCTCCATACCTCCATATTCCTAGAGCAGTGGTTCTCAACCTTCCTAATGCCACGACCCTTTAATATAGTTCCTCATGTTGTGGTGACCCCCAACCATAAAATTATTTTCGTTGCTACTTCATAACTGTAATGTTGCTACTGTTATGAATCGTAATGTAAATATCTGATATGCAGGATGTATTTAGGCGACCCCTGTGAAAGGGTCGTTCGACCCCCAAAGGGGTTGCGACCCACAGGTTGAGAACCGCTGTCCTAGAGGAAAATTCCAAAACTGGTAGAATTCTTAAAAATAGTTACATTTTTGTATCCATTCCAAGACATTTCTTATGTGGCACATCACTAAGTAGTCCTTCAGTTCACTCTTGCCTTTTTGGAAAACCAGCTTGCATACATTCCTCTACCAAGTTTTGGCACACTGACAGCACACTTTTTTATAAGCTCCTCAGAATGAAAGGGTTTCTTGTTTGTTTGTCTGTTTTTCTTGTTATTTTTATATTCCTTTGGGTCGTTTTCAATGTTCAATCTGTCATTAACAAGAAGTTAAATGTTATTTTGAAAAATGCAAGATGTATAAGGTGAAGCTTAAGTAAGCTAATCACTTGAAGAATTGAAAATGTTTTGCACTGTATGATGTTAATGCTTAGAATTTACTAGCAAAATACAAAGCATCAGCAGCAATTAATATAATGCGTTAGATGAAAGAGATATTTGGCTAAGGGAAATGGATATCATTTACCATGACTGCCCACTCATTATAAGTCAGAAGGAAACAAATGTTCTACTCAGAGTCCTTTCATCTCAGCTATTTGCTACAGTGACCAAATCCGCAGAACAATTTGCCCGAGGCATAGTTTTCATTAAACATTGCTCTAACTAGAAAGACAACTTCTGGTACAGGAAAATTACTTCTGAAGATAAATTAGATTCACAGAACTTTAAATAGTATGACTACTCTTCATTTTCTTCCTGTTTTCTGCCTGACCTTCTATGTAAACAGTTTTCACAAGAGTCCTACAGCTTGGGATAATTGTTTGCAAAGTCTCAAACTATATAAGTTATTTTTTTTTAAATATTGCCCTAGCTCAGTGGTCGGAAACTGCAGCTCGTGAGCCACATGTGGCTCTTTGGCCCCTTGAGTGTGGCCACGAAGTTTCAATCGCACTGTATGTGTGCACCTGCACATGGTATTTCGTGGAAGAGCCAAACTCAAGGGGCCGCAGTTTGCCAACCACTGACCTAGCTGGTTTAGCTCAGTGGTTGAGCATTGACCTGCGGGCTGATGGGTCCCCAATTTGATTCTGGTCAAGGGCATATGCCCGGGTTGTGGGCTCAATTCCCAGTAGGGGGCGTGCAAGAGGCAGCCAATCAATGATTCTCTCTCATCATTGATGTTTCTATCTCTCTCTCCCTCTCCCTTCCTCTCTGAAATCGATAATAATAATAATAATAATAAAACTATTTGTGTAAATAAGGAAAGATGGGACAAATCTAGTAGTTACAAAACCAACAAAAACCAACAACAAGTTTTCATGCAATAAAAAATATAAGGATTTCACTTGGAACATAGAGTCGTTGCAACCTCTTATCAAAATCTTTCACCCTACTTCTGCTAACAAACCATATTCTTTTACTTTTGCAAACATCATTACTCTTTTCTTTCAATTGTTTATTGCTTTCTTTTGAATACTACTTTTAAGAATACTAATTTTTAAAAAATCCTCAGAGCTATGAAGTAAACACTATCTTTGCAACCACCAGATTTTATCTTAATCCATTAGTCTTTACATTTTTCATTCACTTCAAACTGATCAATCCATTTCCACTCAACAGTGTTTGATATACACCAGGCAATGGAATCTAGAATGCACACGAGTTTTATGTGGGGTTTTTTCCCCCTATGGCATTTATGTTCTAATTTGAAATAAATGATCAAAAATTGAATGAGGATTGTGAACGGTCATATAATTGGAGGCATATGGTAAGGAGGTCAAGAAATAACTTCCTGAGGAATTAACATTTAAGCTAAGATTTGAAGAAAGTAGGGATTACCCAAGCAGGGAGGAACTGCAGTCAACTGCAACAGAATCTGACAAAAAAACAATACATTTAAGGAACTAAACTAAATCAGCATGTCTGGCTGGAGCAGAACAAATACAGGAATAAGACGTTCTATTTTAATCTAAGGAAGGAGGCCAGGAGATATTACAAATGACTTATTTAACAATGTATGAAGAAGTGAATAATATTTTACTTAACTCCTATCAGTATGTCTTTTGAGAAAGAAACTATGTTTGCCTGGAGAAGATCCTTGAGTAGTCACTTGGTTTGGAGATGAAGCCACTGAAGGGAAAGATATTCCCAGTTCTGCTCCACCTGTAAAAGAAAGGAGGTTGGGTTATTTCCACTTCTTTCTTTTCCTTTCTGGTTGAATGGGGAAGAGGGGAGGAAGAGGTGTAGACAAGAGAAGACAGAGAAACTGTCATGTTGCATTTTCCGAAGCAGAGTTTTTGACATGGTTTTAGGCATTAGAGTTTGTTGGGGAGGTGATTTCAGGAAGCAGACTGAGAGGTTGGGAAGGGTGAGATGGGACAAGGAAGGAAATCCAATAAAAGGAGTGTTATTGACTTGGTGGCTACGATGAGTAGCCATATTCCATCCTGCCAGCATTCTCTGAGAAACCTTGAAGAATCTACGTCAAATGATCTCTGTTAAAAGTTGCCCTCAAAGGTATTTACAACCCACACTTTTGTTTGTTTCTGAACAAAGACTAAGCAGCTCCTGAAGGAAATAGAGAGAGCCCTAACAGAGATTGTGATCTTAGAAAGACACACAGAACTATTCACAATACCTGCACAGAACCAGGTGTCATGAGGAGAGTGCATAAAACACAGAAGTATCTGCTATTGGAATCAACCAAATAATAAAATGTTGGAAACTATAGAGAATTACAAATTTATGAGAACCTCAGGTATGAATTTGGGGAGACAATTTCTGAAAATTCAGAAGTATAATACACAACTATAGTTACTACTAGAGGCCAGGTGCATGAAAATTCGTGCACTTGGGGTGGGGGAGTGGTCCCTCAGCCTGGCCTGCATCCTTTCGCAGTCCAGGAGCCCTCGGCGGATGTCTGACTGATGGTTTAGGCCTGCTCCCAAGGCCTCCTTCTGTGAGAGGTGACCAACAGGGCCATCAGGGGATGGTGCCGGCCAGTGAGCTGCCCCTCTGCCACCACCTGTCACTGCCACCCCTTGATCACCATCCCCTCCCTCTGCCAGCTGGCACCTGCTTTGGCTGGCCTGGCGCCACCTGCTCGCCGGTCCCACCCCCATCAACCTGTCATTCCACCATTCAGTCAATTTGCATATTAGGCTTTTATTATATGAGTTGCTACAATATAAACCTTGATATGTATCACTACCATTTCTCACACTTACTCATGAGAATCTTCAGTAAATTAGATCACAATTTCACACACACACACACACACACACACACACACACACACAAAATCTTGTAGGGGAAGTAAGGTATCTAATAGGAATTAAGTAAAGACTCAATTTTCACATCTGAGTGACCTGAAGTGAAAAAGATAAAGTCCCTGACAGAGCCAGATCTAAACCCCACATAATTTTGAAAGCATACATCCATTGTCCAACCTGGGGATTTTTCAGAAATTATGGAATCTTTGGACTCCCCATATTTGAAAGGGTGAACACTCCCGGTATCATCTAGTTTACACATGTTTTGAACTAACATATATTCAAAGTTATTTAGAGTTTTAAATACAAATTTCAAATGATCTAATTTGTGTTAAAAATCAATTATTGTTGCTACAGGCTTGAGATTGGATTAGAACGGTGGCAATAGTAGATTAGGGAGAACAATTAGCCAATGTGATTCCACAGTTCCACTAAGATCTTCATGGTAAAAGAAACAGAATACTGACTTTTCCCACTGCCAGGCATGGAGTAAACAGTGATCACTGCCATGAGGATTTCCCCTTCTCCTGGCCATGTTCATTTCAGATCTGTTGTGTTCAATGATTATGGCTGCATGAAGTCTGAGCTGCAGATAAAGGAAGAGACAACTTTGCCTTTGCTCATTCATTATTGGCACATGTTGACTGCATATGGAGCTTCTGCATTAAGAAAATAATGCTACTTATTGGATGTTTTGGTTGATTTATGGGTCCAGTTCAGTGTGGTTTCTTTGATGTCCAGGAGCATGAAAACAATGCGTGTAAACAGGTTATATCCAACTATCTGCTAATTTATGCATATGAAAATTTTGCATTTTTTTTCAGGGTCACAAAATGAGGAAATCAAAGTAGAATCCCTTTGTTTTTCCCTGTAGATTACAAATACTACAAATTAAATGACCCTTCAATGTTTCCCAAAAGAAGAGAAAAAAAATACTTTTGCTGTTTTTGGTTAAATGTCAGCAGAAGCCACATTTTTAAATGTTTTTTTAAAAAAATGTAAACTCTAAGGTCAATGATCTCTTGTATTAATAAAGGATTCTAAAGGAAATGAGCTAAAATGAAATGCACATGTGGATTAGTAATTAACTTGAAACAATCAGATCAGGAGGCAACTTAATTCCAATTAAATGAATAAAAGTATTTGCTCAATAGTTTCTCTACGTTTTCTCAAATCTTTCATTGTACAAATTGTTTTTGTTATAAGTACTTCAAATCAGAGTCTCAATAATAAACCAAATACCAATGAAATAAATGGAATCTGAAACCAATTCAACTATTGCCTTAACTTGACTATTTTTTAGATTAAGTTACATTTAAGTGTTACACATTTTCACTTTTCTAACTTTAGAAAAACCTCACAGAGTATCATGACTGTTTTTGATCATAATAATAGATAGACTGGATGTCATAAACATAAACCAAACCCTACATATCTATACCCAATTTCTAAAAGGGGGTATAATTTGCTAAATCCACTTTTGGGGGTTATACTTATGTTTAAAGTTTCCTTAAAGCCACAAACCTTACATGAAAAGTCAAATATTTAGAGCGACCTGGGTAAAATTCTGGCTTGATCTCCCACCTCTTTCATTGCCAATCCCCCATTATCTGGGCTATTGTAATTATTTAAAATTCATTTACTTTGTGTCTCTTAACATTTTTTGTTAAACTACATACATGATACCACATTTGAGTGTTTATTTTGTTTTTCTACATGTACATATTGTCTTCCTATAGATGTGTGTGGATGTGTTAGTATAAGTTAATATCAGAACTCCAATTTAAACTTACAATTGGTACCAAGACCACTGAGTATCTCAAATTTAAACTTACAATTGGTACCAAGACCACTGAGTATCTCAGATTGTATCCTTTGCCTTCTTAGATCTGATAGATGACCTTCAACTTGATGAGCTGCTCATGTTTTCCAACACATGGAGATTATGAGACAAAGGAATATCAAGCAAGGCAACTCTTACTAAAACTCCTACAAAAGCAGTGAAATGAAAGCTTCCCCATCTGTCTCATTCAAATGTCTGCTCAAGGTCAGCCTATCAGGGCACACTGCTGGGCCCAGTGCCCCAATGACCTGACACTCTGAACCATGCCATTCAAGAAGTACCCAAATATATAAATATATTCTTGTCTCTGACTCTTCAATAAATATTATTTACCATTTTCTTATTTTCTGAGGCAAACTTGTTAGTCTAATTAATTTCTTCATTACAAGGTAAATTTAGTTTAATGTGAATTCAGCAGCACCCACAGAATGAATAAAAACTTCCAGTATTGATGTATTGTAGAATTATACACCTGAAAGCTATATAATTTTATTAACCAATTTCACCCCAATAAATTCAATCAAAAATAAATAAAATAAAATAAAAACTCCAGTATTTCAGAGATAATTTTTAAAATGCTGTTGGATATATGGAGCAGTAAAATACATCAAGACAAAATTAAACACTGGCACTTTTATTTGTGGAAATTTTTTTCAATATTAATAAAAAACACACACAAACAAACAAAGAAGTTTTGGTCAAGATGGTGGCATAGGTAAATGTGGTACTTGGACCCTCCCACAACCACATCAAAACTGCAACTAAATTACAGAACAAGCATCATTGAGAACCACCTGAAATCTAGCCGAACTGATGCCCTACAACAAAGGATATAAAGAAGAAGCTACATCAAGGAGGAGCTGAGATGCAGAATGGGCTGGACCACACCCATGTGTGGTAGGTAAAAATTGGGAGAGATATCTTGACTGCAGAGGTTGTCCCTGAGGAGTGAGAGATCCAAGCCCCACATCAGAACTCCCAGCCTAGCATTCCAGTGTCTAGAAGAGAAATCCCAAAGATTTCTGGCTGTAAAAACCAGTGGGGATTGTGGCTGAGGAAGACAAAGGGCTCCTGGGGTCCTAGGCATTCCTCTTAAAGGACCAGTGCACTGAGTTAGACTCACTCTGAATTGCAGTGCCGAGGCACCAGAAACATACGGGGAGGAACTAAAATTGTCTGGCTTCAGGACAAGGGCTAGAGGGGCAGCTCTCTCTGAGACAGAAGTGCTGGCAGAGGCCGCTGTTCCTTTGCTGAGCCCTTCCTCCACAGAACCAGCAGGCAGGTACCATATCTGAATCTCCATGAACCTGGCTAACACTGTTCACCCTTGCCCTGGAGATTCCCTGAAACCTGTCCCACCCAACTTTTGGGCCCAGCAAAGCCACCTCCAGTAGTTTTTCCACAAACCACTTATCTTGGCTCATGCTTCAAACTTTCTTAAAATCCCTCAAACGTGCAGCATCTGGCCCCTGCATACCCCGTACCTCTTTTTTTGTTGTTTTTAATAATTCTTTTTTATTTATTTTTTATTTTTTATTACATACTGATCTAATTTTATCATTTAGAATGTTTTTTAATTTTTTTCTTTATTGATTAAGGTATTATATATGTGTCCTTATCCTCCTATTGCCCCCCCACACCACCCCCCCCCCAACACTCATGCCCTCACCCCCCTGTTGTCTGTGTCCATTGGTTAGGCTTATATGCATGGATTTCTCCCCTTTACCCCCACCTTCCCCTACCTTCCCTCTGAGGTTTGACAGTCTGATTGATGCTTCTCTGTCTCTGGATCTGTTTTTGTTCATCAGTTTATGTTGTTCATTATATTGCATAAATGAGTGAGATCATGTGATATTTACGCTTAGCATAATGCTCTCCAGTTCCATCCATGCTGTTGCAAATGGTAAGAACTCCTTCTTTTTTACCAAAGAATAGTATTCCATTGTATAGATGTACTACAGTTTTTTAATCCACTAATCTGCTGATGGGCACTTAAGCTGTTTCCAAATCTTAGCTATGGTGAATTGAGCTGCTATGAACATAGGGGTGCATATATCCTTCCTGATTGGTTTTTCTAGTTTCTTGGGCTATATTCTTAGAAGTGGAATCACTGGGTCAAATGGGAGTTTAATTTTTAGTTTTTTGAGGAAACTCCATACTGTTCTCCACAGTGGCTGCACCAGTCTGCACTCCCACCAGCAGTGCAGGAGGGTTCCTTTTTCTCATATCCTCGCCAGCACTTGTCATTTCTTGATTTGTTGATGATAGCTATTCTGACAGGTGTGAGATGGTACCGCATTGTCGTTTTGATTTGCATCTCTTGGATGATTAGTGACTTTGAGCATGTTTTCATATGTCTCTTGGCCTTCCTTCAGTCTTCTTTCGAAAAGTATCTATTTAGGTCCATTGCCCATTTTTTGATTGGGTTGTTTATCTTCCTTTTGTTAAGTTGTATGAGTTCCCTGTAAATGTTGGAGATTAAACCCTTATTGATGATAACATTGGCAAATATGTTCTCCCATGCAGTGCTTTGTTGTTTTGTTGATTGTTTCTTTTGCTGTGCAAAAACTTTTTGTTTTGATGTAGTCCCATTTGTTTATTTTCCCTTTAGTTTTCCTTGCTCTAGGACAGGAGTGGGCAAACTTTTTGACTCGAGGGCCACAATGGGTTCTTAAACTGGACCGGAGGGCCGGAACAAAAGCATGGATGGAGTGTTTGTGTGAACTAATATAAATTCAAAGTAAACATCATTACATTAAAGGGTACGGTCTTTTTTTTTTAGTTTTATTCATTTCAAATGGGCCGGATCCGGCCTGCGGGCTGTAGTTTGCCCACGGCTGCTCTAGGAGCTGTATTGGTGAAGAAATAGCTTCAGCATATGTCTGAGATTTTGCTGCCTGTAGATTCCTCTAGTATTTTTATGGTTTCCTGTCTTATGTTTAAGTCCTTTACTGCTCTTATATTTATCTGGAATAAAAAAAGACCCCAAATAGCTGCAGCAATCCTGAGAAAGAAGAACAAAGTAGGTGGGATCTCAATACCAGATATCAAGCTGTATTACAAAGCCACTGTTCTCAAAACTGCCTGGTACTGGCACAAGAACAGACATATAGATCAATGGAATAGAATAGAAAACCCAGAAATCGACCCGAACCACTATGCTCAATTAATATTTGACAAAGGAGGCAAGAACATACAATGGAGTCAAGACAGTCTCTTCAATAAATGGTGTTGGGAAAATTGGAGAGATACATGCAAAAAAGTGAAACTAGACCACCAACTTACACCATACACAAAAATATACCCCGTACCTCTTGCTAAGTGGCCCCAAGCCTGGCAACAGTGACAGCCAGGCTTAGTTCACAGCCTGGCCTCTCCTGGGCACCTCCAAGCCCAGCATAAGTAGAGCCATCTGCAGACTGCTCTATAGTTCCTGCTGGGTGGCCCCAGGCAGGGCAAAGGCAGTAGCCCTTTACCACAGAAAAATATTTACCACGCACACACAAAAATAACAGGCAAATTTAGTAAACCGCTTTCTATATGTGGTTTATCTAGCTATCTAAAATAAGTACACTTGCCTTTCTATTTATTTATGTGTTTATTTGTTTGTTTGTTTATAAATTGTGACAATAATAGACAAAACTAAAGCTTACCTGAATCTACTATAAAAATTTATGGCAGCTTTTTTCTTATATGGATCAATCACAGGTCTTAGTCATGGTCATTAAAAATGAAAAATATCATTAGAAATAAGGGGAGAAGTATTAAATAAATGCAACTACTTTATGGCTATGAATTAATAAGCACTCCTCTTATTAAGTGTCCACTATGTATCAGATAAACAATACAGATACTGTTTCCCCTCATTCGCACATTGAGCCTGGCCAAAGGCCATTTATTCCTCATTTTTCAGATGAGGAAGCAGAGGCACACGTGGTTAAAGACTCCACCAAGGGCTCAGCTACCAGAGACATTATCTGAACTCTAATCTGCTTGCTATGTAAACCTGTTCTTCTGACTAAGCAGTGCTCTTCATTCTGTTACCAAATGTGAATTAAAATTTGACACTCTCCCTACCATGCCATCAGCCAGGTATTTTTAACAAATTCTGTACTAGGTAGGAATCATGATAAAAATAGCATTGTTGAGACATTTCTTATTTTAAAAGGAAGCTGAGATTTGATTTATTTCACTTAATGACCTAAAAAATCAACTTGAGGCAGCTGGTATATTTTAACATGTAGATCATAGTTAAAAATTTGACTAATACACAAGCTGTGATGGGATTTGGCTGATACAGTGAAATATCAATGTGAAAAGGGAATATTTTGCAAATCAAAATGATTGCTTCAGCCAGACTAATTTTCATAAATATTAAAACCAATATTTACTGGCTTGGCTTACTTCTCTCAGAGGGCATATTTAAGTTAAAATATTAATTTTGGCAAGGGGTTAGTTCATAACATTGCCTAATTGCCATTTGGCATTTTAAAGCAATTTGAAATATTGAAGATTTTTATTTGTTTTTTCCTAAGATAATAAATGTCTTTAGCATCTGCATAGTAACTATTGTTTAAATAACATTTCAGGCTAATTTGATTGCAGCTAGTATGCAAAGGAGGCTTATATTGTAGACTATTTACCTGTTAAAATTTCCCACTGACTTGGATTTCCCCAAACTAAGCAGCTGGTATCATTTTTCTATGAAACTGGTTTATATCCAATGGGATTTTTCCAATAACTTATACATGTGGAACCAAGTAGACAACTAGCTGCAGATAATTATTTTTTCTACTTATTTGCCAAAATATTTAGTAGCATAAATTACATTGTAGGACAAATTAATACCAACCTAATAGAAGTAAACTACCTCAAAAACTTTTCATGTGTCCATTTACATGTATTCAACTACTAACTTAATAAATTTCATGTATCATTTGCACAAAATGATACAATTATATTAGGCTGATGTACATTAAAAAAATACCTATTTTTTTAAATCAATTCTTTCTCCTATCTCTGTAAACCTCAGTAAAGCTAAGAGTCTTGTTTATAAATTTAAAAATATTATTGCTTCTCTTTCTTTGGATTGCAATTGCTTTCATTGCTAAAAGTGACATAAACAATAAGCCTAAGTAGTCACAGCTTTTGGCACGTCTATACTTATGAAATCCCACTGTATAGCTCAAGACCAGGCCACTTACAGTTGGAAGTCTGACACCCTTCCTAGGATATGAGTTTGGTCCCCAGGGTAGGGTAATGGAGGCCTGCATTCTCCTGATTGTCCATCGCCCTGGATTTGGTTTCCTCTTGTTGCATTGTCTCCTGAGCCTACTCTACTTTACCATTTGCCAGGGCGCTGTCACTCTTCCTGAATTTTTCAAGCAAACCATTGATAATGCAATGCTGTGGCATTTAGCAGACTATTGCTAAGGCTTTGGGAATAAACTAGAGGCCTACTCTGCTGCTCAAGCAGAAAATAATTCCTCAAACAGATACTGTATTTGATTCTTCAGTTTTTTAAATTCCTTGGACACCCACCCACAGGGGATTTCTCACTGCTCATCTTTCTCCTCTCCACTAGCCTGAGCATCTCTGTCCTGACCATGCACCACCTCCCTCTCCTCCCTGCTGGGCCTCACTCTGTCTCTCCAGCCAGATGTATGCTTTCTTTTTTCACTTTTCTCTAGTTCAGGTGAGTCGCTTAAAAATAATTTCATAACCAAAATATTGATTTATGAGTGTTTCTAAATTGAAAATATAAATCATATAACTTAGATCTGTAATTTTATCAAAGCAAAAAAATGTGTTATTTTCATTTCTCTTTACCTTGATTTAATCATTTGTTTTTATACAGTTCTACTTAAAGTGTTTTAGTAATCTATTTGAAATCTTTTGGAAGAGTGTGGTATATAAAATATCCTATATACATTATAGATAGAGATACACACAGAGATACAAATGATGTTTTATCTTCACTTATTTTATGTCTGATACATCATACATCAAAGGTCTGACACACATCTGCATCTCAGAGAAAACAAGCAATTTGCTTCAGACTAGTAAATTATGCTTTTAAATGGGATAGTGCAAAGATTAAAAAATTACTTTTTCACCCTGGCTGTTGTGGCTCAGTTGGTTGGGTGTCATCTCATGCACCAAAAGGTTGCTGGTTTGACTCCCAGTAGGTGGTGTGCAGGAGGCAGCCGATTGATGTTCCACTCTCACATCAATGCTTCTCTCTCTCTCCATCTCCCTTCCCCTCTTTCTAAGAAAAAACAAATTGATTAAAAAAATCTTTAAAAATGTGTTTATTAATGCTGTAGAATTATAATATGTATTTGACTGTATAAGTGCAATGTCCTTACTCTGGTGAATTTTCTTTGGAAATACTAACAGAATTTACTTGCGACCTTTATTTTTATTTTTTTAGTATCAACAGTGTATCCAATGTTGAAGTTAGCACATGTACAGCACAGTTCTTGTCCTAGAACTTTTGTTGTATAAATAGCTAAAAGAAAATGCACTGCAATTACTCTGCGTTTCTTCCTAATTGTTCTAATTACCTCGCTTCTCTAGAAATATTCATCCCTCAGCTTTGATTTTGTTGCCTTATTGTTTAGAGAGGAAAAAAGCATTTTTTTTCTTCACCATAAATGCCTGATTGTTTTGGGAGGGGAGATTTCTTTAGTACTGTGTACTAAGCAATGCATTTCCCATAGAGATTACTTTTAAAATCATCAAATATGTGACATTTATGGAATCAAAAAGTGAAAGAAGGATTGTGCATGTGGGGTAATGGTAGCACCTGCTGCTCTCCTTAAAGCACTTTGCATGATGAATTGACTAAATAGGCCAGGAGCAGAGTTAAACAGATTTCCGTGGATCTCATCCAGAGAGCATTTTTACCAGCCTGTCCTGTGCAGTGCCAGGTAAACTGTAAATACGTTACTGACCCTTTCTTAAAGCAGACACACCCAGAAAGTTCTCTGAGTTTTAGCTTATAATATTAAAAAAAAGTTTCATCACCATCATCATCGGCACCCGTTCATGATCTCCTGCTAATTTCCAGACAAAGCAGATGCTGAGTGCTTGACAAGCATTATCTGGAAAATGCACACCAATCTTGAAGGGCGCATGATGGTATCTTCATTTAACAAGTAAGAGAATTGAAATTCAATACATTAAATCATGGTTGCACCTCTTTAGAATCGTGTCTATTTGCTTGCAAGACCAGTATTCATTTTAGCGACATTAAGATGTTTCCATAATATAACTTTACTATAATAAACCACATACGATGGAGTTATGCTATTTTAAAATTGCTAGATACTACTAAGATGATCAAGTGCCACTCTTATAAACGTCAACATGCCCAAAAATATATGGTTCACATGATAAAACGTCAATTAAACATCACATTTTCCCACAAGTTCACCTGTGTTTTCGTGTGGTACACCTTTGGCTCCCCTATGCTTCCTTCCATGTCACAGTCCCTCCCACTAATGCCCATATTTTTCAAAGGCCCCGAAAAACATGCAGCACAGAACTGTGATCCTGGGGAGGAGGGAAACACACAATGTGAGCCCCAAGGTTGCTCCAGCTTTCCAACCTAGGGCATTTTACTGCCAGGGACCCAAACAGAAACAGACACCCCCAAAGCAGAACAGGTAGACGGAAGGAGCTGAATTTGCAAGGCAGCACACTGGAGAGGAGGAGCTGGCAGGGGGAGAACTGGGGCAGAAATATGTGTGAATATTCACTGCCGATACCTCCATGGGGCTGAGTTGGGCATTTGGAAGGTGGGACTGCAGGAGCCATAGCAGAGATGGCTGCTAAGGAGATGAGAGCTGCAAGATATGGTGAAAGATTGTGTAGCAGGAGAATGTTGGAATTAAAGTAAATAAATAAAACAGGGAAGCCATATCATCACTTCAATAATGATAAAGCTCCCAGCAAACTGGAAATAGAAAATCTATCTCAACATGATGAGCGGTATCAATGAGAAACCTATGGTTAATATTAGCTTTGACAGTAACTAAATACTTTTCTACTAATTTGGGGGAAAATTCACTTTCTCTACTTCTATTAAACATTGTATTAAAAGTCCTAATCTGTGCCATGCGATGACAAACACAAAAGTAAAAGGCATAAAGTTTGAAGAAGAAGAAGTAGCTTTAATTATTTACATAAAGCATGATCATTTACTTGGAAAACCTTAAAGAATCTACAAAGTTGGATTTAGCAAGACCACAGGATATAAAGACAATATGCGAAATCAACTATGTTTCCATATACTTGCAACAAACAATTGAAAAATAAATTTTAGTATAAAAAGTCTTCTTATACTAATATCAAAAACATCACAGTCTAGAAAAAATCCAACAAAATATATGCAAAATATGTGTACTGAAAATTACAAAACATAGCTGAAGAAATTAAAAAGAACTAAAACTATATTCACAGATTGGAAGAGTCACATGATTAAAATCTCCAGCCTCCCTAAATGAATCTATAAATTCAATACAACCACTCTCAATATTCTACTAGGCTTTCTTGAAGAAAAAGACATACTGATTCTAAAATCTATATAGAAATTCAGTAATATGGAATAGTCAAATGATCTTTAATAGAAAAACAAATGTTATCACTCAACAATAAAAAAGCAAATAATATGCATATCCATCTAAAAATGAACTAATGATACATACAACATAAATTAAATCTCAAAAACATGTTGTTGGGCAAAAGATAACACAAAAGTACACACTGCATTCTTCCATTTATGTGAAATTCACAGTCAGACAAAACCTACCTATTGTTATAAAAATCAAATATCTGTTGCCTTTGGGTGATGGGGATTAATTAGAAAGAGGTAGGAGGGAACTTTGTGAAGTGACCAAAATGTTCCACATCTTGAGCAGGATATTTGTTATATAAGTGCATTTATTTGTCAAAATTTACCAAATTGTACACATAGTGTCCGCACATTTCACTATATGTAAGTTTTACCTCACCAAATGATATGAGGGGAATATTTGTGTGATAAAACTACATAGCTAGACTTTGGCACTAAAAAACAGAGAAAATCACCCTGACTGGGTGCTCAGTGGGTTGGAGCATCATCTCATATGTTGTCCATGCACCACAGTCAGGGCACAGACCTAGGTTGCTGGATTGATCCCTAGTGGGGGCCCATACAGAAGGCAACCAACTGATTAATGCTTCTAACTGATTAATGCTTCTCTCACATTAATGTTTCTTTCTTCTCTGTCTCTCTCTCTCGCTTTCTCTCCCTCTCTCTAAACTCAATAAAAATATCTTTGGGTGAGGATAAAAAATAAAGGAACATTGACAATTGAAAAATATGACAATAAAAACTGCTAATACATTGATCTCTTCTAGGGTCTCCAATGTGACCAAAACTAATATTGAAAATGTTGAACTCCACAGCAATTAATATCATATACTTAATTCCCTTTCTTATGCATGTCTCAAATTATTGAGTCTTTTCATTTTCTTGTTCTAAAGTACAAAAAAAAGACTACATTTTTTACTGTTTAATTAGTCTTAACACTTCAAATACAAATTTTGACAACAAACACACTATTTTTCAAATACCTAGCTGGAGGAAACATTTATTTTAAAAAGTGAAAGGCCATGAGGGCAGATCAAACAGGTAATTTGAATAGAAGTAATGAGGTAATCTTAATTATAGTGATAAGATTAAACTACCAAGTGAAATGTTTTTCATAACTCATTTGATTACTACTTCAATTTGCCAAAAATCCCTACTTATATTTAGCATCAGCTTACAATTGAAAAAAATGGCATTTTATATCCATAAAGGTATAAAGAGAGTGAATTAATTTATTCTCAAGAGATAACATGATACTCACAACCAAAAATTTTAAATAGAAATAAATGATAATTTACTATTTAACAAACAGTTATTGAGGATCCAGCATATTTTGAGGACTATGCTGTGCAATGTCTGAAAATACAAAAATTATAGTAATAAAGTCACAACCTAGGACACAGCCTGGCATGAATATATACATTATAAATGATATAAACACGTTTGAACTTTGAGCAATGCTGGGGTTAGGGACACTGAAACCCAGACAGTCGAAATTTAAGTATATCTTTCTAGAGTTGGCCCTTCTCATAGCAGATTCAACCAACTGCAGATCTAACATTATTTTCCATCCACAGTTGAAAAAGTAGTTGGGAATGTAAAATTACTGTGTTTTATTCATGATTGGTTGCATCCATGGACCTGAAACTAGCAGACATGAAAGGCCAACTCTATCTATTGGGGAAAAAATGTCTGTGTAACCAGGTCAGTGTAGCTCAGTGGTTGAGCATCAACCCATGAACCAAGAGGTCACCAATTCGATTCCTGGTCAAGGCACATGCTTGGGTTACAAGCTCGATCCCCAATAGAGGGCATGCAGGAGGCAGCTGACCCATGTCTCTCTCTCATTGATGTTTCTATCTCTCTATCCCTCTCCCTCCTTCTCTCTCTAAAAGTCAATAAAAACTTTTTTTTAAAAACTGCAGATAAGTGGATGCATTCAATACAAACCCATGTTGTTCATGGATCAACCATATTTTAAAAGGTCTATATTCAAACTATTGAGGAATGTCTTGGAATTTTTTTAATCCACAAATTCTTCTAGGAAAACACTTAAAAATATATTAAAAAGGCCTAAAACATTCATTTATATTTATATTCTGGTATCTACTAAGAAATTGAAAGCCAAGTGTTAGGACATGACAGAGAAATGGGTCTTGATATATCTATACCATGGAATAATATGCAACATTTAAACAATAAATCTATACAAGGTTACAAAAATCCCGAACTTTGGGCAAGACATTTTATATTTTCCATTCAAAAATAGCAGAAAAATATTTTCCTCACCTATCTTGCAGGATTATTGTGACGGATAAAAGCTAGAGTATAAATATAAGCACTTAAAACAATTAAAACCACTATTCCAATAAAATTTGAAATTTATATGTAAAAATACTTCCCCTTTATTACAAAATCCTATATTTCTAAATTAAGAATAAACCTATTAATTTTATGATTCAAAAACTGATAAAAACAGCATGATAAAAAAAGTCTATTCTATACCTGTGGGTTTTTCCTTTGCCGACTTTTCAAACTGAAGAGGTTTTCATAAGCACATTTACTTCACTACCATCCAGATGCCTAAAGTAGGGAGCTATGTTATCCATTGCCCTGGTTTGCACATAATGATCCTACATTTTTCCCATGAGAACACTTCAGACTCCATTTTCATTATCACACCCACTTCATAATTCTTGTTTTAGCTCATATTATGGAAAAAGCAGAATATACAAACCTATTTCAATCTTACTTTAGTTTATAGAACAAAGCACCCAAGGAAGCATAAATACATAACATACAGTGCTGGCACAGCTTCTCTCCACACAATTCTTGTTACCTCTTAATAAAATGGTAGAAGTAGGATTTATTCAGTCTTCAGATAGCAGGAAGTAAAAAGAATATCCTTAGACTGTAGTAGAGTCTCCAATGCATTGAAAAAGGTCATTTAATTAGACAGTGCTTTCTTTCAACTTTAGCCCATTATGTCTAGCACAGTTCCAAGTTTCTGCATAGAACAGAAGTCTGCCTTTTCCAAATGAATTAGCAGATTATTTTTTAGTCAATGAGTGAAAAGCTCACAGTAGTAAAAGAGAGACCTAACTAATATATATATATTTAAGAGAATGAAAACATTAAAAATTAAAACCCACTATTTAAATAAAATGTGAACTTAATATGTAAAAAGCACTTCATCCTTATTACAAAATTCTACATTTCCAGATTAAGAATAAACCTATTACTTTTATTATTAGAAAACTGTATATAATATATATATATATTCCAGAAAGGTCTAATTATTATTCCTTAAAGTAATTCTGTGTAATAATCAAATATTATCACACCCATTTGTTGAGGTTCAGGCAGTCATATGAAAAAACTACATCCTCTGCCCCTTACCTTAGATGAGATTCACAAAAAAGGTTTGTCTCCAGTCACACCCCTGAACTTGATCTTGTTCACTGCTGTTCTCCCTGCTTTAGACCCCGATGATTGATAGGAATGAGGTCCAATCACAATTTGTCCTTTCCTTTTCAGGACTCTGAGAACTGGGCTTGCACTATTTCCTAACAATCCTATATAATAAAATACTAATATGCAAATCGACCGAACTACCAGTCACTATGATGTGCACTGACCACCAGGGGATCTGCCCCCTGATGGTCAGTGTGCTCCTACAGGGGGAGTGCCGCTCAGCCAGAAGCTCTGAGCCGGACTCATGACCGTCGAGTGCAGCAGCAGCGGTGGGAGCCTCTCCTGCCTCAGTGGCAGTGCTAAGGTTGTCCGACTGATGGCTTAGGCCCGCTCCCTGAGAGGGTGCAGTCTGGGCTGAGGGACAACCCCCCCCCACCCCGAGTGCATGAATTTCATGCACCGGGCCTCTAGTAGTATTATAAAAGAGCAAGCAAAAAATAAATAAAATATCTTACCAAGTTCACAATTTAGAATGCAAACTATCCCTTTCATGATTACCTTTTGGGAAGAGAGTGTTCTAAGCTTTACTCTGTCAGTGAAACAAGTCTGCACAATCCCCCAGTAAAGCAAGCACTGCAACAGAGTAAATCGGAGAGCAGTACCCCATGCCTGCTTCTGCAGATTCCCTGAGTTTCCTGGCCTTTCAGATGCATGTGACCTACTGTTGTGACAGCGTGGCCTGTCACCCCAAAGAGAGAGTCAAGATAATTCAGGCACATACTCTAGAAGACTGAAGGTGAATACTTTCAAAACTCTGCCATCTTGAATTAAATAGTAGTTCCTATTTATGTTTTTCTGCAAAGGCTGTGATCTTGAAAATGCATTTCATTCTCTCCCTCAGCTTACAAATCAAATGATTCATCAGATCCTAATTATTGTATTTTAAACATTTTAAATCAATCCATTCTTCTTAGGCTGCCTCCATCATTATTCCTATTCGTGCTCTGATCACTGTCCATGCAATCACCACAGTAAATGTCAGTCTTACCATACTACAGCCACTCTTGAAACTCTCCAAAGTCTCCACATTTCTTTCAGAAACAAGGTCCATGTACCTCTTCATGGCACAACAACAAATTCAGAGACCAAAGCCACCACTGGGGTGAAGCAGGGCCCTGGGGTCAGAGAGACTTTCATTCCAGACTGTGCTTTGCCACTTACTTGGGAAAAATAGTTCTCCTCTAATAGGTCCAGATAGTGTAGGCAGTCTCTGCCTCAGAGAATTGATATGAAGATTTAATCCTCTACTTGTAGTAGCCAGGCATTAAACAAATGATTAAGAATTATTAGCTTATTATAATAATTACTAGTGGCCCGGTGCACAAAATCATGCACATTAAAAGGGAATTAATTGGAGGAAATATTTTAATATTGCTATTTGCCCTTTCTCTATAATAGAAGTGTCAGAGATGAAAGAAAATTAGTAAAATGTATATGAAAATCGCCCTCCTGTCAGTCTGGGGTGCGCTGCGGGACCCAGAGTCAAGTCCCCGTCCACCAACGTGCACCTTGAAATTGTGCGAGACCCAGACCTGGCCAGCCCCACCCCCATCAAGCCCTGCAGGGCGGAGGGCGCAGCCTCAGGTTCCCCAGCCTGGCCTCAGGTCCCCCCGCGCCAGAGCTGGGGGCATGGCTCCAGGTTTCCCAGTCCTGCCTCAGGTCCCCCAGTGCAAGGGTGTGATGACCATTTGCATATTAGCTCTTTATTATATAGGATTATTATTAACACTACTTCGGCAAAACAGTTCATGTGGGTTTTTCTTATCATTGTTGCTATTATTTTTTCCTTTACTTTCTCTCTCTGTACAAGAAACTTGCAAATTGCTTCTTCCCAGCCTTCGACATTCCTCCCTGTGGTTATCATAGTTTTGGGCCCATTTCCCCAAGTCAGGAAAGTAGAATTATGTGGCCCATCTCTCAACATAAGTCTAAAGCCTCAGGCAAATGTATGTGCTGTTGAACAGAGCTTTCAGAAATATGCCAAATTGTTCCCTAAAGTCTAAGTAGAAATTCCATCTGGGGGTAGTAGAGGAGAGGAAAGAAGAAAGAGTTTTGTGGGGCCCTGGGGTAGGAAGGGTTTGTCTCTGTTTTCTGTCTGGCTCCTGGAAAGATGGAAAGACCTCAGTGGAACACGACTGCCCACAGCAGTGAGAGAGACAAGTGCCCCAGAGCCCACACAGTGTTTAGCTCCCAGCAGGTGATCAATTGCTATTGGAAGAAATATAACTAGGTGAGATGTTTGTAGTTGGTGATGGATAAGCCAGACACAGAGCAGAACCAAGGTCCTGTGACAATTCAGTTCCTAGGGATTCTTTGTCTTAACTCTTGAATTAGAGGTTTTACTCTTTATATCCATATCTTTCTCTCCAGCTCACAGCTTTCATGGATATCAGAGCAGCGAGGTAGAAAATGCCACTCTGGAACAGGTGTTCCCATATTCTTAAATCATACTTACTTGGTACAAGATGAGTTACCAAAAAAAGATTGCTATTTTTTTTAATGTCGCTCATCACAGTCATGACTGGCTCAGGGCTTTCAAATCTCTTCCCTCAACTACAGCAAATTAAGAAAGCCTGCATTTTTTAAAGCATTCTAAAAGATTCAACAGTTTTTTTCCATGTAATCAGAGGCACTAATTATCGAGCCTATTTGAGATAAAGTAGTAGTTAATGTCAATTTATCAAGATGGGAAATGAATCTGATTTTATTTCCATTGCGACTGCCCAAAGGCAGGTGGCTTAGGGCGAGTATATTTAGTTTAATGAGACTCTAGGGGATAAACAGTCTAGGTTTGAGCACCCTCATTATGCATCAGCAAATACAGTGACCTGCCTGCTGCACAAATTCAATTTATATTTACACTAAACACAGCCATAACTAGTCCACTGATAGAAGTGTAAGCTCTTGGAGTTTCCTCTTCCAGATAGAATTTGTGCATGCCCACCCCAATACTTGTATCTCAAGCTTATCTGGGAGGTAATTTCTGGTTAAATGCTTCTTCCTTCATCTCTGTAGGCCATTTCATAAAGCTATTATTTTCTAAGTTTCAGGTATGAAATAGAGTCTAGTGACTGAGTTTCTAAATATTTTATACCTTATTCATTGACATGTTCTCATCATAAAATTGTCAAGGATTTACTATTACGCATATTCATGACTGTTCAATCCAGGGCCCCAAGTTTCCTAGGAAGTACAGACAAATACAAAAACAATTATTAACCAACAATTCCAATGTCCAAAGTATTTATTGGTAATATTGTAGTGGGTTGGTCATCTTTAGTTCATTGAACTTATACCACTAGACTGAGGTTAATCCAGAAGAAAAGACCAGAATGAATAAATACATATGAAATGTTTGAAATAAATTTTTTGAGGATTGTGTCTAAAAGAAAAGATGTCATGGTTAGTCTCTTTCAGCTGAATTTGGGGAGTCAAAGTTCTGCAGGCTTGAGACATAATTTTGGCCATGGTTTGGTAGAACACAGATGGGAGAGCCCAACGGCAAAATAGTCAATCAAATTATTATACACAAATTAATGGTATAAAGGCAAGGGTGGAGAGAGAGAACACAGAAAAGAGAGACAGAGAAATAAGGAGACGATGAATTTGAGAATGCTATTTCTATTCTTAGATACATGGATTTATTTCACTTCCTTACCCTGTTGAAATTAAGTGCAGCCATGCAATTTGCCACATCCAGTGGAATGATGGGTGTTTATTTTTCTCTGTGTTTGTCTGGAGACAAGTTTAAGAACCAGTGTATATATGTCATGCCCTCTTTTCCCCCTCTTTTGTGTCAATTAGAAGCAATTGTGATGAGTGTTGGCCAACAACCTGGGTGAAGGAGCGAGAATAGCACAAAGAAAGGCCCCTAGCTGACCTGTAGTGGACATGTGGTATGAGCAAGAAATGAAACCTCCGTAGTTTAGTCCACAGCATAACCTAGTCTATCCTTACTGATATAAATGCATAACAATAGTGGGGTACAGCTGCAACCCAAATACCTTGTGGCATTGCCTTGGGACTCAGGGGGGTGGGAAGTGAGGAAAGTGATGTTGGAGACTGAGAAAATGGTGATCCATGTTATGCAGAAGGTGAACATTTACCAATCTGTCACCTACAGTTCTTGGAAGGCTGAACATGTCCCTAACAAATGTTAGCAGGAAAAGATGGAATACAAAAATGTTGGTAGTATGTGTGATGGTTGCTGCTGCAGTGCAGGCTCTAATTTGAAAGTCAACATAAGCAAAAAAAAAACAAACCAATTTCAGGGAATAGTTTGTTAGTAGAGAATTAATGGGAACCTAGAGCTCACAAATTCAGAGATTTCCAGAGTTCCCAGAGGCAAGGGCCTCTCACCTCAAAACTGATGGTTGTTGGGGTGGGGAGCTAAGAATGTTTTGAAGGAAAAATCCTATTAAAACCCAGGGTCAAGCCAAAGGATGGCCACTACACCATCATTCAGATCTCTCAATCATTAAGTTCTCTCAATGTACAATCTAACAAAGGATGTGATACCAATCAGTCCTTTAATTTGACAAAATGGCTAAGAGAAAAGTGACTGAGAGTATTTTTCTCTCTGAAGGTCAGTAAACTCAAGGTACCCACAATGAAGTCGCAAAAGAGAGAGGATTGAGAGTGAGAATGTAAAGATGCACCATCAATTAATAAGATGGTATGTCTAAAAAAGAACTGTGACTACCTGTGGGGCTTCTGGAAGAAAAGGAAGTAGCTGTAGACAGGAGGAACTACTATTGTCTGAATGTGCCCTACACAAATTCATATGTCGAATCCCCAATCCTCAATGTGATAGCACTTGGAGGTCCACCTTGGGGAGTTGAATAGATTTATAGATTTAGATGAGGTCATGAGGATGGAGCTCCCATTATGTGATTAGTGTCTGTATAATAAGAGATACGAGAGCTTGTTCTATCACTCTGCCATGTGATGACACAGCAAAAGGTGACCATCTGCAAACCAGGAAGAGAGCTCTCACCAGACACCACATCTGCTGGTACCATGATCTTGGACTTCCCAGCCTCCAGAACTGTGAGAAATAAATGCTTACTTAAGCCATCCAGTCTATGGTTTTCTTGTTATAGCAGCATTAACTAAGACAGATACAGACTGGATCTTATTGCTCAGACATCCTAAATAATGTAAAGGGATACAGCTTTTTATTTCTGCCCTTGAGGAGGGGATTAAGATGTAGCAGAGTAGAGACCCCAGCCAATATGAGATTGATATGTATTAACAGGATGAAATAAATCATTATGGTTTTAAAACCCCAGTCATTGGTTGTTTTTGTTTGTTTGTTTGTTGTTGTTTTTTATCCATAGAATAATCTAATCCTAGCTAATATAAAATTATACATAAATGTTCATTAAGTTGGACTATAACCAGGTATAGGATAATTAACAAGATTATGTGTTTCCTTTAGTATTTATGCCTTGGAGGGGTCTGGAAAAAATTATTATGCCTGACATTTCAAACGTGTGTTAGCCGATGAACAAAAACAATGGACAGGGCTGGTTTTGAAAAAAAAAGCTGGAATATAAAAGATGTGCTTTTACCTCATAAACACTTTGTGCTTTTTTTAAAAACAAACATATATTATTCATGTAATAAAATAACACATGGTTTAAAAATGATTACCTTTATGACAGCATTAAATATAAAATAACTTACAATTAACATAAACAAAAAAGTTAACATAAATAAATTGTAAGTACACGGTACTGGGATAATAGTTAAGAAAGTGAGAGCAAGATCAAATAAAAAGTGTTAAAATCTGACCTCTCAGTCACACAAAATAAATTCCTGAAGTTCTGACATCAACCAAAGTCACTTCACTTTTATTTCTGTTAATCATTGGAATTTGGGTAGTGCTAATAAAAAGCAATACTATTCTCTTACTATTAGCAGAATACTATTCAATACTATTCTCTTACACTCAGACACTGCTTTCAGTGACTGACATATATTAGCTCATTAATCCCAACAGCCCACTGAGGTGAATGTTATTATTTTCATTCCTATTTCACATAGAAGGAAACTGAGGAACAAGCTAAATAAATGACCAAAAGTCATGCAGCTAAAAAGTGAAGGATGAAAATGGCCCTGGGAACTGTAATCTTAACACTTTGATGTCTATACTGGCTCTCAAGATGAGTTGAGTTAATGATTAATTAGGATAATATTCCTTTGAAAAGTTTTCTATGTTTAAAATTGTTTGAGAATTCTCTTTTGTAACATTTTTCTCTTATTTAGTATTCTCATAAGCAAAATAGAAAAAATTAATTTGCAAATAGTAGTGAAAAGAAGCATATGAATTTAATATATGGCTTTACACAGAGGTAAACATGGAAATCATTAAGTATAGCAAATTGTTAAATCTGAATCCTCATTTGGAGGCTAATTGGACCATTGAATTTAAGCCAACCATCTTGTGTGTTCAACGATGAAAATGGCAGAGTGATAGAACATCTTGGAAATGCAAGAAATATTTTATTATCTGTTGAGTCTCAAAAGAGAGATGTTAAAACTTCTGGAAAAATGGCAGAAGGCATATGAATTTGCAAAATATGCTGAAATTAATAAAAGGATTCAATAAAAGGAAAGGATGAAACTGGGATAAAATGAAGAAATGGCAATAATATAATAATTATGTTATAGGTTGAAAGAATCTGTATAGTAGGGTCTTCGTCTCTGTTGGATTAAACTTCTGAGTGAAATGTCAGACCTGCCAGATGCCCATCCTATGGCCCATTGTGCTGTAGTCTTTTGTGTCTATGCCAGCGGTTCTCAACCTGTGGGTCGCGACCCCTTTGGCGGTCGAATGACCCTTTCACAGGGGTCGCCTAAGACCATCCTGCATGTCAGATATTTACATGACGATTCATAACAGTAGCAACATTACAGTTATGAAGTAGCAACGGAAATAATTTTATGGTTGGGTCACAACATGAGGAACTGTATTTAAAGGGCCAGAAGGTAGAGAACCACTGGCACACCAACTCCCCTATACCTCTCTCACATACACAGCTTTCTACCTGGTCTCCTACGTGCTACTGCCCAGAACAGGGAATTCTGAAGCTGTTTGAACATGTCTTTCCAATTTAGCCACAGTTGCCTACTGTTTATGTAGCTATTCTTGCCCCTGAGTCTTCCAGCACAGGCTCCATTCAACTCCTCCTTCATCCCTTCCAGGTGTAGTTTTCTGCTCTACTAGGAGAGATACTTGTCCCAGTGCAGAGACTTCTCCAGAGATATCTGCCAGCATCAGGGACATCATTCTCCAATGTCACCATTTTCTCTACTGGCCTAGCCTTGCACTATACAAACTACAGTTTATTCATATAATGCAGAATAACTTTGACACAATTCCCAGAGATCAAACTCCTATCTTGGGAGATGAAATAATAATAGTAATAATAATAATAATAATAATAATAATAACCATAACAGCAGTGCTCTTTGTCCTAGGTTCTCCTAAGTACTGAGAGATGCAGACTGGAACTCAGGCCCTATGGATCATGAGTTCATTATGTTCTTCTCTCTGTTGGTTTACAGGCCCTGTGTACAGTGAGGCAGAAATTTCTAGTGATTTTCATTTGTATAGCAGCCTCCTCAGATATTGGAAACGATACAAACTCTTTCCTATTTCCGATGTTTCCTACATCAGAATTTTGATAGGGAGAGGGGTCCGCGTAAAGAAGACTGGTGCTCAGCTGCTAGCCCGTTTACCAAAAAATTTCATTCTACACTGTTGGTTTTGATGCCAAAATACATTTTTCTCAGTTCTGTCTAGATACAGATAAATCAAGAGCAACATCGACTCTAAATCTACAATCATTCGAATGGTCTCTACTCTTCTCAGCCATCAGTCTTCTACTTGTAATGTTTCTAAAATTTGTCACTTCTGTAAAAAGGAATTGCTCTCCAGAGGCCAAATAAAATGAAGCAGAAAAAGGACTCCTCAGAGCAGTTTGCTTTTCAAGATGAAATACATCAAGTTTAGACCAGAGTTGGAGGTGTTTCTTTATTTTATTAGTAATCTTACTGAATTAAAAATAAACTCTGAATTTCTGTCATTATAGGAAACACAGGACTGAAAACAATGCCATACCAAGAAACTGCAAAATATTCAATCCCCCATTATAATATATGAATATGAATGAATATTCTCCAATACCTGAGTTGTTCAGATCTCTCTATAATTAGGACCATGTTACATAACAAAGACAGTTATGGCTTGGCTTTCCGCAATGATCAAGTTTGTGTTTTTATTGTGTGGTGTGTTTTTTTTTTTTTCATTTTGTCCATGTCCTGTGAAGTAATTAATAAATTTTGCTATATCTTTTTTATAAAGTCACATTAAAAAAATAGATTTTTCTTATAAAATGCATATAGAATGTACACTGTATTTCCTATTTCTTCTTTGCTAAGCTTTCCTTTTTTAAAAAAAAATGTATTTTTATTGATTTCAAAGAGGAAGAGAGAGGGAGAGAGAAACATCAATGATGAGAGAGAATAAATGATCAGCTGCCTCCTGCACAACCCACACTGGGGATTGAGCCCAAAACCTGGGCATGTGCCCTGACAGAGAGTTGAACTGTGACCTCCTGGTTCATAGATCGATGCTCAACCACTGTGCCATGCTGCCCAGCAAGCTTTTCTTTTTTATAACATCATGTCAAGCATGTCTTATCTTCTCTCCCATATACTGTTAATTAGCTACCATTTGGCACAGAGCTATTAAAACACAAA
Organism: Myotis lucifugus; assembly: GCF_000147115.1. NCBI lineage: Eukaryota > Metazoa > Chordata > Mammalia > Chiroptera > Vespertilionidae > Myotis > Myotis lucifugus. The sequence continues at coordinate 400,005 of NW_005871325.1, read as the reverse complement.
AATCCCTAAAAAGCATGCCTAACTATGGCTCCTTAGTTAAAACATTGTCAAACATTTCTCTTGGATGCCTGCTCAAATAAACTGATAACCTGATCATTGGAAGTAAACAAGTGGGGTCAGCTGTTGTTAGCACCTGTGTTGGAAGGGGCTGGTTATTTCAGAGAGTTCAGTGAGGAAATCTGTCTTGGCAGCTGATAAACAAATGTTCCCTCTTGTGCCATTTAATACTAGGAATAGCTATTCTGAAACATTTTTGGCATATTAAAAATGCAGAAAAATTAGTAAGATGTAGGAGTTCTCTGTTTTGCTCACAAGTTAGCCATTAATATTTTGTAAAAATATTGGCATAGATCTTTATGTTTTTCAGCCTCTTTAAAATAATAATATATTGGGAGGTTTTTTGAATCCTCAGAAGATAAAGCAAAATATAAATTGAAGTTGTTATTATCAAAGGTATTCTCATTTCAGACCAGTCTGTCAAGGAACCATTGTTCTAATTTACATGTGGCCAAAAGCTGCTAATCTATGAGGTGCTGTCTGGGTAGTTTAGTTTTACAGTGAAAGAATTTTTGTGGTTGGATTTGCCACTGAAGGTAAAAGGTTAATGGTATCGACTGAATGAGATGAGAGGAATTTCATCTGACTGCATGGGAATAAAAGTGAGTTACCATTTCATCTGACACTTTGATTGTTAAAACTAAGGACCTTTTTTTCTTCTATAGTATTTTAAAAGAAGAAAGAAAGAAAGGAGGGAGAAAAGGAGCAAGAGAGAGAAAAAGGGAGGGGAGGAGGAAGTAAGGAGAAAGATAGAAACGCCCTGTAACTTTCAGATGTTTCACTCTTTAAAGGATTACAATTTGCAAGTTTAAATTTATTTAAAGATAAAATGCCAACGTATCAAAGTTTATTATAAATGAATTCTATCATATTAAAGCCACACTAAAAAGTCTATTCAAAAATTATAATAATTATTTGCAATTATTTTAAAAAATGTTATCTTACTAATTTATTGAGGGGACTGGTATGATCCTGACAGATTTAAGAATGTTTAAGGTATTTTCAGAGAGAGCAAAGGTAGGATTAAGAAATAAAATTTAGCCCTGCTGGTGTGGCTCAGTTGGTTGGAGTGTCCACCCTGCACCAGAAGAGGGTGGGTTCAATCCCCAGTTGGGGTGCATGCAGGAGGCAACTGATGGATGTTTCTCTCTCTGTGTCCTTCCCTCCCTTCTTCTTTCTCTAAAAATCAATAAAAGAGAAAAAGAAATAAAATCCAATGTTTTGTTTTTATGCACTCATTAGCATTCTCTGACCCCCTTCTCTCCAAGTCTATTTGCATACAGTAAATATTCATAGGAAGCCTCTCCTCTGAGTAGACTTTTTCTCTCCTCTTCGGTACATAAACACTGAAGGAACTGAAATAGGATGTGGAAACATAAAACAGATGCCTAACTGAGCAGAACAGAGCTATGAAAAGACAGAATGATTGGCAGACCCTCATGGTAACCACATCCAATGAAAAGGGACAATGAGAATGTAGCCTGGTAAACATGGACACAGAGCTTACCTTTGGTCTTCTGCCATCTTCTGCTTTTTATATTTAGGTATCCTGGTTCTTTACCTTCTCTCCAACTCCATCATTACTTTTGGCACCAATTTTCTTGTGCTTAAATAAACACACATAAAATAAAATAATAAAATATCTCTTGTGTAATGACAGATATGCACCAATTTATTTGGGGCAACCCCTAATTTTTAAATATTAAAAATTTTGAGAGATTATTTTTTTCTACTTAAAATGTTAAAATGGTAAAAAGTTCTTCAGAGAGAAGAAAAATAATATAGGTCAGAAATGTGATCCACATACCTGGAGTGTACGATGCTAAGTGAAATAAGCCAGCCAGAGAAAGACAAGTATCATATGATCTCACTTTTATGTGGAATCTAAAGAACAAAATAATCTGATAATCAAACAGATCCATAGACATAGAAGCATGGAACAGGCTGTAGAATCTCAGAGGGAAGATGGGGGTGGGTGGGTGAGTGGGAAGAGATTAACCAAAGAACTTGTATGCATATATGCATAACCCATGGACACAGACAATAGTGTGGTGAAGGCCTGGGATGGTGGAAGGGTGAAGTCTAGAAGGGGTCAATGGGGAAAAAAAGGGAACATCTCTAATACTTTCAACAATAAAGATTTTTTTAAAAAAGAAAATTGTTAGGAGAGGAATAAACAAAGGTAAAATAAAGTATATTTTGATATCTTTAATAAAGTTAACAGGTATTTGTTACTAATAATAGCAACAATACATATGGATCATAGCTTATGGATAAATGAAATCAATCACAGCAATATTATAAGTGACAGGAGGGAAAAATCGGGAATGCTCTAAATCATCCCACTATGCGAAAGCCGTATAATGTTAGTATTTGACAGTGGACTTAGGCTACTTTTTTAAAAAAATTTTTTTATTGATTTCAGAGAGGAAGCGAGAGAAAAAGAAACATCAATGATGAGAAAGAATCATTGATCAGCTGCCTCTTGCATGCCTCATACTGGCAATCGAGCCCACTCATGTGCCCTGACCAGGAATCAAGCCATGACTTCCTAGTTTATAGGTTGATACTCAACCACTGAGCCACACTGGCAGGCCAGACTTAGGTTACTTTTAAGTGTATATTGCAAACTCTAGGGTAATCACTAAAAAAAAAAAAAAAAATTAAGTATATTTAGTGTGGTAAGAGAGTAAATGGATTTGTATAAAATGCTCAATTAAAACCAGAGAAGAAAAAGAGTGGAAGACAAAACATGAAACAAGGACAATAAATGTTTTTAAAGTTACAAATATCTATATTCCGAGTCTGGTGTATTGGGGAAATCCCAGGAGTCTATCTGAGAGGCTACCATGTAGCAAGAAAACTTACCACTTTATATATTCACCGCACCAACTCTTTATAAGCATCTGAAACCTACCAGTTAAGTTCCCCCACATATATCTGATTGAATAACAGCTCTGAGGGAGTGTCACAGGTGGCCACTGGGTGCAGGATGTGGTGGTAGCTGTGGAAGTTGTTTGATCAATCAACACAACTTGCCTCGCTGTGCTCACAATGAGGAGATATATCTCCCAATTCTGTTTATAAATTAAATGTAAGTTCTTCATCATATCAAATATACAGTCACTTTTCAAATTTCTCCATTTCTTCATCAATGTGTTGCTTATATTTGAAGAGTTTGATACAAGATCTACATAAGGCTCATGCATCCCATTACTTTCTTTGTCTCTTAAATTTATTTTAGTCTATCCCTCCCATCTTTTCAACATATTTGCTGAGAAAACCAGATTTATATATACTATTAAGATTCCCAGATGTTGAATTTTATTGCTCACATCTCCAAGTTATTTTTTAACGTGTTCCTCCATCTTTGCAACAATGTGGTTAGACCTAGAATCTGGATCATACTCAAATTTCAAACCTTCATGGGTTTCACTCAGAAGTATGTCTTATACTGCATTTTTGGTGAAAAGGCACAATCTGACTCCTTTGTCCCCCACCCCCACCCCCTGCTTCTGAAGTTGAGCACTAAGACTCATTTACATGACCTTGGATTTGTATTTCTCTTTACCCTGAATCCAAGACTGTCTTTGTGGGCCTGAGAGAATCTGTCTAATGCTAAGATTGCCTATTCTCAGAAATGCCCCTTCTCATCGCCTGTTCAGGACAGATGATGACATTGCATTGTCACTCAAATCTAATGCACTCAAGAGCAAAGGAACCTGGAGTCTTAGGGGCTAAAGATTCTGTGACATGGAAAACTAGACCTTGAGTGAAGGTGCTATTAATATCCGGGTTCATTTGGGATAACCTGTCTAGATGCATCAAACATCACAAGGATGAGGCAGTGGACATCCTGAAACTGCATGGGCCTGTAACCAAACACCTAGGCTATGTTTAATCTAGCTCTTCTACTTTCACTGTCTGTGTGATCTTGGAAAAGTTGCGAAATTTTATTTTCTTCGTCAGTGTAATGGGAGTGGCATTATGTTCTCAGGATTTTTTTTTCTAAATATATTTTTATTGATTTTAGAGGGGAAGGAAGAAGGAGAGAGAGATAGAAACATCCATGATGAGAGAGAATCATAGATTGGCTGCCTCCTGCAAGTCCCCCACTGGGGATCGAGCCCACAACCTGGGCATGTGCCCTTGACTGGAATCAAACCTGGGACCCTTCAGTTTGCAGGCCGATGCTCCATCCACTGAGCCAAACCGGCCAGGGCAAGGATTGTTTTAATTGCATACTATGCTAATGAAAGCATAAAGCAAGCTTAAACCTTTAGAGTAAATTGCAAGTATAAAGCTGCTATTTAGTATTCCTTTAACTACATAGCTAATACCAATGACTGGTTAGCCTACATGAAGCATGAAGGAAAAAAAGACATTCTTCAGGATATGTTAAGAACTTCGTATACAGAAAGAAAAAGAATATTTCATGCAATCAGCATATTTGAGGGTTTTCACTAACTACCTTAATGAAAACCTGGCTCAATTAACTGTAAACACTTTTATAAGATACTCCAATATAGTATTTTATCTTGTTTAAGGCTGAGAAAAACCCTATAAGGTTATTATTATCCCCATTATGAAGAAAAGAAAACTGAAATTCAGAGACATTGTGAAACTTGCTTGATGATGTCAGTCCATACTTCTCTCTTAAGAAAGACTGATGTATTGAGGGTTTGTTTGTTGTTGTTGTTGTTGTTTTTGTCATAAAGATAACAGCAAAATTAAGTGGTAGACCAAGATTGTAGGAATAAATGGTGAAAGCAGGTGTCCCAATTATTAAAGAAAAACTCCATTTGAATAAGCTGGTCTCCCAAAATCACCAATTACCATATGTTGAAAAAAGATGTAGTGAGATTAGTCAGAGGTGACGAGGTGACATGGGAACAGTATTAGGTACGTGGCTACCCACTGACAAGGTTAATAGAAAAGTAATTGCTAGATGTAAGCGCTATGGGCGATTGTCTACATGCAATTGAAATCAACAAATAGTTATTAAACCTTTCTGAACTCCTTTAATACGTTATGTTCTCACTGCTTATGTGGTACTTACCTTATGCTGCATTGAATTGTTAATTAACTCCTAACGTGCATCTGTCATTGCTCCAACAAGGGAGATCCTCCAACAGAGCCATCCTCTGTTCCCCCAGAGGACTATTGTGTCCAGTAGGACTTGGCCTCCTCCCTCCCCATGGACACTGCCCATCAGGAACCCCCAAATCCCCAGTTAACAAAGTTCCCGAATCCAAACAGTCTCCCCTGGCCTTTGAAATTCACTTTAGCTTTGTTGCAAAAGAAGACAAAGGCAAGTTACCTTAGTGAGGAGACGGAAGTATCAGATGCAGCCTACTCTCTGAGTCTAATAAATAAGAATCCCTGGCCCTCAATGCCTAAAAAGCCTGAGGAAAACCCTAAAAGGCAGTGCCTGCCTCTTCTGTTACTTCAACTGGGGAATGGGCATTGTGAGTTCCCTTTAGAATTCTCTCTCTCTGTATTAAGCACAACATGCTCCGTAGCAAGCTTCCCGAGGAGTGAGTACTAAGCTCTCAAGAAAACAGCAGTCCCATGAGGCCCACCTGTGTGTGGAAGCGTGACAGGCACCAGAGAGGTGTAATCAACAGCCCCTGAGTCAGAGGGAGAGTTGTCCCCAGCCTCAGTTCTTGTCTTCTCACATAAATGAATTTAAATGAGAACATGCCAGAGGATTGTGTTGTGATAAAGCCAATTTTATTAAAGCAAGTAAATGTATTAAAGAAATGGGGCAAGCAAATCCATGCATCTGGCTTATGACGCGGAGACGGGCTCACAGCTAATCTGAACAGTGAGTTGGGTGGGGGTTCCAGGTGTTATGTACCCTCCTGTCTATAGGTTTCAAAATTCCTCTGCTGACTATTTTGGTACAAATTAATTCTCAAGGTCCCTTTCTACTTTGTTGTGGCCTTCCCAGAATTCATGAGCAGCACCTGGCAATTTTATCTTGCCAAGCCCGGAGACTGACCACTGGCTTTTCTGCTTAGGGAGTGAAACTGACCTTTTTTCCCTTCACCTGCCCTCTCCTTTCCTGCATTCTCTCCTTAGGGAGGCTTTTCACCCTTTGCTGTCCTTGGCTGGGGAAGATAATGGCTTGTTATTTACAAACTGGCTGCAAATTGCCCACATTGTCTGGCCTTGTTTAAACTTTCCTATCTCAGTTTCCCTATTCCACTTGCCCTGTGATTTTCCTAGCTTTTCACTGCCCTGTTACAGAAGAGCCACCGGGTCATCAGAACCACCTCTGTCTGCTACACCTACCATAGACCATAGATTGGTGACCACACATCCCCAGGATGAAGCCCTCTATAAAGTGTGTCACTGGGGTTTCACCACAGTCTTCTGATGCTGGAGAAAAAAAAAGGAAATCAGCCTGGCCATGGCTTAGTGGTTGAGCATCCACCTATGAACCAGGTGGTCATGGTTTGATTCCAGGTCAAGGTATATGCCCGGATTGCCGGCTCGATCCCAAGTGGGGGGCATGCAGGAGGCAGCTGATCAATGATTCTCTCTCATCATTGATGTTTCTATCTCTCTCTCTTTCTCTAGGAAATAATATATATATATTTTTTTTAAAAAAAGAAAAGAAAATCAAAACTGAACCAATCCTGACCAAAGCAAACCTGTCTGAGTATGTGCCATCCATGGGATGAGAATGTTCTAGCCTCCCTAGAAGATCTGTTTATCCAGGTCTGGGCTATTAGTCTCCAGAGCCCATGAGCCCTAAGAAATTATTAGGATTGATATGAAATTTTTGGAATGGAACCTGGATTCTTTGTCTGCCGGAGCAGAAGAATGAATCCACAGACAGAGGGTAGTATAGCAAAGGTGGAGATTTATTGAAGAACAAGTACAGACTCCCACGTGGGGAGAGGGAAAGAGTCCAACAGAATGGACTCCCACGTGGGGAGGGGGAAAGAGTCCCACCGACTTCCTGTCTCCATGGTTTATAAAGGCTGCAGTTCCTATGTCCTGATATCTCCTCTGATTGGTCAATATTCCTTTTCAAATCGGTTACTATAGTGACTCCTGAGGCACACCTCCCTCATTGTCCTCCTATTCCTTCTGGGTGTTCTTCCTTCTTCTTTATTTTGTAAATATAGACCTTTTTTGGCTACTTCCAGTTCCCTTGTCTTATGTAAATGCAACTGTTGCTGCTCCCTTGTCTTATGGAAATGTAACTGCACCTGGCTTCCTTGTGTTAGTGAAATGTACCTTCTCCCCATCTGTAGCCCTATGTTTGTTTCCATGGACCCCAATTCTAAAAATTCCCTAAACCTGCCTATGTTCCCCTAAAATTCCTATTTCAGGATTAAACATAGCTCCAGCACATGGGGCCCAGAATAGACACAAAGTATTTAGTGATGCTTCAAGATATTCCCATCAGGCAATGTGTAGTGATATTTATAAAAACAAACAGATAAACATCTTTAGAAATAAATCAACATAAAGTATTTTAAAATATAAAAATCATGCCTTAAAAAGTGGTAACAGTAAGAAATCTAAGCAATAGTTAAGTCTTACTATCTAACTATTTTAACAAGGTTATGAAAGTAAAGTAAAAGAAAAAAAGCATGATTTAATTATATAAGAAATAATATGCATATTTTTAAGCCATAGTAGGTTCCTGTTGAACATTGGGCTTCTGAATCTGAAATGGAGATGGTGTACAGGAAGGTCAGGAAGGAATGCTCCTGGGGTCAATAACCATGAAAAGGAAAGGAAAAAGCTAGACGAGGTAGGCAGAGGAAGAAGTGGAGCTCCAATGTCATCTCAATGAAGCCCCGCATGACCCTACACAGTGTTCTGAAGCTGGAAAGATCACCCAGATTTGTTGCTAATGGAGGTGAGGGGGCTGGACTTATACACCCCCACACTGACCAGACACTGAACACAGTCCCCCTTAGGAAGAGGGCATGGCCTTGCGTGAAACCTCTCTCTTCAGCCAAGGCAAAGAGGGCCCACGGCTGAGGGCTATTGCTGCCAAACTCCACACTCCCAGCAGCCGGGAGCATTCAAGCCTTCCAATCTGCAGAGGGATTAGAGCAGCTCATCTCAGCCTCTACCAAACAACTCCTCACAACTCCACTAAGGAATTTTACCATTTCAGTGCTGATTTTCTAAAAAATTAAAAATTTTCAAACTTCACTCAGCAAAAACACAGAAAATCTAAAGGACATTATAAGCGTGTTAAGCGTTAAGAAAAAGTTAGTAACCCCCCCAAACTTTTCATAGAGCCAAGACTTTAGTAATAAATTCTATTGAGACTGTAAAAAATAAACAATCAAGTTATAAATAAATTTCCCTTATGAACACAGTTGCCAAAAGTGTAAATAAAACATTGACAAATACAACCCAACCCTATCCTATATAATAAAAGGCTAATATGCAAATTGTCCCCTCGGGAGTTTGACCGACAAAAAGTTTGACAGACCCAGAGCTTGCTATGACATGCACTGACCACCAGGGGATGGCATGGAACAAAGGAAGGCCCCAGCCGGCCCTGGTCGCTGGCCAGGCCTAGGGACCCTACCTGTTCATGATTTTTTTGCACAGGGCCTCTAGTGTCATAATAATATCATGCTCAAATAGGATTTATTTAAGAAATAAGGATATAATGTGATAGGAAATGTAAACATCTTGATAGATGCCCTTAAAAAGGCATTTAAAAATTTTCTGTGATTCATTCTTAGTTTAAAAAAAAACTTTGTATTTAGTAAACTATGATTCAAATGACTCATTTTTTAAGCATTCTAAGGGTTATTAATCTCAAAAGGGCAGTTGGCATCATAAAATGCAAAATGCTTTAAGATATTACTAAAGTGAGAAATAATATAGATCCCTGTTTTCACTGCTATTAGTCAACATTGTTCCCTAAGTGCTAGCAAATGCAAATTGCTTTTGTCAACTCAGGCATCTAGACCAATTCGTAACCTGGCAAAATTAGCAGAAAATGAAGTTCTACCCCCCAGTACTCCATGATACCTCAACAGAGACCCAATATTCCTACTGAATTGAGTTACAGTTCTGTTACCTGGTAATTTGTCTTCATTTTATTTCAAAACCCAGATGTAATTTTAAACTCCAGTCACAAAAATTCAATTTTTGGCTTTAATTACTCACCCAATCCCACCATCCTTTCAAGACTGAGTTCAACATTGCTGCAATGAGACCTTCCACCTACCATGGAAGAGCTGGTGGGTGGGCTCTTGAACCCGGACACATAGCTTTACCCTTGCTTCATGCTGTTTTCTTAACTGATGTCAACTGCTTGCTCACCAGCTGGGATGTCTAAATTCCCGTTGCTCCTGTATTTTCTTTCCTGGGGCCCCATATGACTGCTAGGGTTGCCCATGTCTTCATCTTAGAACCCCAGTTGCCATCTGTATGCCTGTACTTTTAACAGTTGTCTGTTTTCTAGACTCATTTTCTTTCTGGAACTGTTGGGCTCTAAAACAATTTGACTCATTCCTTGGGAAGGTATTTGTTCAGGGGGCAGGAGCTATTTTACGTAGCCTGCCCCCACACCGTGCTGTTGAATAGTTGAAAATAAAACCCACCAGAATGTTTAGCCCAGGAGAGCCACAGTCTTACATCTTCTTCACTGCCATAGTCCCAGCGCCGAATAAAGCAGCTAACGGAAGACACATAAACTTTATTTGGTGAATATATAACAGTCAAATTTCAATTTCAAATCAGTTTGTGGTTATGTTTGCAGTAATACTAACATAAGTATTTTCAAGTTTAGAATTGTGAAGGGAAATGATGAAGCCAAGGGAACAGGATAAGAATTGCTGTTGACAGATGCTCTCAAGGAGAGTCTATGAACTCATATGGATTCTGATATCATATAATATAAAGGTATAATCAGATCTGAAGAACTTTGCAGATGTGAAAGACAAGGTTCATGAAACAAAGGAACTCTGGATGTGGGGTAATTAAAATATATGTTAGTATTTAGATTAATTAAAATACCTGGGAGTTTATAAAGATTTTTCCTTATAAAGAAAAATCCCTCCTTCCCTACTTGTAATTCCACAAACCTTTCGAAAAGCTCTTTCTTTATTATTAACTAGAGGCCTGGTGCACTAAATTCGTGCATTCGAGGAGTGGGGGGTCCCTCAGCCCAAATTGCGAGAGGGCACAGGCCAGGCTGAGGGACCCCACCGGTGCACAATCAGGGCAGTCTCTCTGATCAGTCCTGATCAGCCAGACCCCAGGAGCAAGCTAACCTACCGGTCAGAGCATCTGTCCCCTGGTGGTCAGTGCACAAGATAGCGACCTTAGCATATCATTATCATATTACGCTTTGATTGGTTGAACGGCTGACTGGATGACAGGACACTTATCTTATTAGGCTTTTATTATATAGGATAATTTCTAATGTTGCAACTATTATAGGTGCCTGCCATACCTTACTCCTTTGCCCACTTCCACCCATCCTCACCTCTCCCTCCCTTGGCCTTCAACACACTGTTGTCTGTGTACATGGGGTCTGCAAATATGTTGTTTAGCTAATCCCTTCACCTTCTTTATTCTACCCCCCACTTCTGGCACCTGCCAGTCTGTTGCATGTATCCATGCTTCTGGTTCCATTTTGTTCATCAGTTTATTTTGTTCACTAGATTCCACATATTAGTGAGATCATATGGTGTTTGTCTTTCTCTAATGACTTATTTCACTTAATTTGCACAGCAGAGGCCTTTGATAACTTCTCTGCCTGGCAGATGATGTCACAGGCCAGACGAGCCAGCATATGTCTCATAGATATTGCCCAACATCACCCTGTGTATCTCAACATATAGCTCATATATTGCATTAACCAAGATAGCATAGTACTCCAGGTTCATCCATGCTGTTGCAAAGGATGAGAGTTCCTTCTTTTTTACAGCCATGTAGTATTCCACTGTGGAAATATATCACAACTTTTTTATCCAGTCATCTGCTGAGAGGCAAAGGCTGTTTCCAGATCTTGGCCACTGTAAATAATGCTGTTATGATTAATGTTTCAGGTTTCTTAGAATATATTCCCAGAAGTGAGATCTCTGGGTCTAAAGGCAGTTCCATTTTGAATTTTTTGAGGAAGCTCCATACTATTTTCATAGTGGCTGCACCAGTCTGCATTCCCACCAACAGTGCACTAGGGTTCCCTTTTCTCCACTTCTTCACCATTCTGGTAGACATTCTGACATGTCTGAGATGATATCACATTGTCCCTTTAATTTGCATCTCTCTGATGATTAGTGACTTTGATCATTTTTTCGTATGTCTATTGGCATGTCCTCTTTGAAGAAGTGTCTATTCAGGTCCTTTGCCCATTTTTTTTTCCATTGGACTGTTTGTCTTCCTGGCTTTGAATTGTATAAGTTCTTTATATACTTAGGAAATTAACCCCTTATCAGATGCATCACTGGTGAATATGTTTTCCCATACAGTGGATTCTCTTTTCATTTTGTTGATGGTTTCCTTTGCTGTGTAGAGCTTTTAGCTTGATGTAGTTCCATTTGTTTATATTTCCCTTCCCCTTGGAGACATGTCAGCAAACAACTATATGCCAACAAATTGGACAACCTGGGTGTGAAGTATGGTACCTATTTGCTTTGTTTAACAATGGACAGGTTACTTTGATTTTCTAAATTGTATAAGTCATCCCATTCGATTGAATGCCTTATTGATTGAATGGCTATCCCATTGATTGTGATCTTACTGGGTTATCAAAGCACATTCTTCTGTACCTGGGAAACAGGACAGCACAATTACCCTAAATTGTTTTAGTGTCCACAGATGGTGCATTCCCTGTCAACTCAGTGGTCCCAAGACCTGAGGGTTCCAGATAATGTTTCTCTGTCAACTCGGTGGACCCAAGACCCGAGGGCTCTAAATAATGTTTCTGTCAACTCAGAGGTCCAAAGACCCAAAACTATAAACAATTTTTGTAGATAACTAATCAGCTCAATCTCGCTTCTGTAACTGCTTTGTGCAAACTAGGGTCCTCATTCCAAACCCTGGGATGTAATCAATACCTTTGTGATTTTTGCCTATATAAGTCTGGTTTTGCCACCATCTTATTACTATGAGATAATTTAATGTGTGATTATACATGAAGGCACTTGAAAATTTTAGGATGCATGAATAAATGAAGTTTCAGGAGATAGTTTAATTAGAATATCAGCTTTGGGTGAAATGGACAAATTTGAAGAAACATGCAATCTTCCCAAAACTTAATCAGGAAGAAACAGAACACCCGACAAGACCAATAATAACTAATGAAATGGAAGCAGGAATAAGAAAAAAAAAGTCCTGGACTGGATGGCCTCACAGGGGAATTTTACCAAACATTCAAAGGAGCACTAACACCTATCCTCCTCAAACTATTCCAAAAAATTCAAGAGGAGGGAAGACTTCCAAGCTCTTTTTACAAGACCAACATCATCCCTAATACGAAAACCAGATAAAGACACAGCAAAGAAAGAAAATTATAGACCAATATCTCTAATGAACATATATGTTAAATCCTTAATAAAATATTATCAATCAGAGCCAGAAATACATTTAAAAAGCATACATCATGATCAAGTGGGACTTATTCTAGAGATGCCAGGTTTGTACAATATTTTCAAATCAATGGGATTATATCACAAACAAAATGAAAGGTAAAAATCGTATGATCATATCAATAGATGCAGAAAAAGTATTCAATAAAAACCCTCAGTAAAGTGGGAATAGAAGGATCATACCTGAACATAATAAAGGCCATATATAAAAAATCTACAGCCAATATCCTACCCAATTGGTAGAAACTAAAAGTGTTTCCCTTAGGATCAGGAATAAGACAGGGATGTCTACTTTCACCACTCTTATTCAACATAGTATTGGAATTTCTAGCAACAGTGATCAGACAAAAATAAGAAGTTCTTGCTTTACGAGTCTTGTATTTAAGTCCCAGTACATCATTAAAAATCTAATGTGTGATATTATTCAAGTTACTCCTCTCCTGTTTGAGATGCTTCTCATTAGCAAAATAAAGGTGCAATCCTCAATGTGATTAGCTTCCCTGCATGCTCTGATGTTTAGCTGTATAATCTTGTAAGCTGAGGCTCAATTTTCAAGAAAAAGTGCAGTGCTCTTCAGGCACAAGCAATACCCTGGGATGCCTATCCTGGTTAATGCGATATATTGAGATACATAGGGTGATGCTGGGCACTATCTATGAGACATATGCTGGCTCAATCTGCCTGTGGCATCATCTGCCAGGCAGAGAAGTTATCAAAGGCCTCTGCTGTTCAAAAAATGCTTGGATACAGGTGAACTTGACCTAAAATAGTCTCAGAGGTACCCAGTATGTGGAGTCAGGTGACATCCCAGCCACATAGGTATTTTTAATTGACCAGATAAATAGGACTCGGGGTTTTTTGGAGACACAGATATGAATCCTATCCACTACTGGAGGTTCAGGTGTGTGATAGATGTGAACAAGAGGACAAGGTGGAGGCCAGAATGCAAGTAGGGAAAATAGGACCCATGAGAGAATCTGCAATAAAGGTGGAAGAAGTCTAGAATTTTTTTTAAAGGACTTGGAAAATAGAACCAAGGATTGCAGAGTCATGACTCTTCTGAATGAAATATTTGAGGTGATCTTGGGCCACATTCAACCTTGCCCCACAGATGGTATATTTGTCTCCAGGGGGAAAAGGGACTGCATTTATGATAGAGCTCTAAATTCTGGAAGTATTAGAGCCCAAGTTATCTGGCCCTGAAGCCTCTCCCATGGCTCTAATTTAGCAAAGGTATAAAGAAGAGGGATTTTCCTTCTAGTTTTGTAAGAAACTGTTTGGGTGTGTGATCTATGGTGGCTGTACACCAGCCTGCTGTTTACTCAGGAGTCATCAAAAGAAACTTGTTAAAAACACAAATTTCTAGTTTCTCATCCTCAGAAGTATTGATTCAATAGTAAGAAAGGCCCAGTAGTCGACAATAAAAAAAAACATTTGTGGTCACTAAAAGTCAAGTGGTACAAAGCACACATTTTGAGAAAGTGTTCTGAATCTAACCACTGACAGTGTTGTCCCTGGACTGGCAGCATCGGCAATACCTGGGAGTTTATCAGAAAGGAGGAATCTCAAGCTCCTCCCCTGACTGGCTGGATCAGAGTAGGCATTGGACAGAATCCCTAGATGAAACAAATGCAAGTTAATGCTTGATACTCACTCTAACCTGCAGTGGTTGCGGTGAATTTCCAGGATCAGGGACTCTCAGGTGGAGAGACATGTGTCTCCTGAATGACTAGTACCTACCTAGCCTGTGGTAACAGTAGCAAATGTCTCTAGCAATCAGAGCAGAAGGGGAAGCTGAATAGGTAGCTGGTGGTGGACCTGATTGTCTGGATTACACAGGGAGGGGTGGTAGGACTGATTCGCACACATATTTAAGGTGACTTTTAAGGCACCAAAAAACACTTGGTAATTTTTTAAGGGAACTTCATCTCCCTAAAGATGAAAACTTTAGAATGACTGAGATACAGACTTAAATAGTGATGCCATTAAGTTTATATCCAAAGGCTGTTGAAAACTAGGACATTTCAATTGTGGTATATAAGGATTAAAACTGGGCATTATGAGTTCAGGGTTTCCCATAAGTGATGTCTTTTCCCTCTCTCTTATATAATATAAAAATGAATAATAATATAATAGAGTTTGTTTGTTTGTTTGTTTTAAGTTTTCAAAAAGTTTAATAGAGCCAATAAGACATATAAATTGTGTTCTGGCAGACAACAAAACCTGCTTTCCCTTACCAAAGAAAATGGCACGTATTTTATCAAAATTTGACAATCAAGAGTAAAGGATACTGAGATTAAGCGTCAGAGCACCAACTAAAACAAAAGCCCCACAAAACTGTCACTCAACTTGGAAAGAGGAACTAGAACCAAGGCATAAAGGGGAGATTAAATATGAATTCCTTGCCGTAACTGGTTTGGCT
Source organism: Myotis lucifugus (assembly GCF_000147115.1). Lineage (NCBI taxonomy): Eukaryota > Metazoa > Chordata > Mammalia > Chiroptera > Vespertilionidae > Myotis > Myotis lucifugus. Next base: position 384,936 of record NW_005871325.1, on the reverse strand, counting down.
CAGTGGATAGAGCATCGGCCTGAAGACTGAAGGGTCCTGGGTTCGATTCTGGTCAAGGGCATGTACCTTGATTGCGCGCTCGATCCCCAGTAGGGGTTTGCAGAAGGCAGCTGATGGATGTTTCTCTCTCATCCATGTTTCTAACTCTCTATCCCTCTCCCTTCCTCTCTGTAAAAATCAATAAAATGTATTTTAAAAAATATGTGTTTCTCCATCTCAAAAAAATCCTTTAGGCATAGGAGTTCTGGCTACATGTGAGCAATTTATCAATCCACCAAACCCCAACTCCAGAATCTAAATTTACAATGACAGAAAAACACAGATTATGTCTAACTGTATTTCTTTGTATAGTCTCAAAGGAAGCTTGAAAGTATTCATAATACAGAGGTTTGTCCATTTCAGGTAAAATGAAAGATTGCTAGAATTCTCCCTGCTATAATATTAAAACAAAAATGATCCACTTTTGCCAAAATTTAGAAATACCTCACTTTCATTCCTAGTTTTAGCATGGAATTGGCTTTTTAAAAAATATATATATATATATTATTGCTTTTTTTTTTACAGAGAATAAGGGAGAGGGATAGAGAGTTAGAAACATCATTGAGAGAGAAACAACGATCAGCTGCCTTCTGCACACCTCCTACTGGGGATGTGCCCACAACCAAGGTAGATGCCCTTGACCAGAATTGAACCTGGGACCCTTGAGTCCTCAGGCTGACGCTCTATCCACTGAGCCAAACTGGTCAGGGCTGGAATTGACTTTTTAAAATAAAAGGTTTTATATATACCTAGAGGCCCGGTGCACGAAATTTGTGCACAGGGGGAGGGGGGATTGTCCCTCAGCCCAGCCTGCACCCTCTCCAATCTGGGACCCCTCAGGGGATGTCCCACAGGGATGTGGCCTAAAAGGGCAGTTGGACATCCCTCTCACAATTCAGGACTGCTGGCTCCCAACCGCTTGCCTGCCTGCCTGCCTGCCTGATCACCCCTAACCACTCCCCTGCTAGTTTGATTGACACCTAATTGCTCCCCTGCTGGCCCGATTGCCCCCAACTGCCTTCACCTGCCAGCCTAGTCATCCCCAACTGCCCTCGCCTGACAGCCTAGTCACCCCCAACTGCCCTCCCCTGCCATCCCAGTCACCCCTAATTGCCCTCCCCTGCTGGCCCAGTCACCCCTAACTGCCCTCCCCTGCTAGCCTGATCGCCCACAGCTGCCCTCTCCTGCTGGCCATCTTGTGACCACATGGGGGTGGCCATCTTGAGACCACATGGGGGTGGCCATCTTATGCGAGGGTGTGATGGTCAATTTGCATATTACCTCTTTATTATATAGGATGATTACAGAATTCCAGTTTACACATTTCTAACATTCCGTTCACATCCCACCCAGTCAATGAATATTATGCTTAGCAAAGTTTTTTTCACATAAAGATATTAAATGGCTGAAGAAGTTGTAAACTTTAACAATGTGCTGTGAGTAAATTACTGGACAAACCCTTACATTGTTTTTTAAGCTCAAAAACAAACAAACAAAAATTGCCTGTCTGATGTGTCTCAGTGGTTGAACATTGACCTGTGAAACAGGAGGTCACGGTTTGAATCCCAGTCAGGGCACATGCCTGGGTTGTAGGCTCCATCCCCAGTGCATTCAGGCATTCAGGAGGCAGCCGATCAAGGATTCTCTCTCATATTGGTGTTTCTATCTCTCCGTCCCTCTCTTTTTCTCTCTGACATCAATAAAAATATTTTTTTAAGTGGATATTTTCTGAATACTAAGGATGATTGCCCTCTGTCTGCCTGACTGCAGCTGAAAAGATCTGGAATGCTCACTGATGTGGGCCTCATTAACACGAAATCATGACCAGCTGTCCTCCATTTACTTATTTAAACACTGTAGCTTGTTGTAGCTGCTGATATTATTTACAGAAGCTGTCACTTTCTGTGACTTTTCATTATCCACCTAATTCTTTTCACCAAAAAAAAAAAAAAAATGCTGCCAATCGTGATGTTCCAGATGAATCTATCTATTCCTCCAGTTTCAGAGTAGCCAAGAAGCTGGGCAAAATTTCTCCGAGTTCGCTTTCCCTACTTCCGCTCTTCTTTCTGTCTATTTCACTACATATATATCCCTCTCCCACTGTTATCATTTTTATTCATGGATCATTTATGTATTTAAGCAAGGCCCACAAATCAATTCCATAAGAATCAAGTCAATGTTATCATCCTCTATGCAAAGTGACTAGAATAGCACCTGGCAAATATAGGCAGTTCATAAATGCTGCGTATTCACCAGAGAGTTCTAATAGCTAGCTCTGTGGATGGCATGTTGCTATGGAAAGTACTGTAGGATATAAAATATAATGCAGAGTTCCTGTCATTTCTCCCTAGAACTGGCTATATGATTTGCTGGGCTCAGCGCAAGTGGAAAATGCAGACCCGTTGTTCAAAAACTGTAAAGAATTCCAAGATGGTGACAGCAGAATGGGACCTTTCTGAGTGTGGGCACAAGCCACGTACCCATAAACTTATGAGGATCACTGTAATTTTAGTTAGGAAATGTTTTTTTTTGGATTTCTGAGCTCTATTGTGAACTTAAAAAAAATTACCAGATATATTCCATTTTCTTTTCCTTAAAATATAATCATTTGTTAGAGCATGTCCAGTGATTCTCTGCTGGTAGAACAAAGATAGCATATGAGGAGGTGAAGAGTAGAATAGCAGGATTTAAGCATCACAAAGAAATGATCCTGATCACTAATATTCATTTAAAATATTTTATAATTGTTTTTCATCTGAGTCCACTCACCGCTGCTAGAGGCACAAATCAAAACCTGCAACATCTTTCTCCCTCACCCTTTCCTTTCCCTCTCCCCCAATTCAGAGGATGCATTTTCTTACCGAGAAAAAATAAATGTCAATAATGGGCAATTAATACAGATTAAAATGCCATAACCCTTTTGCATGCGGAGTGAGAAGACAGGTTAAAAACCATTACACTATCTTGTGCTACATGGCTATGGAGAATCCTCTGATGATTCTTGTTCATATGTACAGAGAACACATATTTATTCAGTATTCCAATGGTTTACATTTCTGTTTAGTAGACTCTACGATCCTTCAGAGCAAGCCTGCTATCTATCTGCTTTCCATATGTCCCAGGAATAAAAAATGGCCTTTACTTTTTTAAATGGTTGGAAAAAATCATAAGAAGAATTTTATATTTCATGACACATGAAAATTATATACAATTCAAATTTCAGAATTCATAAATATGCATTGGAACACAGCCACCCTGTTCCTTTATGCATTTTCTGTGGCTGCTTTGGGCCTACCACAGAGTTAGGTAGTTGTGACAGTCATATGGCCCACAAAACCTCAACTATTTGCTACCTGGATCTGTACGGAAAAGGTTTGCTGACTTCTACTTCTGCGTGAAGGCTGTGTCTTCATCATCAACGAATTGCCTGAGTCTAGTACAATAGCTGACTTATGTTTTTTTAAAGATATTTTTTAGACAGAGAGAGGCAGGGAAAGGGAGAGAGAAACATCCATGTGAGAGGTAAATATTGATTGACTGCCTCCTGCACACCTACCAGGGATCAAGCCCACACCCTGGGCATGTGCCCTGATCAGGAATCAAACCGGCAACCTTTTGGTGCAATGACACCCAACCAATTGTGCCACGCCAGCCAGGGCTATATGGGTGGGTTTCTTTAATGCTGAAGACAGTGAGAATAAAAAGAACAAACGGAGGGAGTGGGAGGGTATTCCTGTTTCATGAGACATTGTTCTGGAGGTCCATCCATCCTGTCAGACTTTCTCCTAAATGAACTTTTGTCTAGCCCGTGTGTGTGTGTGTGTGTGTGTGTGTGTGTGTGTGTGTGAGAGAGAGAGAGAGAGAGAGAGAGAGAGAGAGAGAGAGAGAGAGAGGACATTTCAATTTTACTCTTTACTCTCCTGGGAAATTTTAATTATACAATGTACTGTTGTCAACTATAGTCTCTATGTCATACGTTATATCCTCAGACCTTATTAATTTATATCTGAATGTTTGTATTTTTTACCAACCTCTCCCCATTTTCTTCACCCCTCAAACACTGATAATCACTTATACTCTGTTTCTATGTGTTTGACTTTTTTTTTCTTTCTTAGATTCCACATATGAGATCATGCAGTATTTGTCTTTTTCTGGCTTATTTCACTGATCACAGTGTTCTCCAGGTTTTATCCATGTTGTGACAAAGGACAAATTTTTCTTCCTTTTGAGGTCAAATGATATTCCATGGTGTGTGTATGTGTGTGTGTGCACGAGCATGCATGTATATACATCACATTTTATTTATCCATTCAGCTATTGACAGATACTTAGGTAGTTTTATTGCTCTTTAAATTATGAAAACTGTCAGAGTAACGTGGAAGAACACTTCCCTTATTCTAGATTGTACTATATTTCAATTACTTAAGACTTAGCTAAAGTTGTGATGTTGATGGCTACCACACTTATTGTTGACTGTTGTTGACTAAAACCCTAATGAAATTTAATATCAGCTGCTGACATCCCAGTCTTCTCAGGCAAAATTTTCACAGGAAAAAACCAACAATGACTGCAGAAATCCTGCTCCTCTTTCACCTATAAATTCTATAAATTCCTATTCATTTTTAAAGTTCAAGTGTCCATGAGGATTTCATTTTTATGGAAAATAATAAAAGTAACCTCCACTTGCTTGTTTTGTTTGTTTGTTTGTTTTGTTTTTTTACATCTTTAGGAATCTGTAGACAAAAAATTTTCATTCAACAGTTTTCTTTCCAACTGAAAACTGTACTAAATTGCCTTTCACTTTTTCAAAAACTCCATTTTTAGCTTTTATGCAATGGTGAATACCTCTCCAAACAAAGCATGGAAAAGTAAACTTTATATCTCCTAAACAAAGTTATTTCATTATCTTTACTTAATCAGGCCCATTGACCTACATGCTTTTATGTCCTCTTAATGTGTAGAGAAAGAAAATATCTGGAAATGCCCTTTAACACTCTTTTAATTGAAAATAAGCAGTGTTGTAGAATAAAACAATATATTTGGAGCCCTATAGAAATATTGTGTCTTTGATAAGTGTAATTATTTTTTTAAATATATATATATCTATTGATTTCAGAGAAGAAGGGAGAGAGAGAGATAAATAAAAACATTAATGATGAGAAAAAATCATTGATCAGTTGCTTCCAGCATGCCCCCTACTGGCCCTCAAGCAGGCAACCCAGGCATGTGCCCTTGACCAGAATTGAACCTGGAACCCTTCTGTCCGCAGGCCAACGTTCTATCCACTGAGCCCAACCAGCTAGGATGGTAAATGTAATTCTTATATATGTATAGCATAGTTTGACTGAGTACAGTGGCTCTGCAAGGTTCTTACTGGCAAGCAGGAGAAACATGTCTACCTAAATTAACCAGAAATGTAAACTGATGGAACCAGGCACAGAAAATAAGCAGAAGCCAAAGGAAGCTGGGTAGCATGGGAGCAGCCACGGTCATGCCACCAGAAAAGTCTGACAAGGAACCCACGCCTGTACAGTCTCTTGGAATCATCCCCTTTTATGGGATAAATTGTATCCCTTCAAAATTCATATGTTGAAGTCCTAACACCTAGTACTTCAAAAACATGATCCTAATACCTAGTACTTAAAAAACATGATCATTTTTGGATACAGAGTTATTGCAAATGTAATTAGTTGACTTATTCAGAGTAGATCCTAATATGACTAGTGTTCTTACAAAAAGGGGAAATTTGGACACAGACACACACAGGGAAATGCCATGTGAGGATGAGGCAGAAATTAGGGTGATGCTTCTACAAAGACTGCCAGGAAACCAACAGAAATTAGGGGAGAGGCATGGAACAGATTGAAAGAACCAACCTGCCAGCCAACATCTTGACCTCAGACCTCTAGCCTCCAGGACTATAAGATAATAATGTATGTTGCTTAAGCCACCAAGTTTGTGTTCCTTTAACACCACAGCCCTAAGTGAATACCACTGACTCTCCCCTGATACAGCATTATGCAGTCTCTAACAGTCCCAGGATCTTTGCTCCATCTCAAAATTTAAGGTCCCAAAAGGAAGTAGCCAATTCAACAAGCCTAGGTCACATGAGCAAGCTCTGTTGTCAGGGAGTGGAGAAAGAAGATCAAATCCCTGTCAGCTCCTGGAAATGGAAGCAAGGTCTTCTCTCCTCCCAAAGAGAGATTCCTTGGAACTCCACAAATGGGAAGGTGCTGGGGGTGCTGTGTTGCCAATAAGGAACCAATGGCTGCCATGTGGGTCAGTCTCATAGACTTTTCCAAGTTCACTGAGACATTGGAGGCCACATAAATCTACCACATTATCCCAGGATGTGGAATCAATTTTTCTAACAGTGATTCCTTTCTCATATTCCAAATAATTGTGATAGCCCTACATGTAAGCAGGCTGTGTTTTAGAGTATATATAATAAAATATTCATAATAATAAAAGCATAATATGCTAATTAGACTGGACAGCCGAATGACCTTCCGGATGAAGCCGGGGTTGCGAGGGCCGAGCCCTTTGCACGAATTTTGTGCACTGGGTCTCTAGTACTCTAAATATATATAAACTAAGAATTAGTAGCACTTTTGTAAATATATTTGTAGCTAACAACCAAAAGTGAATAAATATCATTGACAAAGAATATTTACCTATCTGCGTGAGACATTATTCACTGCATCAAGAGACCATGTTTATTTGATGTATTACTTTGCAGACCCCTTGCAATAACTTGTAGTAACCTGGAGTCTCCCCTGCTTACCCCCAGGGTTTATAACCCATAGACTTGGAACTATTGTTTTCCATGTAAACTGATTTACTGGAAAGGCTCCATGCTGTGAGAGAATAAATATGAAATGGTTTTATTTTTCTCTAGACCTTACTTTCAACCATGTTTTGTTGAACCATTCTTTCCCATCCTTTCATAGTCTCTTTCAATTACATCAAGTTCTGTTTAATTTCCAATTTCAATCACAATTTAATTTCAATCTCCTATTTTCCCCTTTCCCCAGCAAGGCTGCTAGAGTCTAGCTCTGAGAAGCCTGCTCTTCTGCAGTGGCGAGCTCCTCCGGTCCTTTGAGACAGGGAAATGGGAGAGTAAAGGGACAAATATCTCAGTTCTTTGCTGGCCTTTCTCTACTGGCTGCCCCTCTGTCTAGTCAGCATTGGCTGGACATCAGTGCTGTCTGTGTGCAGCAATTCCAATGCTGTCTCATTCATAGGGTGAGTGTGTATGTGTGTGTGTCTTTCAGGAAGCCCTGTATAACCTTCCTGCTTAACGATTCCCTGACCTGAGACACCCAACTGCAGCCTGAACTCTCCATCCTTTCCTCTCTGCTTTCACCGTTGGTGATCTTCCCGTAGCTGATGGGGTTGCTTTTGATGAGAGGACAGCTTCCTTGAGTAAGGCTCAACAAGACTATTCAATTGCAGCTACTAGTCATTACTTAGCATCAATACCCTTGTGCAGCGGTTCTCAACCTGTGGGTTGCGACCCCTTTGGGGGTTGAACGACCCTTTCACAGGGGTCGCCTAAGACCATCGGAAAACACATATTTGTAATTAGAAATAAATATTTCACAATATATAATTACATATTGTTTTTGTGATTAATCACTATGCTTTAATTATGTTCAATTTGTAACAATGAAAATACATCCTGCATATCAGATGTTTACATTATGATTCATAACAGTAGCAAAATTACAGTTATGAAGTAGCAACGAAAATAATTTTATGGTTGGGGGTCACCACAACATGAGGAACTGTATTAAAGGGTCGCGGCATTAGGAAGGTTGAGAACCACTGCCCTTGTGTATCAAACAATGGAGCACATATTGCCAATTGTCTCCTGCTCAGGCTAAGTCAGCAAGTTGGCTGTTTAAGAATGCCCAGAAATTGTATCTCAATAAGGGTATGGGTTACACAGGTACATGCATTTGCCGAAGCATATTCGATTTTCAGACCATTGCAATAGAGTGATCATCTCAATAAAGTGAGTCACACATGTTTTTGGTTTTCCTGGGCACATAAAAGTTATGTTATACTATCTGTAGTCTATTAAGTATGCAATAGCATCATATCCAAAAAGCAATGTTCATATCTTAATTAAAAAAATAACTTATTTTCAAAAATGTTAACCATAATCTGAACCATTAGCAAGTCATAATCATTTTGTTGGTGGAAGGTCTTGCCTTGATGTTGACGGCTGTTGACTGATTAGGGGGGCAGTTGCTGAAGCTTGAAGTAGCTGTGGCAATTTCTTAAAATCAGACAACAATGATGTTTTCTATGTTGATTGACTCTTCCTTTTACAAAAGATTTCTCTGTAGACACTTTTTTCAAAATTAGAGTCAGTCCTTCCAACTCTTGCCACAGCTTTATCAGCTAAGTTTATGTAATATTTTAAATGCTTTGCTGTCATTTCCACAATTTCACAGTCTCTTCACCAGGAGTCCATTCCATCTCAAGAAACTACCTTCTTTGCTCATCCATAAGAAGCAACTCCTCATTCGTGAAAGTTTTATCATGAGGTTACAGCAATTCTTCAGGTTCCACTTCTGATTCTAGTTCTCTTGCTCTTTCTACAACAGCTGCAGCTACTTTCCCCATTGAAGTCTTAAGCCCCTCAAAGTCATCCATGAGAGTTGAAATAAACTTCTTCCAAACTCCTGTTAATGTCAATATTTTTACCTCTTTGCCTTAAATCGCAAATGTTCTTAATGGTTTCTAGAATGGAGAATCTTTCCCCAAAAGTTTTCAATTTGCCTAGATTCATCAGAGGAATCACAATCTATAAAATGTATTTCTTAAATTAGACTTGAAAGTTGAAATTACTCCTTGATCCATGGGTAGCAGAATTATGTGTTAGCAGAAATGAAAACAACATTAATCTCGCTGTACATTTTTCTCAGGGTTCTTGACCAGGTGCATTGTCAGTGAGCAGTAATATTTTAAAAGGAATCTTTTTTTAGCAGTAGGTCTCAACAATGAACTTAAAATGTGCAGTAAAACATCTTGTAAGCAGATGTGCTGCCATTAAGGCTTTGTTGCTCCATTTATAGAGCACAGGAAGAGTAGATTCAGCATAATTATTATGGGCTTTTTAGAATGGTAAGTGATATTTTTAGAATAATAAAAATATTTAGAATGGTAAGTGAACACTAGCTTCAAGTCATTAGCTGCATTAGCCCCTAACAAGAGAGTCAGCCTGTCCTTTGAAGCTTTAAAACCAGGCATTGACTTTTCTCTAACAATGAGTCCTAGGTGGCATCTTCTTCTAATATAAAGCTGTTTTGTATAAATTGAAAATATGTTATTTAGTGTAGCCACTCTCATTAATTATCTTAGCTAAATTTTCTTGATAACTTGCTGCAGCTTCTACATCAGCGCTTGCTGCTTTACCTTGCACTTTTATGTTATGGAGATGGTTTCTTTCCTTAAACCTCATGAACCAGCCTCTGCTATCTTCCAACTTTTCTTCTGCAGGTTTTTCACCTCACTCAACATACATAAAAATAATGAGATTTAGAGCCTTGCTGGTTAAGCTTTGGTTTAGGCCCTAACCAGTGGTCGGCAAACTCATTAGTTAACAGAGCCAAATATCAACAGTACAACGATTGAAATTTCTTTTGAGAGCCAAATTTTTTAAACTTAAACTATATAGGTAGGTACATTGTTATTAACTTAATTAGGGTACTCCTAAGGCTTAGGAAGAGCCACACTCAAGGGGCCAAAGAGCCACATGTGGCTCGTGAGCCGCAGTTTGCTGACCATGGGTTTAAGGGATATTAAGGCTGATTTGATCTTCTATCCAGACTACTAAAACTTTCTCCGTATCAACAATTAGGCTGTTTTGCCTGCTTATCATTTGTGTTCTCATTGGAGTAGCACTGTTTGATTTCCTTCAAGGACTTTCTTTTTCTTGACAATCACAATGTGGCTAATTGGTGCAAGAGGCCTAGCTTTTGGCTTATCTTGGCTTTTGGCACGCTTTCCTCACTAGGCTTAATCATAGATAGCTGTTGGTTTAATGTGAGAGACCTAAAACTCTTTTTTTTCACTTGAACACTCAGAGGCTATTGTAGGTCATTAATTGCCCTACATTATTCCATATTCTTGTGTCTCAAGGAATAGGGAGAGATTGAAAGATGGAAGAACAGCCAGTCAGTAGGGCAGTCTGAACACACATATTTATTGATAAAGTTACCACTCTTATTATGAGCAAAGTTATTAGATTTGGTTATTAGATTATATTATTAGATTGTGTCAGATCTTGCTTAGCAGACTAGATTCTTCCTGAAGCCTCTGGAGAAACTCCTTTCTGATTAAGGTTTCACAGAAAATTCTTTGATAAATACTTTCTGCTGTTGTGGATGATCCCACTGGGCCAAATAAGAGGGTACATTCTAGAACTTACTAAACAGTGTCTTATTCCTAGAAACAAATTATGACAACAATGGCTGTAGATCCCACTTGTGTGGGTGGGCCAGAACTATGCCCATCAATAATACCTTAAAGTGGTCTTCTAATTTGTCTTATACACAAACCTTTCCTTTTCTGTCTTGTCCTTTTCATGAAAATATTTTGCTCACTCTGTCAACTAGATACTATGTTAAAAGTTAAAAGGTTAAAAAGTTGATTCCAGATGATCTTAAGGACAGGCAATAAAATATTTTTTAAGATATTACTAAAAATATTCTGAAATCACCATTTGACCAAATCAACAAAGACCACTGCATTCTACCTTCATACTTTTTATCTCAGGATGACAAAACAAATTTGAATATTTGACACTTTTATGAGAGTATCCAGCAATAATCTTGAGGCATGCAACATCATTAGATTAAACCTGAATAGAGCAAGTCTGAAAAAAAGCACTATTTCTTAGAAACATCATTAAAAAAAATAACCCAATTTCATGTAATATTTCTCTTCTAAAGTAGCATGCAAGCTCATTCTGGCACTTTGGAAATGAATCACTTGCTCTGGTCTCACCCAGGAGGAGTAAATCATCCAATTTTAGAGAAGTTGCTAAAATAGGAGGAAGAAAATGAACTTTCCAGCATACTTACTCAAATGCCTATACCTGCTTTATATTAGATTAGGGAGTTCTTTTCCTTAGGCAGATTTAGGGATTTTATTCCACGTTGAAGATAACTAAGCACAAATGTGTTACAAGCCATCTCAGAGTCTTGTACAACATACTCATTCTGGTTGTGTCATACTCATTTATTCATCAAGCCATGGCTTTTCACCATATGATAGTTCTTAAAGTTAAATTTTCCATCACCTGACACAAAAAAGGATATTTAACGATAATTTATCAGCATTGGTTTCTATGTTGCTTTTCCTCTTCCCCAGTATTGCAGCATTTCTGGTGTGTCTGACCTGGCTAAGAAGAAAATCTTTGGTATTAACATTTTTCTATATATTCTACAAGGACATTGGGTACAATGGCAAGAAGCTGTGATCTTGGAGTAATCTAAAAAGAGTTTAATTAAAAATAGTTTAATTAATAGTTTAATTAAAATGGCATACAAACTGTGCCTAAGAGTGGGAAAATGTAATTTAACTAAACAAATTTATGCAGAAAACTTCCACTTAAAAATGTACATAAGGCATAACCAATTTTAAGTGAATTTGCAACCTTAAAAGTTAACTAGTTGGAAAGAACAATTTGCTTTTATGTTAAAGAGATAACATTTCAATAAAGTAAGGAATTACATATATGTGTCTATTTTCAATGAATGCTAGTGTCTATAGTTAAAAATACCAATAAAATTTGGGAATGGTTCATTTTTCTCTGCAAGAGAATTGAGATGTAGCAATCCTTACCTATATAGACTTGGTTAATTAATATTTGCAGAGAACTCTGAGTTCTTGCAATAATAATCTCCATAGAAAGATGAAACAGATTGCTATGAACACCCGAGTAAGCCACTTGGAAAGGCTGGCATAAAAACCAGGATTTCAACCACTAAGAAGAAAATGACATATCCGTGCGGGTAACCATCAAAGGAGACCTCCAACCCATAACTCCTAAAGAAAAAGGAAATGTTAAAAAAGAAATGAGATAAGGAAATAGTCACTTCAGCACTACCTCATGCCCTTCTAGAACAGCAAGCCCCTACACCAACCAGTTATTTTTTGATCCACTCTAGTGCGGTCTTGAATTTAGAGAGGTTTTCTAAGATTAGTTAGTGTTAGCTGGTTAATATTCAAAGGTGGTCTTTTCCTAAAAGTGTCTGAGTTTAATAAGAGAGCTATTTGAGATGCATATAAAACATTCTTCAATATTCCTTTTGGAATAAAAGTACTGCTCTCTATCATTCTAGGCCTACAGGCCGTCTTGCCTTATAATTATAGTTGCCTGATCATTACCACCTGATTATTATGGGTGTTGGATAAAATAATTACTAATCTGAGAGGTTATGAAGACAGAGGATTTATTGATCTTTACCAGTTATCTAAACAATAGGCACATCTTTTTTCCAAGCCAAATTCTCCTTTCCAATGTCATTACAGTAATTTTGACTTCTTTCCTAAATTAAATTCTTTCTCCATGAGAGAATATTTTGATAGACAGCCCACAGAGTATAGGACTTAATAACAGGCAACTGCTTCTAGGAGCAGAGCCCTCCTGACTGTGTTTCAGATCTAGCGAAAGTCACCAATTACCAGATTCTCCGGAGACCAGACCTTACAATGAGTTTTCTGACCCCGAGAGGATTTAGATAAGCTCTGGATACATTCTGTTCTGTGACATGAGCACTGAGTTGCTTAGCAGCAAAAATGTTCCTCCCCTCTCACACCTCAGCCAACAACATTTCCCCAGGATTTATAAGGTTGCAACAGGATGGGAGTAGGGTGCTTCAAAGTGAGAGAGCAGGTTTTTGCTAATCTTGCATTAGGTTTAAGACCCTCAGGCAATATGCAATGTCTTCTGAGTCTTTTCTTTCCTTAATTCCAGGATGAAAGGGCCCTCCAGGTGGTTCTGTTCTTTCCTCCCCCAGTGGTGTGGGCAGCACCAGCCAGGTAGGGCTTAGGAGAGGTAGAAGTTCTCTTCCCAGAGGGATTTGTCTAATTAATCTAATAATGGGGGGCGGGGGGAGGGTAGCATTTATAGGGAGAAAGTAATATAACATCTTTGAGTGCCAATTATACACCTAATGTCTAAGGAGAGTCAGTGTGGTTGTAAAAACCATGGTCTGTGAAGTAGGACTGCCTGGTTCAGATCCACTTCCTCCTGGTAACCCCTCTGAGCCTCTGTTCCTCATTTATGATATTAAAGAAGGTATCTAGTCAGAGATTAGGGGGTAAATAGGAGAACCTTTCAGAAACTTAGATGAGGACTGGGTGCATTGGAAGCTCTCAAAAAAAAATCTTAACAAGTATGAAAAAAGAAAAAGTAGGTACTGTTATTCCTACTTTACATTTGAAGACACTGGATATCAGAAATGTCAAAGCTTCTCGTGACCAGGGTCATACAACTAATTAATAAATGGAAGAGTGAGGATGTGAGTCCAGGACTGCCCCCCATGCCCTTAGCACCAGGCCTTGCTAGTATTGTCAGGAGACTGTGTTATACCCAGCACAGAGATCCAAGGGGCTGGAAATGGGTCATGATGTCCAGGAAACCACCAATAGAGGTTAATGCACTGGAGAAAAAGATTAAGTTTCCCCTCAGTTGTCTTTTACAAAGTAGTTTTTCCTGGGAAGAATATCACAACTTAAGGGGAAGAGGGGTGAGGAAATTGACATCAGGGTGGGCACAGGCCACATGCTGGGTGCTGGGACACACACTATGTACTTCTCACCTACTTCACACAATGGCGTTCAGTGTTGGTGTTATTATCCCATTTTATAGGTAAAGAAATGGAAACTCAGAGAAATAAAGCGTCAGTCCCAAGATTAAGGGCTAATTGATGAAGCTGAGCTCACCCATAGCCAGTCCTGTCTGCTTTCCAATGCCACCAGCTCTCTGTGCAGTAGACTAACCAAATGGACTAACTTCTTCACAGAACCTAGATGAAATTGCTTTATCAACAACCTGGCAATCACCATTCTAACCAGACCTTGGCTATGGGCACCTGAGGATGGGACAGGCACCAAGGGCTGTGGAAAAGCAGAGAAGGCGGTGGAGAGGGTTGGGGGCAGGAAGCCACCAGCTCCAATCAATCTGACAGGCCACCTGCAATGCTGGATGCCGGAGAGGATTTAGAGTAGCAAGCAGTTAAAAATGGATTTTGCCATTAATGCATTTCTGATTAATGCCTTCCGCTCCATTCAGAAGTAAAGTAAGTTCATTTTCTTTTCGGAAGATCCACACCTTGGAGATTCTATAATTATAGCTCTTCATTTAACTCCTGTGAAGAAATGGCTGCATCTCTTGGAGTGAAATGACTACCTTCTAGAGGCTCTATCTCCCTCCGGTTGCCACTGCTGCCCTGAGCGCTCATTAGCCTGGATAGGAAATAGCTTTGTACAAGGCCGTGGAAGGCCAGCTGTCCTTAGGTTGAAGGGCATTTGTTCACCGAGCCCGTCTGACTCAGCAGTGAGGTGTGTGCGGAGGAAATCTCTGCCTGGCTTAGCTCTGCTCTTATTCGTCTTTCAATGGAAGGAGTGTGGATTTTCTTCTCTATTCAAGTTCTACTCAGAAAGCAGAGGAAGTACATAATTATTTGGATGTCCCTTGTATCCTTCTGCTGCACATTTTACAGGAAATCTGACTATTAAAATATTATTTGTAATCTATTAAAATACATTTGGGTTGTTCAAAAGCCTCTGTGTGGGAGGGTGGTATAAACACTGTACCCTGCACCGCAAAGGTCAATTTTGTTGAGCTCCAGCACAGAACACAGTGTCAACTGAACGAGGAGCAGAGCAATAATTCTGGGGATTCTTGGGAGAAAGTGTTTCTTACCGTTCTTGGTTTTAAAGGGCCAGGGTGTCCCAGGGTTTTCTCCAGTGGCCTCGAACAATTAAAATGTCAAAGGACGTTGGGAGGCAAGTGTCAGATCCTTCACTGAGTCCTTCCCAGCGTATGCCTGCCATGGGGGGCTGTCCCACAAGGAAGGTGCCCAGCACTGAGCAACCTTTTCCCAGCCCTTTCAGAAGCAGGAGAAATGAGGACCCCATCAGCACCCCATCACGTACAGTGTGACCCGGAAAGATCAAACAGAACGCAAGCTCAGAAAGCCTCTGGCCTTCCTCTCAGATCTTGCACCAAAATAATTAAACCTATCTTCAGTCTCCACTGGGCTGACTTAAAAGTGAGAGTCGCACAGTAGTCAATGCCAGTCCCTCAATTACCCAGTGTCCCGGCATCACAAAATAATTGTCATGACCAGGATTGTGATGTGCCACAGTGAGGAAGAAAACAGTCCTAGAACCCTCACAGCTACCGCTGTGGAGGCCAGACAGGTGAGATGCAGTTTGATCTCCAAATCCTATGGGAAAAGACCAGCCTCATTGAAAACAAAATAGAACCAAATGAACCAAATATCTCCCCAACACTAAAAGAGAGGTCACTGTTTACTAGCGTTGTGACTGTAGGTAAATTCTTCAACTCTGCTGTACTTTGGTTTTCTTATTGTAAAGTGGAGTTAAGAATACACCTACATTATAGGACAGTTGTGAGAATTAAATGGGTTCTCGGAACAAAACAGTGCCTGGCATCCAGCTATGCATTACCATTCATCTTTCCTATCGAGGCATGTCAGTAGGTGCCTGTAGATCACACATGAATGAGATTCTGTGTCTGTATCCATCCCTGACTCACCCACGTCCTCACCAACATTGCCAAATGAATAACCATCTGAGCTTGATTTTCCCCACATCCAATAAGCCGACCACACATGTCTCTACCACACTGGAATGTGGTTCAAACCACCTCATTTACTGTTCTGATGCTCCCTGAAGCGACTAATATGAAAATGAATTTGCTAAATTCAAAACCCAACAAGACGCCTATGCTGACCACAGCTCTTCCTGAAAATATCAAAGTTAAAGCATGAAAGGAGGGATGTTTCAACATCATATTTTCATTATGCCAAGGCTTTGTGGATTTAAAAAATTGAGTAAAAAAGCCTGACCCTGACAGGTCAGATTTTTTTGTTGTTGTTTGCCATTTTTGTTCTTTAAAAGTTTCTGAGGATTATTCTGTGCTGCAGGCTAAATAAATGTTAGCTTAGCTCTTGGGCTACTGCCTATCAAGGGATTCTCTGAATGATTTCGTGCCTTAGGCACCATGAAAATGGATTTATGAGTTTTCCAGGCATCCACATAGCCAAATAAGGCTGTACATCAAAGGGCCCTATTTAAAGCTAAGTTAACCACCAAAGAATACTGCTAGAAGGAAAGGAAATGATAAAAGAAAGGGATGGGGAAAGTTGCGGGCTGAATGGAAAAGCAGCAGAGAGTCAATACTTGAGGGCCAGGCAGTAACTCACCCTAAAGCTACTCTTCTTTGTATAAAATCACACCACTGAGATAGAATGAGCGGTGAGCCACGGGAAGCTGATCCAGCATAAATCAGCATTCCACAGCTCCCACAGACACCGATCTCAGTCAACTGCTCCGGACCTATGGGCCAGAAGGGCTCCACATCACTTCAGAAGGGGTTCCCTCCAGACATGCTTTGTATTTGGGGTCCTAAAGTCAAACGTTATTGAACATTTCCAGCAAGCATGTTGATCAATTCCAAGATACCTACTGTCTTGTTCTTTGAAAAGCCTGGGAAGTTGTTCTCTTCTAGCTTAAAAATAGGTAATAGAATGTAAGGCGCTATTAAAAAAATATGTATGTTATTTATATTGTGGATGAAAGGGGCCACATGCTAACCTGACAAGCTCAGGGGAGGCCTGCATGGCAGTCTTGCAAACTCAGAGACCTAAAGTAACCACAAAGGATGGTCTGAAATTAAACTTTAACTAAAGAAGTTATGGTGGGTAATTACATCCTAAGCTGGTATCTTCACTGACAAGGTCAACCTTTACCTTAACTGAGCCTATCTGTCTTTTTGCATCTATGATAACATACCCTTGAAATGTCTGGGTAACTTGTAACTTATCTTTTTCTGGACTCCTCGTGGCACAACCTAATGTGCCTGGATGCCAGGACAGATGCCACAAATTCCTTCATTGTTACCATGTTAATTGTTCCTACACCCACCTAAGTATGTGTCTATCATTTTACTTTTTATCCAATCCCAGGGGTTTCCCCTCACTGTGCTTTCTCCCGCCTCTCTAGTCTATCCCAATGGATTACATGTCACCCACCTACATCCCTCTTTTGATTGCAATGTATAACTATAGATGTAACCCGCCATTCTCCGGAGCATTATCTCAATCCGCTGAGGTTCTGCTTCCCAGCAATTGTCGACAGTTTGGCTCAAATAAACTCACAAAAATTCTTTACAGGTTTGAATGTTTTTATGTTAACAATATTTTACCCCGCCTTACTACTTGCCGTGCCCTTTATTTACAATAGTCGTGGTTTGCACGAGGCTTAAGGAACAATATCTAACCTCACATACATTCAAGTTATAGAAGTAGAGGTAACAGTCCAATGCTATAAAGCTAAGCAATAGTTGCTGAAGAAATTATTACATATAATTGTTCTTTCTTTCCTTTTGTGTTTTTGTGTAATGAGAAGTGTTTTAACCTGGGCATGGAATGGCAATCATGTTTGTGCAATGAGACCATTGGTATACAGAAGCGTGGTCAGGTAGCTCTTCAATAAATAAAGCTACTGCATCTTCAACAACATCACCAAGAGCAGAGCTCTATGGTGTCAAATGTTGTGGCAAGTTCTGAGCTTACACTGGCCAGTTCTCGGTGGGAGTTCTTGGAAAGGTGAGAGTGTGGATAGATTGAAGGAGGGTAAATGCCACTGTGAACCCATCTCTCCCCCTCACTAAAGTTAAGGCCAACAGAGCCTTCTGGCTGTTCTCTTAATTAGTCCAGGGAAGGCTGATTGGGCAAGACTAGGCCTGGGGAAAACCAGGATGTCCATTGATTGTATCCATCACTTGTCATCTGTGTCGCCCTCTGCCTCCTTCTTCTCTGTGTTCTTTGCTTCCCACGACACTGCTACACAGTCCCATCATCCTCTCACCTCTTCTCCCTATTAAAACTTACTCTCAGAAAAAACGATACCCATCCACATTAAGAATGACAATAAAAAAGAGCTCCACTTGTTAGCAATTCTTTAAAAATCAGCATTTTGACAGATATCAAAGCTTTATGATAGAGAAGAAAGGTCTAAGGTAAGGATATAGTTTGTGGAGTTTATTATTTCAGCAGCTGAATGTCTTCAATGGATTGGAGTCTATTCTATACACCATTGGAAATAGAACAACATGGAGTTTGCCCTCACGGTATTCACAGCCTAATAACACAGACATAAAAATGAATGCAGTGCACCACTGAGATGTAAAAAATGACACAGGAGAGGTTCAGACAGTCTGAAGGGAAAGGAACTCACGCTCCCTAGGGAAGTGGGACAATGTGAGATTCTTGCTCTTAAAGGAAATGGAGGCTTTGCCAGGTGAGGGGAGGAGAAGGGCGGACCCTGCAAAGGGAAGAGAATGTGAAGAGTGTTTGTAGGGGAGGGGCCTCGGGGAACATGCTGTGCTTGAGAACTAACCAAGAAAAGACTTCCAGGACCTTAAAAATCACACGCAGTAGGTGACGCTGGTTGAAGGAGACCAGGCCTGTGAATATGAACGTCACTTGCAGGTAACAATCGTATTTAGAGAAGAAACTGCAGTGGACTGTCTGACCCATCACTCTTGTCACTTCACAGGTCCTCATCACTGCTGTCAAAACTGGTGAGTTTGTCTTGTAGATTTCCAAGGGCAAGATATCCTCCTTTCCTGGCTAGAAGATCCAGCATCTAACCTGTTCTAAAATGCTGGGGAGACTTACAGGGAGCACAGATGTGAGAACTGAGCAAGCAGTGAGCAAACACCCTTGGCTGACATACAAGCCTGCCGCCCATCCCGTCTCACCTACATTATAGGTGGCATCTGCCATGACCGTTATCTCATGCATTTGCCACTATTTATTACTGAGGTCCCACTAATCTTAACATTTTTTTGCACGCATTGTATTTTTCACTTGGATACTGGTAGAATTCTCCTGGGATGGTTGATAGAAGTTTCAATTACCAGCCCATTTCCTCAGCAGCCTGGGGGAATGGGAAGTGATCCCTGCCAAAAAAAAAAAGTTGCATTTTTCTCTGAATTTGGTGAAACTTCTGCTTCAAAGAACAGTGTGTTGTTTTTTTCACTCTCTCCCTCCCCCCGACCCCTGCTGTGCTGCCTCCTCCTACTTCTCTAGTTTCTAATTTAGTTTGGCCTCTTCTAGAAAGAGATGGACATTTCTTTCTAAAGAAAGTGATGCACTGCCTACTTAATTAATTTGGCTTCATGTTTGCTTTTGGTCTCCTAGGGCAGCATTTCTGAATGCTACTGATCCGCAGTTGCAAAAGGAAAACTAAGTGTAAGCCTCCCTGCATTATTTCCAGACCCCCAGCACCATCCATCCCCCCCCCCACCACCTCGCCTTGTCATTTTAGTTGCCGCCATGAGTGTGGGCAGCAACATATTTGGGCTTAATCATCATCGTTGTCCCCAGAAATCTGTCCTGCTCTTCAGTGTTGCCTTAATTAGCTCTTTAGTGATTGTCATGTTGTCACCATGTTTGGAATGTGTGTGCAATTTTCATTTTGCCTGTCACAACGCCAGCAAGAGGGTGCACTCATCCAAGGACTATGGGGTGGCCGCTGCTGTGATAAGGATGTTAGCTGCCTCATCCTCTGTTACAGGGACAAAGAAAGTGGGGCAAGGTGAGAAAAAACAAAGGCACAAATTAGGCGTGGATGTGAAGGATCAGGGAGTTCCAGCTGAGTGGCAGCTGTTTTTGAGAAATGAGAAAGGTGGGTGATAATGGTGACAAGAAGAAAAGTCTGAGATGTTCTACATTAAAATTGTAGGGGCTAGGCAGTGAGAGAAAGACACAGAATGGTTAGTCTGTTCATAGCTGTGGCCCAGCTCTGACACAGACTGCTCACATTCCTCTGTGCCTGCTGGAAGTTGGCCTTAATTTCCAGGTGGCCATTTCTGCAGATTATCCTAGCCAGGAGCCACAGAACTCCAGGAGCGTTCGCTTCATGGGGACAGGTGAGCAGGGCCACTGCCCACAGCCAGTCCACAGGAGGGGACATTCCTTCCTGCAGGTGCCTGTCCCAGAGCCAACCTGCTTTACTCTCTCCCACCCGTTAGCCTATAGTTAATGTAAATTCTTTTCAGATGGCTCCCATCTGTCTCTCTACTTGATAGATACAAATACAAAAAGGCTTGCAGGCCTTGGCCAGTGTGGCTCAATTGGCTGAGCATTGTCCTGGGCACCGAAAGGTTGCCAGTTGATTCCCGGTCAGAGCATCTGCCTGGGTTGCAGCTCTATCCCTGGGGTGTGCAGGAGGCAGCCAATCGATGTTCCACTCTCACGTCGATATTTCTCTCTCTCTCCTTCTCCCTTCCTCTCTCTCTAAAAAAAATACAACAATAAAATTTATTTTTTAAATGCTTGCAGATTTCAAGACGATGGACATGTCTTTGCTACTTAGCCAAGCTCCTGGTGGCTTAGACTTCATGCCCCAAGATCGACCTTCTTTAGTTTTTGCTAACAATGGCCCAATAAACCCTTTCTTTAAAAAAGACTTTTAGCCGTGGAAGTTAACATTTTAACACAGAAATTCTTCGAAGAATGGAGGACTAAAGTAGCCACAGTACAAAGCAGAAAAGGCTAAGCCATTGGTCTACAGAAGCGTGGCCAGGTAGCTTTTCAATAAATAAAGCTACTTCCTCTTCAACAACATCACCAAGAGCAGAGCTCTATGGTGTCAAATGTTGTGGCAAGTTCTAAGCTTACACTGGCCAGTTCTCGGTGGGAGTTCTTGGAAAGGCGAGAGTGTGAAATAGATTGAAGGAGGATAAATGACACTGTGAACCCATCTCTCCCCCTCACTAAAGTTAAGGCCAAGAGAGCCTTCTGGCGGTTCTCTTAATTAGTCCAGTAGCTGAGAGCTTCCACCAGCTCTGAGGAAGGAGCTAATCCCTGCTTGGAATTCTCCCATCCATCCTTTTCAAAGACACTCAAGAAGGCTTAGTGAGTAGAAGAAATCACTTCGTTTTGGGAATTTGATTTGATTTCAAGTATTATATAAAACACAATTCTCAACTAACTCTTTTGTATTCAGAAAACAAGTGTATCTGTTTCTTTTTTCCAGCCTACATTTCTTCTCCCCGAGTGAACGGAATTATAATTAGTCCAAGCAATCAATTCAAAGGCATTTGTTCATTTCCTACTATGAAGGGTGTACAAAAGCTTGAGCTATGGCCTCTGTGTGCCAATCTCACTGGCACGAGAAGCTGTAAAATATTTGCACATCTGGATCAAAGCAAGAGCCAGCGATGGCCTGTGAGGCGCTGACACTGGTGAACTTAGAGCCGAGGCACCCCGCTAAGTCCGTGTGGTCAACGTACTTGAGCTGGTTCGCCTCTCCCATGTAATGGAGCGTAGACCAGTGTTCACTTCAGAGGTCCTTCCCGTCCTCATTCGCAGGAAGGTGACAGGAGGAGCTTTGTGACCTGTGGGATCGGGGTGGCACGTGGGCCCCAGAGCAGTTGCACCCTGGGCAGACTACTTGCGAAATGTTGGCATTCGCACACCAGCATCTGGCCTTGAAGCCCAGCAGAGGTGCCAGATGTTGTTTGCGAGATAATCACTCTGGCCCTGCCTGGCACCCGTTTTCTACGCTGCATGATGAGCATCCAGTCAGGGGGGCAGAGCCCACGACTGAGAAGCGTGGAAGGGAAAGAGGGAGCGATGCCCAGAACATCATTTCATTATTGGAATTTAAGGCTGCTTTTTAAAAAATAATGCCTTGTTTTCTTTTAATATGCCAAAATAGGCACTAAAGACTTTATTAGAGCAATACTTTATTTATTTAATTAATAAGATGTCTGATGGCAGTTAAGTACAATTATGAAGATTCATTCTAATAATAATAATACTTAGGGTCTCCGTAACGTTTTGAATTCCAGAGTCATTTCGCATTTATTGATCTGCTTAATCTAATAAACATCCTTATGCAGGTGAGACGTGCAGAGAACTTGATTCATAAGAATCCAGGGAGTAGCCCTAACCGGTTTGGCTCAGTGGATAGAGCGTCAGCCTGCGGACTGGAGGGTCCCGGGTTCGATTCCAATCAAGGGCATGTGCCTTGGCTGCGGGAACATCCCCAGTGGGGGGTGTGCAGGAGGCAGCTGATCGATGTTTCTCTCTCATCGATGTTTCTAACTCTCTATCCCTCTCCCTTCCTCTCTGTAAAAAATCAATAAAATATATTTTAAAAAAAAGAATCCAGGGAGTAGGGACAAGAGCGGTGACAAGGCCACTCCCCCAGCCTGTTAAGGGAGCTCAGACCCTGCCTGTAATATGATGCTAGTAGTTCTTGGTCCCAGTTCACCTCCTCCTAACTTCAAAAGTGAGGAATTTACCTAATGTATAATGACTCGGAGACAATGCTTTCTTTTTCATTTCCGATATGGCCAAATGAAATGACCAATAGTTTTTCAATTAAGAAGAGGAGGGCAAACCCAGCCAACCACATGCACATCATACCATGTGGTGCAAGCATACAGCACCGGCTCAGGAAAGTTCTGCCTGGCTCCTTTGTGCATTTGACATGCCACATGCTCCATTACAAGAATAATTATTTTAGAAACTCTCACAGCCTGTGGTCCATGTTAGCTCCCGTAGCAGAGTCCGGGGATCAACCCACCAGTTAACCAATGCAGGTTTTGGAGAGTCCTACTGAGGACTCAGTAGTATGTTCAATTCCAAGGAAAATACAGTGTAAATCTCAAACTTTAAGGACTTACAGCCAGTTGTGGAAAGATTAACCTTGATGGAAAGGGGAAATATTAAAATGGCATTTGATGAAAAGACCCAGGAAAGCTTTTAAATCGTGTCCTTGGGTTACAGTTATTGATTGCTGTGGAACAAACCTTCCTGAAATCAAGGGGAGGAAAACAAAACGTGTTTTATAATTCTCACACATTCTGCTAGGAATTTAGATAGGGTACCGGGTGGATGGCTTGTTTTTGCTCCCTTATGTGCAGAGTCTTAGCACTGAATGCTGGGTATGGTATGACTCAGGTTTGTTGGAGATTGCAATGATCTGGAGGTTTCTTCATCCACATGTCTCATATTCGGGTTGACTCAAAGGCTGGGCTCAGCTGGGACTGTTCACACACACACACACACACACACACACACACACACATATATATACTGAGCACTATTGCATAACATGCCTGCTTCTAGATACTAAAGGGTGTCCCAAAATTCATGCAAGATTTGAATTTTGCATGAGCATTAACAACAACAACAAAGCCTAATTTTACTTGGTTTATTGAATCAGATTCTAATATCTGTTGCCCTTTGATTTCAATCCCTTCAATTTGATAAGCATTACCAAGTACCAATTATGGCCTAGGAGCAGGGACAATGAAGACCAATGAAGACCACAGCTTTGCGTAAGTGCCAGCAAAGCCGTGGAGGCTATTTACCTGGTGCGCTATTCCATACATAACCCTATACTATATACTTTATGAATCAATAAAAAAAATACAATTTTTAATTATAAACCTGTGTTTTCCATCAAAATTACTTCTTGCGTGAATTTTGGGACACCCCTTATAATGCCTATTCCAGCTTACACTCTACAAGTTGAGTTGAAGCCCAATCATATATGAACAAGGAGGAACAAATATATTTGAAACAGGGGGACTACAGAAGGCACTTGGATCAGTCAAGAGAGCAGAAACCCCTCTACACCAAGATTTAATGCAGAGAATTAAGAGTCTCGCCAAAACCGGTTTGGCTCAGTGGATAGAGCGTCGGCCTGCGGACTGAAGGGTCCCGGGTTCGATTCCGGTCAAGGGCATGTACTTGGGTTGCGGGCACATCCCCAGTGGGAGCTGTGCAGGAGGCAGCTGATCGATGTTTCTCTCTCATCGATGTTTCTAACTCTCTATTTCTCTCCCTTCCTCTCTGTAAAAAAAATCAATAAAAATATATTTAAAAAAAAAAAGAGTCTAAGGCAGCTTTTAGAAGGGCTGGGGGAAGAAATATCAGGGAGGCTACTGCTGGCTTTCAGGAACTTGAAAGCATAGAAATGTCAAGGATGCTGCCATCAATGATGGAGTGTGTTTATAACCTGGGTCTCTCCAGAGGGATTTAGAAGGGCATAGAGGAAATACTTTCCTTCATGATCAAAAATGAATAACAGATAAAGATAGCAAGAGGAGAAAGCCATTTTGCTCCCAGCTCCTTTTCTGCTTCTGAGAGTCAGAAGCTTAGTATGCTTGGGGCTGTGACAGCCATCCCATAGCCTGGAAGGGAGACACCATCCTGATGTGAGGATGGAGAAGCAAAGGGCTGGTGCATCAACCCTCTAATCTTCCACTTGTATATTTATTGATAATTGAGATTAATCCAGGCCTACTCTTACTGAAGTATGCTCTTCTTTATAGCTGGACATATCTAAATCGAAACATACACAGTACAGAAACAATCGAGGACAGATTTCTGTGATGGTAGCAAGTAATCTTTGAATGGATTCATCGATTCAGAGCTGTTGTGCAGAGGAAAGCAAACTTGTCTGACTTCAGGAAGCTTAGCACCACCAGGCTGTGTACATAGCCATTGTATATCCTATTTCCACCAACATATTTGTCAAAAACCACAAGATGAGAAATCCAAGATCTAGGTTACAAAATTTGCCAAGTTAAGTAGATGCATCCATTCTGCTCTTACATGTAGGTGAACCTTCAAAAAGCCAATGGAAGATAAAACCCAATTTTCTTTATTCTCTGGGCAATGAATAGCCTGGATTACCATTTGGCTAGTCCAGCCACTCACAGAAACATGGGTTTCTCTGATTTTTTTTCTTTTTACCTCTTTCAATCTTAAAATTCCTGAGGAAGAGCCACTATTTTGTCTGGCCTCCTTGGTAAGAGTGTGACAGGAAGGGGGCAGCAAATCAGTGGTGAGTGAGGACAGGAGGGTGAGCAGCCCTATATTAAGGGCCTTCATGAAGGGAGCTGTCTCCGTGGAGCCAAATGTCATCTGGAATGGCAGCGCCACTGCCATTCAGCACAGGTCATGAGAAGAAGCAAGGATAACCAAGACATGCTCCTTGGGCTGTGGAATCTCAGAATAGGATAGGGTACAAAAAGCTCAAGAAGAAAGAGAACATGGATTGGAGGACGGAGTGAAAAAGGTGAAGAAATTGAGGAGTACAGATGGCAGTTACAAATTAGTCATGGGGGTGTGAAGGACAGCATAGAGAATACAGTCAATAATATCGTGATAACCATGTATTGGGCCAGGTGGGTACTGGAAATACCAAGGGGATCACTTTGTAAAGTATCAGATTGTCTAACCACTATGCTGTACACCTGAAACTAATACAAAATACGATTGAATGTAAACTGTAATTGAAAAGATTAAAACTAGAAGAGGAATAAGGATGCGTGAGAGTGCTCCTGGGACAGGGAGGACAATTGGAAGACTTCCCTGCTCTCTGACAGCATTTAGGACCTTAATCACACCTGCTTGGAGCATGAAGACCATGAATACTTCAATTATGATAATATGGTGTGATTTAGAATACCTCCATGTCCTCTGACATATTACCCCTCCGCCCTCAGGCAGACCTTGTAGGTCTTCAGCTTAAATCTTCATTCCTAAGTTTAAATTCACTGGAGAAAGCAAGTGTTTTATATCAATATAAAAGCATGCACAGAGCTATATAACTTGCCTTTAAAAAAAGCTCAAATATCAGGGCCTTACCTCTTGGTTCAATAGGTGAGGATGATGTGAGACCCAGGAAATCGGCTGATTCTGGATACAATGGTCTGAGGACCTGACCTTTAGTATGAATGCCGGTCCCAAGGGCAAGTCTGCTTAAGAAAGTCCTCCAAAGTCACACAGTTCTGAGGAGGGAGATATGGAGAGATAGAAGCGTGTGGTGGGGGTGGTGAATAATGTAAAATGAAATTGAGTTGCTCAGTCAAGGTCATATGGCTAAATCCACCACCCAGATTTCCCAAGGGGAGTCAGAAACGCTGGGATGTAACTTCCAGAGAAATCTTCTACTGCCAAGTGGATTTGAAAAGTGGGAGCTAAATGGAGTCCTGTGTTTGTTATTTATCCAATATCTGATCTTCTCAGTCACCTCTACTATGAATAAGATTGGCAGAAACTCCGTCACAGTCCCTCTGCTCTGTGCCCAGCCCCGAGGAGCACTTTCAAGTAAAAACTGGAGAACAAACACTCACAGAGGAGACGCGGACCAGCTGGGGTTTATTTCAGTGTGTCAGCTTGACACAAACATGGGCGAAGGCCAGATATGGATTGGTGAGTCACCCACATTTAGATGCAGTTTGTGTAAAATGTTTTCATTTCCGCATCATGGAAGCAAATCTGAAAGCTTTCACTCAAACCATGGAATTTAATTCCCTGCAACAAAAAGTGACCTACCCCCAAGCACAGCTTTAAAAAGTCCCACTCTGACTCCTGCTTAGTTTCCGAATCTAGCTTAACTAGTTTGTATTTAATTGCAGCAGAGAAACAGCCAAAAGGATCATATTTTGCCTCTGGTAATTCTCTGCAGCCTACATGAATTGTTTTTAAATAAGAATGAATTAAAGTGTGGTTAATCTTAGTAGCACATAATCCTTTCAAAACAGACTTTAGACATTGCCTTTTCTTTTGAAAGGCACTGATATCACCTAAGGCCTGAATGTCTGCACTTTGGAGTTGGGGTGGGGGATCAACAGCTTCTTTTAGCCTGCATCTGTAGCCATCTGCTCCCTAAATATTCGTTTTGTAGAGAAGTCTTACTACTGTTTGCAAGTTTTCAGAAAGGCACGAATTAAAATATTAAAGATGTATACACTGCCTTCAGATTTTTTGTCCAGCATCACCTTTTAATGTTCATGATAAAACCAGTCCATAGGAAATTTCTCCCTGATTTCAGGTGTAATGCGGACTGTACATTTTATCACACAGACCAAATGATATGATACATATGTATCAGAGGGTTCCTGATCATCATCACAACATCTTAACAAGAGATCTGAAAGACAGGAGATCTTTGTGGCAGATAGTTCAAAATTATTTCTTAACAGCTTTATTGAGGTATCATTTACATATAAAAATTGTACATATTTATGGTGTAAAACTCAATGTATTGATATACATATACACTGTGAAATGATCACCACAATCAAACTAATCAACATATTCATCACTTCTACACAGTTACCAGTGTGTGTGTGTGTGTGTGTGTGTGTGCATGTGTGTTTGTGTGTGTGTGTGTGTGTGTGCCACATTTTATCTTGAATAACTGAAATTTTGTACCCTTTGACCAACATCACTCCATTTCTCAGCCCTTCAGCCCCTGGGAACCACCATCCTACTCTCTGCTTCTATGACTATTGTAGGTTCCACGTATAAGTGAGATCATACAGGATTTTTCTTTCTGTGTCTGGCTTATTTTGCTTAGCATGATGTCTTCCAACTTCATGTTTTCACAAATGGTATAGGATTTCCTTATTTTTTATTATTTTTTAAATATGTTTTTATTGATTTCAGAGACAAGAAGGGAGAGGGAGAGGGAGAGGGAGAGGGAGAGAGAGTTAGAAACATCGATGATGAGAGAGAATCATTGATTGGCTGCCTCCTGCAGGCCCCCCACTGGGGATCAAGCCCACAACATTGACTTCTGCCCTGACCTGGAATAGAACTGTGACCTCCTGGTTCATGGGTTGATGTTCAACCACTGAGCAACACCGGCCAGGAAGAATTCCTTAGTGTTTTAAGGTTGAATAATATTCCTGAGTGTGAGTATGTGTGTGTGTGTGTGTGTGTGTGTGTGTGTGTGTCATATCTTTATCCATTCATTGGCTGAAGGACAGTTAGGTTGTTTCCATCTTTGCCATGTAAACAATGCTACAATAAAAATGGGAGTTCAGATATCTCTTAGAGAATCTGATTTCCATTCCTTCAAGTATATAGCCAGAAGTAGAATTACTGGATCATATAGTAGTTTTACTTGCACTTTTGTACTTTTTTGAGGGAACTCAATACCATAAATTAGTACAGCTATTATGAAAATCAGTATGGAGGTTCAAAATTATTTATTGAGCAATTACTGTGTGTCAGGCTTGAGATATATCAATGAGATGGATATCCACCCTGTGATCTTTAGTAACTCAAATCCTTTTAATCTTGTTTTCTCATTAGGAAATATTGAGAGAATTGAACGAGATCTCACAGCATGGCTCTAAGATTCAATAGAATTAAAGAGCTTGCAATCCTTGTGTGCTGGCAACAAGGATATACTGGTGGGTGCTGGTTATAAGAAGAAATTTGACTGAAGTAAGACTTCAAAGGATGGGAATAATCCTGATATCAAGAGTTTCAGTACTTTTATTATGACATGTAGTTATAGTTGATTTACCATCATCTTCTTAATCTGGTTTATTAAAAAAAAACACTCAGCCAATCCTAGTGGCAAATGTTTTAGCATTTTTTTCACTTTTCCAACAAGTATTTATTATTAGTGAAGCCATGATTCAGGATTCTAGGGTGGGATGTACCCAGGCGACCCCCACCCCTTCACCTCCCTGGGAGAAGGATGGAGGATGCCCAGTTCAGATCTTCCCAGGAAACGTGCCTTCTGCCCGGCGGTCTTCCCAGGCCGAAACCCAGGATATGGGGCACAGGGACTTGTACACATGCCGGTACCATTCACACACGGAGACATCACCCCCTTTAGCAGTCATTGCCTGCTCATAGCGATGGAAGTCCAGGTAGTTCTGCCAGCAGTTCCTGGTCTGGTTCTGGTTGGGGAAGCGGCTGTCAAAAGGAGCAGTCCGGTAGTTCTTGATTTTGGTCTTGATGTCTTCTGCCATGTTGCTGATTCCTAAAGACGCCCCCGAAGCCGCTCGCAGCTCAATGTGACCTCAACAAAGAGACTCCTATGTTTTAGCATTTTTCTGCTAATGTTTTTAATCAAAACTAAATGAAGATATTACTGTCATTAAAAAATAAAAAATTCCCCTGGATAAAAGAGAGAGGATTCTTTTGGTGGCAAATAGGAAAACATTTATGCCCCCAAACTAAGTGGTGATACAGCATGGTCTCTGGGAAGGAACTGTTTGAACTTCTTGAGGAGATCCGTGTGCTGAAATTTTAAGCCTGAATTACCAATAAGCAACCTGAGTACAGTCCCCACAATCAAGAGAGGCTTTAGGATTTTGATGGCAATTTAAAAAAGAGATTCCACACTGTTTTACCAATTTTCAATGTTAAGAGGAAAAATAGCATCAGGAACTTCACTGATTAATAACAGGCAATTTTTACTTTCTACTACTTTTTTTGTTACAAAATTGCTTTCATCTTGTTAAAATATAAATAGGTATAATGGATGGATGGATGGATGGATGGATGGGTGGACAGATAAATAAAACTTAGATAAAA
Organism: Myotis lucifugus; assembly: GCF_000147115.1. Classification (NCBI taxonomy): domain Eukaryota; kingdom Metazoa; phylum Chordata; class Mammalia; order Chiroptera; family Vespertilionidae; genus Myotis; species Myotis lucifugus. Next base: position 355,249 of record NW_005871325.1, on the reverse strand, counting down.
TCCTAGAAAGAAAGATTTATAAAACTGAAAGTGAAGATTATCACTTTGTATAAATGGAACTTTAGTATAAAACCAAAAATACCTACTACGTAGTCATTATAGTCATTATATTTCCCCTAAAACTTAAAAGGAAGTTTATTCTAAAAGTCATATAAATTAAATCAAACTCAGAAGAAAAAAACACACCAAGAAGTAAAACAAACGTACATAAAATGGGTCTCTGAGGAGACCCGAATTCCAGAATGGTGTGGAAACAATTGTCTACTTCCCTCAATTTTCCAATATTATTCCCTGCTTTGTTCTCCTGTCTCATTCTTCACAGCACAGAAGGAAGGCACATATGGGAGCTCCCTCAGATTCTTTCCACTAAATCTGAAAAGCTGCATCCATCCTCTCCTACCTGCAGTCTTGTGCACAAGGAGAACTTTCCTCCTCCCACCAAAGGCCAGTACGCTCCGTACAGCACTACCTCTCTGCCCAGTGGGTATTCTTTCTACCTCCTGCCACTCTCCCTTGGATCCTTCCAATTAGTTATCAAATATACGCCAGTTCTCCCATGTTAAAACTCTTTTTCTTGAATCCTACACCTACCCAATATCTTGAATCTATTTCAAGATGAAACATCTCTCAAAGAATATGTATGTTGATTCCACATCCTCACTAACCATATACTCCACCATCTACTTTGAACCTGCCAAGAATGAACTTACTGGAATTACCAACAACTTCTACACTGCAAAAGCTAATGGGCACTTACTTGTTAGTCTCTATCTTATGTTTTGTCTCTCCTCACAAGTTTACTTGGTTGACCACAACATGCTTGAGAGATTAGGGTTTGTTTGTTTGTTTGTTTTACACCCAGATTCACACTCTTCTGATTTCCTCGTACTTCTGGTCATGCCTGTTTCGAGACTCTGTGCTCAGTCAGGCTGTTCTCATTCTAGCCCCATTCTCAGTCTACACTGTTCTATATGCTCTCATAGTTAAACACCTACTCACCACAAACTACTTGGGTATCTCATCTCTGATGTCTGATCACTAATAATCAACATATACTCCATATCTTAATATATTTACTCAAATGTCCCTACAGCTTTCCAAACTAATCATATCCACAAATAAATCATTATCTTCTCTTCAAATTCTCTTCTCCCCATGGGAAATTGTTGGCATTATCTATTTGTTCATGCCAGAACCACATGGACATACTCTTGGCCTGGCACTTCACCTTCCAAATCCAATCATCTATCACCAAGTGTTTTGATTCTAACTCTAAAATATACTTAAAACATATCAACTTCTCTCCATCTCTATTCTACTACCCTGGCACAAGCCACCAGATTTTCTTTTCTGATCCATCAACTCAGCTCCAACCAACCAGTCGTATTTCTTCTCCATCCAGTCCATTTGACTCACAGTTGTCACATTCATGTTTTTATTATGCAAGTATCACAACAATATGCTTTTGCCTAAAGTGTCTCAATGGCTTCTTTTACCTGTAAAAGTCCAAAATGTTTAGCCTGAAACAAAAAACCCTGTGCTTCTGTGGCCTCATTGCATACACATCCCCATTCCCTCCATTTACTTCAGCCTCAGGGAACCTCTTTGAGGTCCTTCTTGCTCATGACCTTCATTTGGTGTTTGTCTAGGATGCATTCTTCACCTGTTCACCAGCAGATCCTTTACCCATCCTTCAGGCTGCCCCAGCTGAAGTGTTATTCCTTTACAGCAGTGGTTCTCAACCTTCCTAATGCCGTGACCCTTGAATACAGTTCTTCATGTTGTGGTGACCCCCAACCATAAAATTATTTTCGTTGCTACTTCATAACTGTAATTTTGCTACTGTTATGAATCATAATGTAAATATCTGATATGCAGGATATATTTTCATTGTTACAAATTGAACATAATTAAAGCATAGTGATTAATCACAAAAATAATATGTAATTATATATGTGTTTTCCGATGGTCTTAGGCGACCCCTGTGAAAGGGTCGTTCGACCCCCAAAGGGGTCGCGACCCACAGGTTGAGAACCACTGCTTTACAGAAACCTTGCCTGGCCTTCCTCCACAAATGTGCTCCCCAGTTATATGCTTTTAAAGGAAAAAAATCATACTTAACATTATTGTATTCCTTCAACTAAGGTGTTGCTTAGAAATTAATGGGCACTCCAAATATATTTATTAAATAAGTGCTATTGAGGGGAGGAAATTTATGATATTCTAAAAGATCTACATTTAAAGGGTATAAACATTGAATTAGAAGGGCTCAGATTCCTATAGGAGGTTCATCAATGTTCAGTCAACAAGTGATTCCATCAACTAGTGCTCCCCATCTCTGACTTAAACTAGAGCATCCCAGAAACAATGTAGCTAAGTTAGTCCAATTGTTCCTTACAACATGTAAGTGATTTGACCATAAAATACTTTTGGAGCAAGGCCAGCAACCTAGAGAGAATTAGCCCAACAGAGCTAGGCTTTGAAGCCAGGCACAGCTTGCAATCCTGGCCTTTCTAGTTAATAAGTGATAGCCTTTGAAACCTTATGGTATCTCCTGCAGGGTACATTTGAAAAAGGAACTAGTTATATGGTATGTTGTTTTCTTCATGAGGGTCCACTGTGTGTTGGGAAAGAGAAAGCAGAGAACTCTCATTTTAGGAATATTTTCGCATCTCCTGAATGACTGATTTGTTTATGACCCTTGCAAATGTCATCATTTATTATAGCTCTCTCTTAATAGGTCTGTCTAGCCCCGTGGTCTGAAAACTGTGGCTCGCGAGCCACATGCGGCTCTTCAACCCCTTGAGTGTGGCTCTTCCTAAGCCTTACGAGTACCCTAATTAAGTTAATAACAATGTACCTACCTATATAGTTTAAGTTTAAAAAATTTGGCTCTCAAAAGAAATTTCAATCGTTGTACTGTTGATATTTGGCTCTGTTGACTAATGAGTTTGTCGACCACTGGTCTAGCCCATGAAAAAATAACACACCACACTGTGCTTTATGTTATGCTGAAAGTGGTGGGAAGTCGAGCTTTCTGAATTCATGCAACAGGGGTCTGTATCAGTCAGTGGCCATCAGGAGACAGAGCCATCGAATTATTTAACAAAGAGAATTTAGTGTATTAAGTGTAAGATGTATCTTTCATCCCTAGAGATGGTAGAACTATTAAAGTATGGAAGCTTGAAGATGAGGTCCTGTGGATCTTGAACCCAAACCTCTGAGAAGGGAGTGCTCCTTGGTTGGCAATGGTGTCTCTGAAGTGGGCACAATGAAGTTGGTTCTGCAAGTTGATGGAGAAATTGCAAACTGAAGTTACTGGTATTCTAGGGATAAACCATTTCTGCAGAGGTAAAGAAGTGCTGCTAGATCACCTCAAAGAACAGGAAGGTGAACGAAACTTCTCTAGGCTCTCCAGTCTCCCAGTGCAGCCTCCTAACTAACAAAACCAAATAGAAAATAGCTGAAAAAGCAGAAATGCGCTTGCAGAAAATCTATCCCAGGACCTCAGATTGGAGTGTAAAAGAGTGAGTTGGGAACTGAAAGAAAATACCTTACTAATTGATACAGAATCTAAGCAGCCCTCGGCCTTTTCTGGAATTGTTGTCCACAGGATGTTCCTGAAAAGTCAGCTTTTTTTTTATCATAGTCTTTGTACCACCCTGATCCCTACAAAACTGCCAATCCTGCCTATTTCACAGCTGCCTCCCAGGAATCTATCCCTTCTGCTCTGCAAAGAGCCAAGAGGATCCCTACATTTTCAAAGCTCTTCCTGGACAGCTCCAACTGGAAATCAACCAATGAGATGAGACTACAAGGTTCCCAAAATCCTGGTCGACAGTCCAGCCCAAAACCCAGGTGCCAAAGGGAGACTAAGTCCTGATGACCTGAGTCAACATTAATCTGGAGCAAGAAAATGTCAGGCGTGTAACCCTATTTGCGCACCCTTTGCGAAGTTGTCTCTACTGCCAAGCCCGTTGGTATTCTTCCTCAGCCTTTGAGGTCTTTTATAGCCTGCCCTGGCCCTTCCCCAGGAAAGGATTTGCTTAGGGAAGGTGTTTTTGTGGGATTCTTTCATCCTTTTCACTGAGGAAAAAGAGCTACAGGCAGAGGACGCTCTAAGGTGTGACTGATGTTAGCAGAAGACAGGAAGCTCCAAAACATTGATATGACAGAAATTGCTCAAAATCCCAACGCTCCAATGAATCAATTTTCATCTACTACGGCTCCACTGAGGGAACTTGAGAAGATGGAGACCTGCTAAACCAAACAAACCTAGAGGCCTAATGAGTCCACTATATGCTCTTCATTATGACCATCGCATAGTTCTGTGCTGGTGCTGGACAGGTGGACACACCTATAATTCTTATTTCCCTTGTCATGGAAAACCAAGTGGCATCCAATGGGGGATAGGGGCTATTTTATCAGCTGATTTAGGAACCACCCAAGTGCCTGTGACACCTCCATTAAGCCCTGACACCTATTTTATGCCATTCTAACTATGAATGGGAGAGAGGGGCTATGTATTTTAAAATAATCTTTCTCCCTGGCCAATCCTTTGTTTTCAACCCTCTTGGTATCTTATTACAGTAAAAGCCCGGAAAAGCAATATTTTCCTCCCTTTCCAAATATGCACTTGCCCATATGCATTTTAAATAAAAATATTAAAAATAAAAGGACTGACCAGGGTGGCTATTTGTGATGATTGTATTTATTTAGATAAGTTAGACAATTTGCTCCCTTCTTCTGCATTACACTTAGGAATGAAAAATATGTTATGTTCCTAAATGCAATAATATCATAGATAATCCTGTATGAAAATGTCCAATTACTGATTTTTCTAGTTTATCACCATGGTCTGTTTATAAAAGTCTTAGTTTTTAGACCTCAGTGCATTGAATTACTGTTTTCTATGTTTTAAGTGATGGATTCGAGCTCTTAACTTTATTATTCCCCAAACTCTATTACAGAGCAATTTAAAAAAATACTTGCATAGGAAAAATTACTTTCCCATCAGGCCCTGGAGCAGGATGGTTCTTTTTCACTACCCACAAAAGCATGGGGACACTATATCCCCAAGTAGTAATGCCAGGCCTTCTTACTACCTCAAAATGCACATGTGTGCACATGGACACACATACTCACACATATCAACAACATACACCCTTACTCACACATACACCCATGAACAAGTTCTTTTCTAATACTGTAAACTTATAACTAGATTAAGTTTGAGCAATGGAGCAGAACATGAAGAGAACGAGAGTTGGAGGAGAAAGAACAGTGCTGTAACCACCTAAATAAAACCTGAGTGGTAAAGAATGAGGATCATTGAGACAAAGTTTTAATATTTATAGCACCGCTTCCATCAAGCCTCCTACTTCTTTTCAGAAGTTGTCTATTTTTTGACTCAAAGTCACAGAATATCATATGCTGAGCCTTTAAAGATATTTCCTTACTACTGTCCCATCTACCTTATAATTAGTGACAATTCCTCTCAGATTCCGGCAGTCCGTGTTCCCCATGTTGCTATGAGTTATTGCCTTTTGCTGTTACTTCAGGCATATTTTAACAAGAATTTCAGAATAGTCATATCTGTGGCTCCTGACACATTCTATTTTGGCTTAGCAATTTAATGAAAAACCAACTCAATCAAGAGAGCATTGATCCCTTTTAAACCCAGACGTAAACAAAATTATAAGTAACAAAATAAGGGGGGAAAATGGTAAAATAAAAGGTTAGTAAGGGGATTTGAATAAATGGAGAAATAAACTATGCCCCTTGATGACGAGTGTTTGTGATATATTATAATGTATAATAAAATATAGTCTGTTTTTCTCCAAATAATTGATAAATTGTTTCCAACCAAATATTTATCAGGATTATTTTTGATGACTTGACACAATGAATCTAAGTCATCTGGACATGTATTTGAAGAGAAAATTTAAAAACAAAAAAATAGGTGAAACTTACACTAAGAATATTAAGAATGATATACTAGTAGTCATAAAATTCTTAAAGTAATAAAAGTAAAATAAGAGGCCAGAAATGATACAAAATATAGACTTCAGAAAGAATTTATCACTTGATAAAGAAAGAATTCAAACCAATAGAGAAAATGTTAGATTATTTCAAAAACCGCATAGGACTTGCCTGGCTGGTGTGCTCAGTGGTTGAGCATCGGCCTATGAACCAGGAGATCAGGGTTCAATTCCCGGTCAGAACTGATGCATGGACTGTGGGCTTGATCCCTGTGGGCTCAATTCCTAGTGTGGGACATGCAGGAGACAGCCAATAAGTGATTCTCTCTCATCATTGATGTTTCTGTCTCTCTCTCCTCCTTTCCTCTCTAAAATTAATAAAAACATATTTTAAAAAAACTGCATAAGACTACCAGCTACCAGGGAATTGAATAGCATTATTTCCTTTACTAAGCCATGCAATAAGAACATCTTAAGATGAATTAAATATTTAATAGTTTACAGAAGCAATAACAATAAATGTGCTAAAATTAAATACAGGTAAATATTTATATCACTTTCAATGGGGAAGTTTTTTCTAGATATATAAGCAAAACAACTGCAATGATATAATTATATGAAAATAATATTGTTGTGCAGTATGAAATACTGTGAACAAATGAAGAATGAAGAGAAAACTGAGAGAAATTTTATCAAATGCAACAAATGGTTCACAGCCTTTTCCTATAAAGGATCATATTAAAAATAATTAAAAACTGTGGGGATGAAAAAATAATTTTATCTACCCTTCTAGATCCTTGGTTGAGACCACCCTTCCCAACCCCCCATTCTTGGTAATAAAAGACAGATTAATTGAAAAAAAAAACCCACCCACACACAAAAAAACACACAGTTATTTATTAACATGTATACCTCTTGTATATATAAAGATACCCAGCAAAACTGAATAACTCCCTGAAAAGGCTCAAGTCACCTTCTTAATAGCATCTCCAAGAAGATATTGAGATGGTCAGAAACAACAGTAAAAATGTTTAAATAATTATGGCATTTTTAATCTGTGGCTCTTATACTCTTATGGCTAAGAGCTACCTGGGAAGTGTGTTAAAATGCAGACGTTAACCACATATCATTTCTTCTGCTCCATCAAAACTCAAATTTCAATTCATCCGTACCCATGGTAATCATTTTTAGCAAGGGCCATCATTTTGCTAAAATTATGTAATTCTGTATAATCCTCACTCTACATTTTAAGAATCACTGATATATTTAAGTAATAGTTCTCAATTATGAAATTGGTGTTGCAGATAAATGCTTATTGACCTGAAATGATGTGATCATGAGATTTTCAGCTTTTAGCAAGGCAATGGACTGAGGTGATATGAGGTCTTTCCTAGCCCAAATAGTTTAAAATGCTAGATAAAATATTACACACAAAAACCTTACATGGATAACCAACTTCAAAGTTAAAAAGAAAAAAATCTCTAAGGGCTAGAGAAATACCAGGGTTTAAAGCCAAATGCAGCAAGCACAGAGCAGATGATACCCTGCCCATGGGGGACCTGACTCAGGTAGACCCTGGGTGTGAAGGAAGGACTGAAGGTTTAACAGCCACACAGAGGGGACAGAGGGGGCTTGGCCTTGGGCCTCTTGAGACAGGGCACTAGACCTGAGATCCTACCTGAAACCTGGATGCTCAAAGGCATGAATTCTGTTTATAGAGGGGACTAGAGAATTTTCTCCCACAACCCAGAAAAGTAGTAAGGAAACTGCTTCAGCTCAGAACTTTGGTAGCAAGGAATGATGGAGTATCTCTCCTGAGAAATAAGAACTCCAAGCTGAGCCAAGTATGAGTTCAGGCCTGGAAGTAATACCATGTGAATGGCATAAATCCTATGACAGGGAATTCATATTTCCTCTCAGTGGTCTGGAGATTAGCAAAATCACTTAGCAAGCAGAAATAAATGCAAGACTGTTCTGGAGAGATACTTCTAAAATCCTGGATGCAAAGTGCCACTACAAAGAGAATAAACAAATCAAAAAATAAAACTAACTAAATTTATCATAAAAAACAAAAACCACACAAAGAAATGATCCATTATGAAAGTTCATGTGGCACCAATACAAAGGAGAATTAGTACATCTAGAATGGACAATATGAAAATCTAGATCTATAATATAATATACTTCAATGATTTAATAAGTGAAAAAATATGAATCATCATAAAGTATAGATGATTATGAAGCAAGAATAGACAAATTTAAAAATAGACAAATAGCCCAGCTGGTGTGGCTCAGTGGTTGAGTGCTGACCTGTGAACCAGAAGGTCATGGTTTGATTCCTGGTCAGGGCATGTGCCCGGGTTGCAGTTCAGTCCCCAGTGTGGGGCGTGCAGGAGGCAGCCGATCAATAATTCTCATAATTAATGTTTCCATCTCTCTCCCTCTCCCTTCTTCTCTGAAATCAATAAAACTATATTTTAAAAAATAAGTTTAAATACACAAATTTTTATCTTGTGATATATTACATGTCTCCATGGCTATGCATCCATTCATACATGTTATTTATTAAATTTATTTCAAGTGTTTCAGACACCAGTACATTTGACCCGTAAACACTTCTACATTTGCATCATTAACTAGAATTCAATATTTGTTTATATTCTTTTGCTAGCTTCTACTTTTAACAGGTAACAGCTTACTTCATTTTTTTGTAAGAATTATAGGTATGGGACCTGCACAAAATTGTGTTTGTTTTCATTTCCTTGTGTTGGATAATTTTTTTAATTTTCTGCCAGCATCAACATTCTATTATATTCTAAAATGACAATAACTTACACATGTAAACCAATGCTGTCTGCCTGCCAGCCCTGTCAGAAAGAGAGAGAGCATAATTTTTCATCAAGAATATTGTCCAGAGAATTGAGTAACACACCTCTAGCAAATTCATTCCCAAATTCCAGCTCGGTTCTACTCAAATTAGATTTAGTTTAGGTTGGGGTTAATGGAGAACAATTTCCTAGGGGCATCTTAAAACGGTCAGATTCCAGAGCTTTCAGCTGGTGAAGTATAAGATGACACTGTTATATTATAATTGGATTTTTTGCATGGAGGTTAAACAAGTCATTCATTCTTAGCAATTTAGTGTCATTGAATTTGCCAATTTAATATTTTGCTTTGAAGGTGGTTTTTTTTTAACATAAGTAATAGCTGCTCACTGTAGAACAAATTGAAAATATACCAATGTACCCATAATCCAGCTGCCCAGACATGGCTAATAGTAACATTTTGAACTTCTTCCCAATTTTATGTATACTTACAATGAAGTTTACTTTTGTCTGTTTGCCAATTTTCACAGAAAGTAAAAATTGCTTTATGGATTGTCATTCGATTTGAAGGATATGTTGGAAATAATTAGACTTAATATGGAGACTATGTATAATGCAGACACAGATTTACTTTGAAGTAGCTTCAGAACTGCCGAGAGACATGGCAAACTATTCTCCAAGCCTGTTAATCAGAAGCACATCAAGTGGTTTATGAGGCTACCGTGTAGACAACTAGCTCATGCCAGGCATGAGAAGTGACTGTGGGCACAGGAAACAGCATTGCTTCATATTTGAGCTCCAAGTTAAAAACAAACAAACAAAACAATAGAAGGCAGGCAACTGATTTGAAATTCAACTATTCTTCGCAAGGACTGTCCTATGTACCTGTCCCAGTAAGAAGTACCAGGGACTTTAACTATGTTTTGACTATGTTGGAGAATTTCCCAGAAATCTTAGTAATGTATGTATATGGATTTAAATTTATTTATTATAAAAATGTTTTGTAAACAGAAAGATATAAGTAATGTTTCTATGCAAGTTATCACATTGCTTAGGATTACTTATAGGAGCATGCTAGGGAAAAATAAAATTAGCGTCGGTAAAATTCACAAGATTTTATTCTTTCAAGTAAACAAATGCCCTACTTTAAAGGTCAACAGTCGAGGGCATGGTATACAGTAGCTGCAGGGGCTCCAGCTATCACATGGGTATTCTAGCTAACAGGGAACGAAAAGACAACTCAAAAAGTTGCACACCACCACTTCTCATACTTCACGGTCCATCGATGTTGTAAACAAGCCTGAATAATGGGGTATTTCTTCTGCTCTCTCTCACTAAGCTAGGAGACTGGATTTGGGGGAACAGTAAAAGTCTGCCACAGTCCACTTAGATGCTCATATCTGCCTCCATATTCAGTCTGTTACCCTGTGTTGTTTTGGTTGAGGAATATGAAGAAAACTCAGCCTCACACATATTTGAAGTTAGAAAGTGAAAGATTATTTCAATAACCTTTCCAGATAACTGGGGCTATTTTTTGATACTTAAAAAGCGATAGCTTCTTAAAGGGTAGTTGCAATGTGGAATCTGAAATCATGTCAATGTGCGTTTTGTACGCCACACACTTTTGAAACAATGAGAGTGTGGAAGTCAAGTAATGTCTGCCTATCAGTATGAAAACAATTTTTACTTTGCAGATCCCCCAAAAGGGTCTCGGGAATCCACCAGGGTGCTCAGAACCATTCATATAGAGATCACCTTAATTTTGTTTTTATCTCGAGTCTGAATTGTAATCAGTCTTTGTCACTCAAAGACTTTATAAATTTTTTACTGTTTAGAACAGGGGTCCTCAAACTTTTTAAACAGGGGGCCAGTTCACTGTCCCTCAGACTGTTGGAAGACTGGACTGTAGTTTAAAAAAAAAACTATGAACAAATTCCTATGCACACTGCACATATCTTATTTTGAAGTAAAAAAACAAAACAGAAACAAATACAATATTTGTATTTGTATGTGGCCCGTGGGCCGTAGGTTGAGGACCCCTGGTTTAGAATATATAATTAGTTTACATTTGCACCATTAAAAATTTTCAATGGTCTGGAATACCTTAGTTGTACCTCATATCTGTTTGTAAAACTGTCAGCCCCTTACTGTGCGCAGATCTTTCTTATGACATATTGTCAAATATCACCAATACTGACCAGCATCTACTGCAGTTTTGCAACTTCCTCCTCTCCAGACCCAAGTGTAACAAGCACACAGTTTGTGTCCCAGACTACCACAGTTGGAAGTTTTAGAAAATGTTTTGCCACAGGAAAACATATATCACCATCTTTTCCAGCCTCCACATAATTATCTTGCCACCATTTCTTAACCACTAAGGAAAAGCCACGTTTTTCAAGCCCCACTCTCCCCAGGACCAATCAAGACAGGATAAATTATGCTGCAATAACAAAGAAAAGCAATTGCTCAAATACACAAGGGACTATTTCTTCCTCACATCCTAAGTCAAACTTAAATCCCCAAGAGGCTTCTATTCTACATAGCACTCAAAGACCAGGACTGGTGGAACCCCTATTTTTGTGGCTGCCATCTCAGGAGAAACTTTTTTTTTTAATATATTTTATTGATTTTTTACAGAGAGGAAGGGAGAGAGATAGAGAGTTAGAAACATCAATGAGAGAGGAACATTGACCAGCTGCCTCCTGCACATCTCCCACTGGGGATGTGCCCGCAACCCAGGTACATGCCCTTGACCAGAATCGAACCTGGGACCTTTCAGTCCGCAGGCCGACGCTCTATCCACTGAGCCAAACCGGTTTCGGCAAGGAGAAACTTTTGAGTATAGTGCAGGAATGGAGGAAGTATCTCACACTGGCAATTAAAAGCTTCAGCCTGAAATGACACCCAGGAGCCAGATTTGATCACAGGGTCCCACAAACAACTAGAAGGTTTTGTAATGAGAAGAAAACTGGCTGTAGGGGAGACTAGAGAACATTATCTAATGTTTGTTCCAATTTACAAAGCTAGTTTCAACACTTTACAACTTAACCTGTTGTTCATAAATTTAATATATTTAAATTATTTTTTTATTAATTCAAATATCTATTTGACAAACTTTACTGAATACACTGTTGGTGGGAATACACGTTAGTGCAGCTACTATGGAAAACAGTATGGAGGTTCCTCAAAAAATTAAAAGTGAAACCTTTTGAACCAGTGATACCACTTCTGATAATATATCCAAAGAATCGGAGACACTAATTCAAAATATATGCATCCCTATGTTCATTGCAGCATTATTTACCATAGCCAAGACATGGAAGCAATGCAAGTGCCCACCATAGAGCAGTGGGTAAAAATGTGGTGGTACATGTATACAATGGAATATCACTCCGCCATAAAAAAGAATGAAATCTTACCATTTGTGACAGCATGGATGGACCTCGAGGGTATTATTCTCAGTGAAATAAGCCAGCCAGAGAAAGACAAATACCATATGATTTCACTTACATATGGGATCTATGGAACATAATAAACAAACATAATTGAAACAGACTCATAGACACAGAGAACAGAATGGTGGTTGTCAGAGAGGAGGGGTTTGGGGAAAGAGGTGAAGAGATTAAGAAGCACAAATTGGTAGTTAAGTGCAGCATGGGGAATAGAGTCAATAATATTGTGATAACTAGGTACGATACCAGGTGGGTCCTGGAAATATCAGGGAGAGCACTTTTTGTAAAGTATATGTTTGCCTAACCACTATGCTGTAGACCTTAAGCTAATACAAAATAATATTACAAGTAAACCGTGATTAAGAAATAAAAATAATAAAATAAAATAAATATGCAAGAAAAAACATAAAAGGAGCACTAAAGACTGTTTTTGACAAACAAATTAAAAAAAAAACATTGAACCCTAAGGTAAACCATGAACTTTGGGTGATTATGATGTGTCAGTTTAGGTGCAAACTTGGTAACAAAATTCTGTGAGTGATGCTGATAATGGAGGAAGGTATGCATGGCTTGGGGTAGATAGTATATGGGGAATTCTGTATCTTCCTTTCAATTTTTCTGTGAACCTAAAACAGCTCTTAAAAAATAAAGTATTTTTTTAAAATCATAATTAAATACATAATACATTTTCACTATTAATTCCATAGAAGCAATTGATTCTCACAGAATGCTTTTATCAATTTTTGTTGTTGTGTTACCAAAACAGGAGGCCACAGTTCTGGCATCTATAGTCAATCTACAGTATGGCTGCAATTAATGACTAAGAGTAGTTCCAATGTGAACACTGCTCATTTTTGCTTACTTAAGGAATAAGACAAAATGAAATTATAAAGATACTATTTGTCAAAGATATAAGTGACTTCTATGCTTAATTAAATAATAGTTTTTAAATAGTAGAAGAATTTTTGTGTTCTTTACAATGTAACAGCTATCAATCTGAACATTTTTCAGTTTCATGTGCCTTATTAATATTTTTCTTCACTTTAGTACATCTATACAATAAAGTAATAAAGTAAGCCCTGATTCGTAGACCATGTTGAACATGGTCTTGGAAAGAGATGTTCAGAAACACACTTGTAGGAGTTCCACCCTACATATACAATAGTAATAAATAACCTTAAGAGCATAGACAATAGAAAAATTTAGTAAAATAATTAGAAAGTGATGAGTTTTGAATTTTCATTGCCTATTTTTATATAATTTAATTGTATGTTTATGTAACTTAATTCTTAAATGCCTGTGTTTAACAACTGGCTTGCAAAATGTCTAAAATTATGGCTTTTGGTGCTAGCATGAGCCAGCTCCAGCACATCACTGAATTAAATGAACAATGATTACTAGATGAAAGACCGCCTGGGAAGCCCTGTGCCACTTTGCTCACATAAGGCTGGCAGCCAGTTTTTCACTGCTCAGACGTGGTTGGAGAATCTTCCTTTGCCAAATATGACCAGTCTTAGGAGAAAGACCTGAAAATACTGAATCAGGGGTTCTCCTACTAAATAGCCTCGCTAGAGCATTCCATTCAAAGCCCACAACCAAAAGATGCTTTTCCCAGTTCTCTTAAGTGTAAGCTCTCTTAAGTATAAGCAGACAACCAAGAATTAGCAGAACCTAAGTGCAGTTCACATGAAGGAACAATAAAAACAAAGGAGAATAAAAGGCCTGGCTGGTGTGGCTCAGTGGTTGAGCATTGACTCTTGAACCAAGAGGTCATGGTTTGATTCCTGGTCAGGGCACATGCCTGGGTTGCAACCTTGGTCCCCAGTGTGGGGCGTGCAATGGTTCTCTCTCATCACTGATGTTTCTATCTCTCTCTCCTTCTCCCTCTCTTCTCTGAAATCAATAAAAATATTTTTTAAAGCAGAAACAAAGAAATTGGGAGAAAGTATTACTCTGCAGAATTAAGGATATATTTAAAAAATAAAGAGACAAACAAACAAACAAAACCCTGTATTATCATTAGTATTCTCAGAGATGACATGATAACTATGAAATAAGAACAGGATATTACATAATGTACATCATGGTGACTATAATTAATGATAATGGTTATATATTTAAAAGTTGTTAAGAGAGCAGATCATAAAGTTCTTACCACAAGAAAAAAAAACACACACAACTGTGTGACTATATGTAGTGATGGATGTTAACGAGACTTACTGTGATGGTCATTTCACAATATATACAAATATCAAATCATTATGTTGTACCCCTAACACTAATATGTTATGTGTTGATTTTATCTCAATTTTAAATAGGATATTATTAAAAAGTGATATTCAGAATGTTCAAGAAAAATAAACCCTTGGAAATTCAATACTCTGACAGTAAATGAAAGTTAGAAGGAATTTACTAGAAAGAGAAAATAGACCAAAATTGCAAAGAAAGATAAAAAGTAATAAATGTATTTATGGTCTTGATGGTGGTTATATTTTCATGGCTGTATACATATCTCCAAACTCAGAAAATTATATACATTACACATTAAATATGTATAGCCTTTACATGCCAATTTATATCTCACTAAAGTCTTTAAACAAAAAGGAAAGATATAAAAATTAGATCATTCTGCTCCTCTCGCAGGGCTTCCTCGTGGGAGTGACATCATCTTTAAACCCCGCGTGGCGATCCCTGACGCACCGCCATGTAGCCAGCGTTTGCCTGCAGATTGGTTACCCAATTGTTGCGCCAGTACCCCGTTCTATCATCAATGGGTACAAGCGAGTTCTGGCTTTGTCTGTGGAGACTGATTACACCTTCCCACTTGCTGCAAAGGTCAAGGCCTTCTTGGCTGATCCCACTTGCTTTTGTGGCTGCTGCCCCTGTGGCCGTCGCCACCACTGTTGCTCCTGCTGCTGCTGCAGCCCCAGCCAAGGTTGAAACAAAGGAAGAGTCGGAAGATGATATGGGATTTGGTCTCTTTGGTTAATTACCAAAAAGCAACCAGCTCAGTCAGCTTTATTGAGAAAGAAGGAAATAAAGGCTTACTTCTCTTAAAAAAATAGATCATTCTAAGAGGTTCAATATCCAAATAAGACAAGTTCCAGAAAAGGTCATTAGAGAACAGAGAAGAGATAAAATATATTTAAGAAATTTTCCTGGAAATGAAATACAGTATATTTTAAATATAAAGAGCCCTAAGTGTTCCCAGCACAACATATGGACATTTAATACAACATTTAATCTATTTATTAAATTTTAGATCAATAGGGAAATTACCAATATCATTTTTAGAATAAAAAATGAAATGTATAATTTAAAGAATCAATTATATACTAGCTACAGCCCTATCAAAAATACTTGAAACTACAAGACAATAGAAAAGCAGCTTTAAAAATCTGAAGAAATATTATATAAAACCACAAATTCTCTGTCCAACCAAGGCTATCTAGCCAACCGATCAATCCAGTGTTATTATCATGTGTTCAAGGCTTTAAAACCTTTCCTTCCCATCTTTTTTCCTCAGGAAACTAAAGTTTGACTTAGATCGTCAACATAAGGGAACAACTAGCAAAAAAACCAGGAGCCCATACTAGAAACAATGTCTCACGGGAAAAAATGAATGAGATGCCCCACGACAAAAGCAAAGATCACCCCCAGGATGACAGAAATGCACCAGCATTGGGGACAACTACAGCCAGACTGTAGGAGGCTGTTACATGGAGATAAAATACATAGCACAGCTAATCTGTCTGAGCATTTTAGTGGAGATTTGGACAATTTTCTAGGTGTTTGAGTTTGAACCAATAATAAAGCCATAAGAAATCAAGCAAATTTTTTTAAAAGTGGTCCAGAAATAAACAATTCATCAAGGCTCAACTATGAATGGCATTTGCATACTTATAAGAATGTAAGTAACAATTATTAGTATTATCAAATTAGTGCTATTTTAGGAGGGTGGGAATAGGAAGTATGAATGGATGTGCTGGGGTAGAAGCAGAGATTTTTTTTTTCTAATGGGAAGGGAATGGATATTTAAAACGAAACAATCAAAAAGTAGCAGTGTTATTCAACACGTTATTTGGAGCAATTGAAGTAAATAACAAAAATAACAACCTGGAAAAAATGGAAGTGTTTTTTCCCCAAGTTAGTACAAATGTTAATGCAATTGTAATTAAAATCTTAACAAATTTTGGGAGTTAATGGCCACCTCTTTTTTCATAAGTTAGAGTTGAATGTGTCCTCTCTGAGGTTTTTACATAGTCCCTTTTAAAGCATTCAGCCCCAGAGGAGTGGAAAAAAGAAAAATAGTTCTGTCTCTGCCCTACTATGTCTGCCCAAGGAGACCTAGAGGAAGCCCTAAGTCAGGGTCATATTTGAGTGATATCTGAAATCTGAATGTATCCCAGGAGAATGGTAGTGTCAATATTGTTCCCCTCTGACATTTTACATCCTACTCTTGCTGTCCACCATGATACGTTAAAATTCAATTTTAATGCCACTACACTACGTTCCCCCCAAATGTAAAATATAAACATCCAAGTGTATTTACACAAGAAATAAATGAGTATGGTCCTAAAGAAGAAAAGGGGGCACTCAAACATACATCTCTTCACTCTATCCTCTCCATACTCACTCATCAATTTCTTCTTCATAGCTACTGTGATTCCTGTATTTTGTATTTTTCCAGACTTCTTTCTGTTTTTTTCTATATTATTTTCCTAATGGCTTTACAATCCATTTATATGCCATTGACTTCCAAAGTTTTCATGACTCCTAAAAAGAGCCTTATACAAGGTGAACACTTAATAAATATTTTTGAATGGATTATACACATAGTACAATAAGAAATGTATATCCAGATATACATTTTCTATTTAGCAATATATTCTAAAAATCATTGTTACTATACATTGATCTTATCCTACTTGTTACTAACTATACATAGTGTTAAATTTTGTGAGTAGTTTCTACTGGTAGGCACCTTGTGGCTTTTTTTTTTTTTGCTATTAGAGCTGATTTTGCAGTGGTCATTCTTGTACATATGCTTTTGTGCAAATTACCTGAAAGATGGGGGAAATGTGTAGCTAGCAATGGACATTACTTTGAATAAAGCACTTTTGATGTTTCTCTTGAAATTATCGTGGTTTTTTTGGTTACAAAATCCGCATTATTAACCGGTACACCTAGTATGTTCTTGTACATGTCTTTCTTCTGGGGACATACTGAAAAGTGAATTGCTGAAAGAAAAAGTGTTTGATTTACTCTGGAAATTTTCATCTCATTATGATATAAGATTATATCTTTTAAAATGTTGTGATGTACACCTGGAATTCTAAGGAAATAAAACCTGTAGCCTTGTGCACCTGCAGCATGTATATTTATAAAGAAATTTTATACAATATGCTACCAAAATAATTTTGAAATTGAGAAGGCTGTTCTTTTGTTTTTAATAAAAATTTGTAATGCAAGTGAAATAGAAGAAGTGGACCAAAACCACCAGTAAATTGATGTGTTATATATTTTTACTGAATAACAATTTTTTAAAGTTATGCATGCTGAAATGTCAACATGAATAGAGATAGGAAAGATCATTAAATGATGGGGGGAAAACAAAAATAGGGTGGTTTATCTTCTGCTTCAAAAATGTACTGCAGTTATTACACTGGGGATCATAAAGTTTCTTCTAATTTATGATATGAAGTGAAAAGAAGGAAATAAAGATAATGGCACAGTTTTATTCAAAATCCCAAAGTCCTGGATATACTACACATCTTTCATCCTGTGACTTATACATTAATAACACATGGATTTTTTTAAATAATTTCTTCAAGTTAATAATACAACCCCTTTTCATATGTATTTCATTACTAGTAATGAAAAATTATATTGAGTAAACTTGACTTATTAAGGTAAGAAAATACCCTATTTATTTAGAAAGCTTTTTAACATGAATGGCTACACAATAATATAATGCTTAATGCTCCAGAATCTGTTATTCCATATCACTTTTTATTTTTGAATGTGGTAAAAGCAAGTGATGAGTGCAGAGTAAATGCTGACCAGGAAGTGATGGGACTGGGAATGGCCTGGAACAAATCTTGGGGGGCAGTGGGGAAAAGAGAGAAGTAACACCTGAAAGTTGGACCAGGGGTCGGTGTACAAGAGAGGGTTAAAAATCACACACACACACACACACACACACACACACACACACACTCACACCAAAACAAAACACTGACAGATCTTTATCTTAGCATCTGCAGGCATAGAGGGCAAGGAAATTGTAAACTTGCATTATAAAATGTTAATTTGCACTCAGTCAGGCATTGTTCAGTGGTTGAGTGTCGACCTGTGAACCAGGAGGCCATGGTTGGATTCTGGTCAGAGCACATGCCGGGTTGTGGACTCAATCTCCAGTGTGGGGTGTGCAGGAGGCAGCCAATCAATGATTCTCTCTCATCATTGATGTTTCTGTCTCTTTCTCTTTCTCCCTTCCTCTTTGAAATCAATAAATATATATTTTTTAAAAAATAAAATGTTAATTTGGGAATTAGGGAAATTAACTTGGGCACAGTTATTAGCAATAGCACATACAGTGATCAGTGGTAGCCCTAATTCAAATGGAAGTATTCATGTGACCTTGTGCAAGTCACACCACCATCTTCCTAAACTTCTTATTAAGTGAAAAGAGGAACAACCTGATCCCTAAGATATTATCTGTTCTTACATTCTATAACTCTATGCTTGTAATAATCCAAAGGAGGCTGATGCCTGCCAACTTCTCTGCAGCATGACTGCATTTAACATCTTTTTTTTTCCAGACAAATGCCTGCATGTAACTGCCTTGGAATCTATAAATTAAAGTAAATTAGATCAACTGCTAGAAGTGGAAAGTTGGAAAGAGTATCCAACAACTTCTGTCACAACCATTCTAGGTTACCGAGATCGCTGTTGCTATAGTTGATCTTATGCTGTGCTTTAGATGTATGTCCCCTTCCAAGTTTTCATTAAAGATTTAATCTCAATGAAAGAGGTGGAAAAGCCTTAATGTTTAAAAGCCACTAGAATTTGGAGTTCAGTCACAAATGTGCCCATACTTACTGCTTGCTCAATTCCATTTTTCATCTCTGTAATATATCTGGTTTTCAGTATGTTGGGAAAATGAACTTTTCCACTTCTCCAGCAAACATTCTTTATGTCCATTTTATATATTTTTCTTACAAAATTGGCAGTACTTTAAAAATATATAGAGCCTATGTTTTTTCCTGTCCTACAAGAGTTCAGTGCACTTCCTTTAACTCTGAACTCTTACCTTCAGATTCTTTTATTGTTGTTGTTGTTGTTAATAGTTTCCAAATAGCAGGTATATTGCACATTTTTCTTCATCAGCAAATGTTAAAAATGTATATATTTAAAAGTGTATTAATCATAGCATCTTCACTAAAGGTATCACAAATTAATTATTGATTTTTAATATATATTTTTATTTATTTCAGAGAGGAAGGAAGAGGAAGAGATAAAAACATCCATGATGAGAGAGACTCATTGGTCAGCTGCCTCCTGCATGCCCCACACTGGGGATAGAGTCCATAACCGGGCATGTGCCCTGACCAGGAATTGAACCATGATCTTCTGGTTGAGTCTCAACCACTGAGCCATGCGAGCCAGGCTAATTATTGATTTTTAAAAAGAATACATTTAATAATCCACTTTAAAGTATCATTGTTTATAACAGTGTCTGAAAAAAACTATATATTTGAATAACTATATTTATGTAAATATATATATACTTTTTAATGCACTGATATGTATGTATATTAGGTAAAGACAGAAATTAAAAATAAGACAATCTTTGTTTCTGTTGAAAAAAGGTAAAAGACTTATTCCTCTTTCTTAGAGCATTTATTTTATAGAAAACTTGTGTTTTCTCTCTTTGAAATGTATATACATCATTTTGAATACTAGATAGGCCGTTTGTCAGCTGAAGGACCTAGAATGTCTTTCTCAAGGACCTAGGAGTCATCAATCTAAATATCTAGAGAGATAGTGCCCCTGTCTCCTTTTCTGTGGAAAGATACTGGTATTAACCTGACTTCAGTGAGCTCCTTGTTCCAAGTTGTAAAACTACTTCCTGTTACACAGAGATAGTTTGAGTTTGCTTATTGTTTTTTCCCCCCTCTGGATAAAATTAAATAGTTAATAAACACGTGACAGAGTAAAACCCTTGGCTCTCTGACTCCACCTTGTTCAAGCCTGCTTTGTTCCCATGACCTGCATGCTGATAGCATAGAAGCTATTGTGCTTAGTCTTGCATATATAAATGCTATTAGAGGAATTCTGTTTTAAGAGATAAGAAAAGTATGTATTTTTATCAAAGATTTTCAGGAACCTCCTGATCAGTTTCACATCAACTAGCACTATCTTCCTCTAACCTCTACTGGTGCCCTGATGTATGCGGTGGTTAATCACCTCTTGTCCCTCCAATTTCCCCTTCCTTTGACATAAAAAATCTGAACTCTATACTTTCTTAAGGTGGATGTGAGGTACCACTGCCTTCTTGATCAGTAAGCCTTTCCTTTTTCCAAACTCTAAATGTTTTGAGTTTTGGTTTTTTCAAATGTCAGGCGCACAAATTTTGGACCAGTATTATACATGTCACTCCAGTGATCAGGTAAATAAGATAAATTATGTATCATATTTTGTGCTCTTAAGACTTCTTACTTGCGGACTAGTTATTGTTTACCTTGAGAACATTCAGGTATAATAAACCTCCCTTATCTGTGGGACATGCATTCCAAGACCCCCAGGGGATGCCTGAAACTTTGGATAGTACCAAAACTATATATACTATGTTTTCTCCTTTACATACATGCCTACATACCTATGACAAAGTTCATTTTGTAAATCAGGCAAGTAAGAGATCAACAACAATAACTAGTAATAAAATAGAACAATTATAAAAATATACTGTAGTAAAAGTTATTTGAATATGGTCTCTTGCTCTCTCAAAATATTTACTATCTATACAGCATGGACTTCTGTAATGGGTTGTATTTGCTTGGCTATATAAGGGGGTGAGATTTCTTTCTGCCTTCAAAACCTCTTAATGGATTGCTTGGGATGTGCATCACATTCTTACGTAATGTTAATTCAAAAACAAAACTGTTTTATATCTCTACTGCTTTGTGGAGAGGTTTTAATGGATTGGAAGAACATTTCATATTTTTTAAATGTGTTTTATTTATTTTAGAGAGAGAGGAAGGGAAAGAGAGAGAGAGAAGCACCATGTGAGAGAGAAACATTGATTGGTTGCCTCCAGAATGCACCCTGACCAGGGATTGAAACCAAAACCTGGGTATGTGTCCTGACAGGGAATTGACCCAGTCACCTTTTTGGTGCATGGAATGATGCTCCACCCAACTGAGCCACAATGGCCAGGGCGATTTTGTATTTTTAATTGTATTTCCCCAATACCTTCAACCACAGTGAAACCTTTTCCTTCATAATTTTTTTTTCAAGTCCCGACCCTCATATACCTTAAACCCTTTCAAAATAAGTCTAATTTCTTCAGATTATAAAAAGCACGCTGCACTTATATTTTCCCTTCTTCTTCTTTTTTTTTTTTTTTTTTTTTACATATTGGCTCCTTGGGTGCTTTCACTTATAAAGCCAGCACCTGTGGGTTCCCTTTGCCAGAACTGATTGGTCTACAATCCTGAAGCATTAGCCCAGAAATGTATAACCTCCCACCCCCAGGGAAAGCTATGAACAAGTGATTGATGATTGTGAAGTCTAGCTTCCTGGTCCCCTGATCAAGAAAATTCTGAGGTGCAACCCACACTGTTTCTGGAGCCCCCTCACAGGATCAAGTTGAGGGGACTATTCTATATGGCATCCTTGGTTGAACTCCTCTACTTGGCATTCCCAGTCCCATTTTCCTACTTCCCTGTCAGTATCTCATAGGAACATTATTTTTTTTAATATGTTATTATTTGTTTCAGAGAAAGGAAAGAAGAGGTAGAGAGGGATAGAAACATCAATGATGAAAGAGAATCATGGATCGGCTGCTTCATGCACACACCCTACTGGGGATAGAGCCTGCAACCTGAGCATGTGTCCTGACTAGGAACCAAACCGTGACCTCCTGGTTCATGGGTTGATGCTCAACCACTGAAGTACATCGGTCGAGCCTGAGAACATTCTTAATAACTAGAGGCCTGGTGCACGAAATTTGTGCATGGAGGGGTGTCCCTCAGCCCAGCCTGCACCCTCTCGCAATCTGGGACCCCTCAGGGGATACCGTTCTATGGCAGTCAGACATCCTTCTTGCAATCTGGGGCCACTGGCTCCTAACCGCCCACCTGCCTACCTGCCTGATCACCCCTAACCACTCTGCCTGCCTGCCTGATTGCCCCTAACCGCCTCTGCCTCAGCCCCTGCCACCACGGCTCTGTCTGAACAGATGTCCAGAATGACGTCTAAAAGGTCATTTGGCTGCCCAGTCTAATTAGCATGTTACGCTTTTATTATTATAGAAAAACAAATTTTCATCTTCCTGTCTGGAGAACTTAACCTAGAACATTTCTTCACTTTCACTTGCAGTTTTAGCATGAAAACAGATTCCCTCTTGCTACACCAAATGCTCTCACTAACACCTCCTGAGGGATGACTGCTCAATGGGGAAACCAGAAGCAGAATCATCATCCTAGGGCTGGTGCCCATGTGAGCCATGTGCTCAAAAAGAACTTCATTCATAGAGATTGTTCAAGGAAGATGAGACAAGTGGCTAGTGAGCTTGAACCCTGAATGAAAGCTGTCATTGGAGAAGCCTGAAACAAAAAGTCTTTAGAGGAAAAAATGGTGAGATTTGAATAAAGTCTGTAGTTTAGTTATCAATATTGCACCATGGCTCATTTTTTGGTCACTGCACTATTGGTTATGTGAAAAGATGGCATTAGAGGATGTAGTGTAAGGGATGTATGGAAACACTATACTAGAATTAGTTCAAAATTAAAAGTTATATTTGAAACCTAGAAAGACACAGTAAGAAAAAAAATGTTTTATAGCTATTTCATAGCTTTCAAAGGGGTAAAAACTTGAAAACAACTGTGGAGCACACAGTTTTCAGAAAAACATATTCCTGATACCTTTCAGTTATGCAAATGTGAAGCAGAGATTAGCATGTGAAAAGATGCCTGAATGCTGTCTAGAAGAAGCTCAATTTCTCAGGGCAATAATGTAAATGGTTGTGGATGTTTTATGCAGAGTTGCAATTCTGCAGATGATTTTCCCTTTAGATAAATGTTTCTTTTTAAGCCATTGGAAAGGCTGCAGTGTGCGAGGAGATAGAGGATGTTAAACTAAAGGTGCGTGTGTGTGTGTGTGTGTGTGTGTGTGTGTGGGTGTGTAAGCATGTATGTGATCACACGGCCTCCTTTCACTAGATTCTTGCAGAAAAATATCAAGGGACTGAGAAAACTAAAGAAAAAAACCACGTTCGCCTACACTGCTCTGGAGAAAAGATGAAAACAAAGGAACTGCACCTGGAAGAGTGAAATGAAACCAGGAATAGCCTATGTGTGGAATAAAGAGATAACCAATGTAGACTTTGAGAGATATATTAAGGCTGGGCCATTTTGTTTTGCTATGTCTCTCTTGATGGGCCTGTATTCAGAGGAACAAAACATGCTCAAAGTCACAGTTGCCAATTGATGTAAATTATCCTAAAAGACATGGAAGTCAGATGGCATTCAGGGAAAAAGTACTACGACGAGGAAGGAAAGAATATTCTAGGTGCCCCCAGAGTATCATCATGCATTTTGGAGCTTAGAGTGGATCTAAGAGCAGACATACCTTACTTTTTATTTTTATCATGCTTACGTGTGTTTTTTTGCAGTTCTTCATTAAAGTCTCATTATAGATTATAGCCTCATAACAGCTGTCTTCTGGGAATTTAGGCTACCTGGAGTAAAGATAAAGGCTAGAGTAACCATCCTGTAAGGACGGAATATTTGTCCTGGTGGTGACTTAAGGGATAGCAATGTAATTGGCAGAAGAATGACTAGCGTCCTTGAGCAAGCAGAGATGGACACCATATGTAACAGAGGTCCAGGCAGTGACACTGGCTGAACCCAGAATTTCTTTGAAACAAAACCTCTCAAATATAAGGGTATAGGGAAGCCTGAAGATTCTATTTTAAGGGGATCCTTAAAACATACATTTGCTGGTGAACAACCTAAATGTGAATTCTAAAGCTATTGAATTATACGTGAACACCATGATCTTTTGTCTAGGCTTCCTCTCATTTTTTCTGTTGCTTTGATATCATAATAGGCAACTTTATTGTTCATACTGATGGCAATCACTGTTAAAGAAAAATTATTCTGACATTTGTTAAAAGGGTCAGAGAGATTTTATTCAGAACTATTGCAATAAGGAAGAGAGATAGTGCTTAAATCTAAATACAACAAAGGCCACTGGGGATTTATAGCTAAAGAGCAGAATGAGGAAGTCAGCAATTAGAAGATTCCTAAGAACCACCAAGGGTAGGGGGGAGTCTTGCTAAACTAACCTAACAGAATTCTTGCTAAAGGCAGGCCAGGGTGATCAGATATCAAGGGTGTGGGAATTCTCACTAATCTGATTTAGCAGGATTCTCACTACTCCTGCAGTATGCAGGTCTGGCAATGATAGGAGTCAGGGTTAAGGCCTCGTTGAGAAGAGGGCTCAGAGATGCCTGATTTAAGTTTGGTTAAGGAGAGAGTCTTTGTCACCACACACCGCATCCTTGTAAAAGTTGCCTGCCCTGTCTAAGCCACAGATGAGTTATCTGATATAAAGTATAGGCAATATTGTCTACTTTACAAGATTATTCTTAGGATGAAATGAGATAGTAATGTACACAATAACTTAGTAAATACAGAAATATTCTTTCTCATTGAAATTCAAAAATGAGTAAATGTAGTACTGTCCCGAGGCAATCAGATTTGCTCTTATTTTGATTTTTCTGTCTCCTTGCTTTTAATTAGCATTCTGCTCTTAACCTAATTCAACAAGGATCTGTTGTGTCTGCTATGTGTCTAATGCTAATTAAAAATGCTTATAAGTTTAGCTTTCTAGATCCAGCTGTTTACAATGAACATCTAATTTTCCAAATTGGATATCAGGATACATGATCCCAGGGAAAGAATTTTTTAAAATTTAATTTATTTAAATGAAGACTCCCCAAAGGTAGACAGATTAAATAAAACGTTCTTATCCACTTAGTGAATCGTCCTTAATTTGCCCATACAAGAAAATAATTTCAGCAGATGCTCTATGCCAGGAACTGAGCACTGGGGAGAAGTAAGAAACCATCACGGCAGACAGCATCAGCACCCAGCCCATGTCCTTCAGCCATTTCTGCACACTGCCTCCCTGTGTGCTTTCATTTCTGCAGTAATAACCACAAATTCTTTGAAGCTCCTTCCATGAATAGGAGGAGTCTGTTTCTCTATTTCTTGAATCTGGCCTGGCCTCGTGAGTTGTTTTGTCCACATTTGGTAGATTCAGTGCTATGCATCTTCCAAGTCTAGACCTCCAGAGATCTGGCTTATGATTGCACACTTTTGCTGCCCTGAGGCAGCTATGCGAAGAGGCAAGAGTTATCAGAGAAAGAGACCAGATGAGCATAGACAACCTGTATCATTTCAGGGGCCCTAAACCTGGCAGGCTCTAACCAGCCTGACAAGTGATTACAGCCACCCGAGTGTCACAAGGAGAAGACAACAGAAGTGCCCAGCTGAACTTAGCCCAAATCCTGATCCACAGAACCATGAAATAGAAAAGGCTGCTGGGGATTGATAGCCAAAGAGCAAAATGAGGGAGTCAGCAGTTAGAGAGAATTCTTTCTCTTATGACTCTTGGCTCGTGGAGCTATCTGGTTCCTGCTTCCTTGTATTTGTTGGTATGGCCCATGGCCACACAAACCCCACATCCAATGGACTAATAGATTGTAGCGGAGAATACAAGCTGAGCCAGGCTGATGCTGGATTAGACACTGCTCCAATATGGAATGGAAACTCTGGACACTAGCTCTGATTTTAGCCCTGCTAAAGGCAAAATGAGACTTGTTCCTCGGGGGGCCTGAGGGAAATAGAACCTTGGAAATTCAAGGATTTAATTACATGCAAATAAAAACCACTCATTCTCCTGTGTAAGTCTTAGAGAATTCTTTTTCTTGGGATACTGCAAGAATTCCACTCCCAAGAGCAACAGATAGGGATAAGGACCCCCCCTCCACTTCCACCAGTAACAGATTTACTTTTTTTCCTGAAATTTTATACCATTATTGAAATAATTAAGTGCAGTTTAAATATATATATATACTAGAGGCCTGGTGCACAAAAATTTGTGCACTGGCGGGGGAGGGAGGGTGGGGGGTGTCCCTCAGTCCCACTTGTGCCCTCTCATAGTCTGGGACCCCTCGGGAGATAACCACCTGCTGGCTTAGGCCCGCTCCCCAGGTGGCAGGTGCAGGCCCAAATCCCTCGGTGCCTGCCCCGCCTCCCCGTGTCGTGCACACGGCAGGGTCGAACCGGGGGTTGGGGCGCTGCCCCAGGTCATGCACACGGCAGGGCCGATCCGGGGGTTGGGGCGCTGGCCCGGGTCAGGTTGCACACGGGATGCCTGGATGGTGTCCGGGTGGGCCAGTGGATTGCTACTGCCCCGCCTGGCTGCCCCGGGTCGGGTCGCACACAGGACGCCCAGGCGGGCTGGCCTATCGCTGCTGCCCCACCTGGCCACCCCGGATCGGGTTGCACATGGACACCCACCACCCCGGGTTGCAGATAGCAGGCCCAGATGGTGGCAGGGCAGGCAGGATGGTGCTGCCCCGCCCTGCCTGCAGTATGCAAATTAGCCGCCATCTTTGTTGGCAGTTAATTTGCATATCGCTCTGATTAGCCAATGGGAGGCGTAGCGAAGGTACAGTCAATTACCATGTTTGTCTATTATTAGATAGGATTCTTAAAATTCAGAAGGCATTGGTTTAACACCTAATATCTGCTTTTGCTGTTAGACCTTCAGTCATCTTTATGGTACTAAATTAAAAATCAGCATTGAAATACCAATAAATAATCAAAAAATAAATACTATTTCTTTTTTCTCTAAAAATTACATGTATACTTCTTGAATAATTGGTTTAGTAATGTATTTTCATTGGTCAGTATAACTCCTCTTTCTCTACCATATGAAAATATATACAACACATTAAATACACATGGGCATGCATTGCATATACAAAAACCTATGAGGTCAGAGATAAATCTCTCCACCTGCTATCTTTAAGTGGGGCCTTTTCCCTGGAGGCTTCTGAGATATTTCTACAGCGTCTTCAGAAGACAGTTAGAAAACCACTTTCATAAATGGACACCAGTTGTTTGGTTTTCATTATTTCTTGTCTCAGCAAATACAGATAGTTGATATCTATTTAAATTTGTTAAGTCATGCAGTGTATATTGAAATATACTTCCCGCTCTTTTCTTTTAGTCATTAGTAACCCAAATGCCATTTTACTTCTGATTTATAGCTGGGGGTGGGGAGCAATGAACATTTCAGAAGTGATTTACAAGACATCTAAGATCTGTACGGATTCTGGCTTAATTCCTGTGACATACATGGTAAGCAGAGAACATGCTACCACGGGTACCCTGGTTTGCTGCTGGGTTTGGCTTGTGTGGTACTGGTAGCCCCTCATGGCACTATGCTATGTGGGTAACGATATTGAAAAGGAGATTTCAACACAAGCCCTGTAGTCTCCTTTTCTGTCAACATTCTATATGTCCTTCTTAGAACAAAGCCAATCATCACATCTTACACATCTGCAGCCTCAGAGGTAAGCATCCCTCAATGAAGATGGTTTGTGAGCCAGCAATATTCTCATCCTTTCAGTGAAGTTGACACTGACTCTTTTCTATTTTCTGTTGGGTGGGTAGCCAAGCTAGGTTCCATTAAATGATCTGCTAGTGACAAGCTATCTGAATTCCTGGACTTTTGCAAAAAAAATTAATCCAAATTTCTTCAAGTATATAAATAAGTGTACAGCAGGGATATCTTCATTAGCATTTTGTAGTTGCCTTTTTATTGGTTTTCCAGATATAAAAATTTAGAAACTTCATACCTTCCAAAGTTTATAAGTCTGTTTTTCTTTGCATTTATAATTTCAGGAAATTCATGAAGACAAGGTCAGAACCAACATGATGAGTCTGCCCATAACATCCCTACCATCCACTATAGGTTTCTTCAGAGGGAGAAAGTGGAAAAATGCTCAGCCAAAGAGTGAAGAGGTGAGTAGCAATGGCACTGGTCTACTCGTCTTGCATTCCCAATAAAATATCTCTCTTCAACAATTATAAGTTTTATCATGAAAGGAATGTGATATATATTGCTATCTACTGGGGTATTTTTTTTTATCTGTTAAAGTATTATGACCTTAGTTCTATAAAGTAATAAGTTGATAATTGGTTCTATACATTTCCAATGGTTCAAGGATTCTTGAATTCTTAGAATAAACTCAAGTTAGGGACAATGCATTTATTTTTATTGTTATCCTGAATTAGATTTATTAACACCTGTTGCTATTGTTGTTGTTGCTGTTATTAGACTTTACTTTTTAGGGTAGTTTGAGGTGCACGGCAAAATTGAGGTCAGGTACAGCGTTTCCAAATCTCTTTTTTATAGATGATTGATTAGGCATGCTCTGTTTCTCAGATTTTACTATTGGGATTATGCTAACTTTAAAAAGTTAATGGATAGGCTCTCTCCATTCTTTATGTTCTGGAAAACTCTATAGCAAAGGAAATATTGACATCTTGTAATTATGACCCGGTTGCTTTGGGGGCACTATTTACTAACAACCTTCCAATGTCTACTCTGGATATCGGTCAGCTGGAGGTTTCTAACTTTTCTTTAGTGAATTTCTATTATATCTGTTTCTTCTAGATTTTGAGATTTAAACATACACACACACACACACACACACACACAGTGACAAACACTAATGTATCTGAGTGTTCCTCTCTTACCTGTTCAGAATGTGTGGATTTTTCTTTTATCTCCATCTTTTTCCTCATCTCCTTTAACCTTGCCTGGAATTTAAGTTCTGAATTCTGTCAGTCATGGATTCATCAGGATACTTTTTTTCTATATTACCTCCTAATTTCTCTTTTTAACTCTATAACTATCTCCTGCCTTTTTAAAGATTTATTTTTCTTTTCAGTCTTCTTAAAGTGAATCATCAGGCTACTTGTTTTTATAACTTTTCTTACTTATGACTAAGCATTTGAAACTGAATTTCCTTTTGCATGCAGCTTTGTTTACTTTGTGTATTTATTTACATCATTATTTTCTAGGTAAAGTATACTCAGAATTTTTTTCTTCAATAACAAGTTTTTAAAAGACATCAATAGTCAAAGTTGTTTTTAAATTTATTATTGAATTGAAAATTTCCAATTTGTATTACATTGTGGGGGCTTTGGAGATGAGTTAGAAAGTCACTTTAGAAACATGTGAAAATAGACATGAAGTGGAGACTACCATCTAACTAAAATAATGTAAGGGATGGTAAATGCTGAACAATTTCATTTTTAATAAATCAAATTCATCAGCTTCATTGCCATTAAAAACTCAAACAGCATAAGATTGAAAGTATTTGTCCTGTCACTAATAGGAAAACAGTGGCAATGTATTATATGAATGAATGAATAAAAAACTAACACAAAAATCGTTTCAAAGGACACTTTGTAGAGGACAAATAATGCCTGTTGGTATGCCAAAAATGAGTATGATATAAACCCTGTTACAAGACAAAAGACATGGTTCTCTCAGGGCTCACCTGCTGTGATTCACTGCCATCTCCTTCATGGTATATCCATTGTTACACTCACTGAGTGGCACTAATGTCTTTAATAGCTACAGTCAAAGTGCATCACATAATGTCCCTGGAAATTTAGTGCAGAGAATAATGAGAGTCTCAGAGTTTTCAAGTTTCAGAAAATGCCTCACAGTCTGACTACACAGGCCAATTCTAATTATATTTTAAGAAGGCTAAATAGAAGGTTTAAGTTTTTATAATAATATATTACTCTTATTGTGGATTATATATATTTGCTGCCATCATCTCTTAATTATATTGTCAAGAATGTAGGTAATAAAACAATAAAACATCCCTAGCTGGTTTTGCTCAGTGGATAGAGCATCGGCATGCAGACTGAGGGGTCCCTGGTTCGATTCCTGTCAAAGGCATATGCCCAGACTGTGGGCTCAATCCCCAGTAAGGGGCGTGTAGGAGGCAGCCAATCAATGATTCTCTCTCATCATTGATGTTTCTATCTCTCTCTCCCTCCCCGTTCCTCTCTAAAATCAATAAAAGTGTATTTTAAAAAATTTAAAACAGTAAAACATTTCTCATTTGAAGATATATTAGTCAATTTGTCAGATATCTTCAGTTCAGCCTTACTTATCCATGTGTACCTATCAGCCAACTCAGTTTCTCTGTCACAATATATGGAAGCCATTTTATCCATGACATATAGCTAAATAAGACTCTGGTTGGCTGATCAAATACAACTTCTCATGTCAAGGGTTTTCAATTTCACTATAAAAGTTAATTTCAGAATGACTAGCTAGATGCTCTCAGAATCAAAATGACATCATTTAAGGATACTTCTCATTTTAAACATATTAATTTTAGAAAATTTTACACTTACCAAAGTCAGGGCAATAACTCATGTAATAGAATTTTCAAACTTGCTCTAATTAATATTCTCTATGGATTATTTGGTGCAGTCATGCTCCCGCAGATGGGGTCTGGGTAATGGGATACAAACAAACAAAAAGAAAAACAAATCTTCAAGGAAGAAAAGTAATGTCAATCCACAGCTTATCCACAGATACCCATGTAATGTAGAAATGAATACCAGTTAAAAATCTTATCACTGAACACTCAGTTACATACCTGGGACAGGGTGGATTTAAGTTAAGTATAACAGTCCTGTGACCTTTGACTAGGGATTAGTTTCAGCATGGACATGTGATAAAACATTGACCAAAGAGGTATCAGGTTGTCCACTGGAGGGATTCTGAGAGGTTTTTTCTCACTTGTTAAAAGAGAAATCAAATGGGATCAATTTGCCTGGCAGGCTGTGATGCTGTCACCTGCTGGTGATGTCTGGAACTGCAGAAAAATGTTGGAATCCTGAAGGAATCAGCCTAAGAGCCAACATGCTGAGCACTGCAAAGAAGAGAAAGGATTCATTGACCATTGAATCATAATAGCATCACTATCACTGAGTCACTGAGTAACCAGACCCCAACTGGCCCTTATATGTGAACACAGAATATTGTTATGTGAGATAATAGATGTCCTTAAGCCAATTAAAATGTTTTTGAACTTTTGTGAAAGGAAATAGAGATATATGGTAGTAGTGGTAAAAGATTTGGAGTTAAAAGAAAGCATACGATTCTATATTACATAGATCATTCTATGTAGTTATCCATATGAATACTTTGATAAAATGGATGTTTCCGTGAAAATAAAGCTTACTGTAGTTGTCCTCCAGATAAATTAGAAATCCTCATTTTAAAGTTTTTAAGGAATGAATCACAGGCGTGCACGCGTGCGCACACACACACACACACACAACGTTGCATGCAAATGGCTTGACTAATGAATTTCTTCAAATACTTGTGAAACCATAAAATCCAACTCTTACACAGCCTACAAAAAAGGAAATACTTTCTGTTGATTTCATGGAATGTATTTTCCTTGTATAAATAAGTTAATTCAATCCCTTAAAACATAAAAACAGATATTTAAACTTTGTATTTCTCTGACGCTTTCCTAAAAAATATCTCTTAGGGAAGATACACAGGACTTGCTTTAAGATGGCAACAAGTCCTGTGCATCTTCCCTTAGAGATATTTTTTAAAATTATTTAATTACAGGAACTTTTGTTTAGGGAGCACTGATTACTTCCTAGAACAGCATGAGAAACACTGATGTATCAGATGAGCCCTAGTAGTGTATAAGAATATTCAAGCATCCCATTAAAAAATACAGCTAAAAGAAATTTTGTCCAGGAAAGCAAGAATGGCTTAATATTAGGAAATATGTTAATGTCATGGAACCCACAACAGATCAAAGATGGCAGCGGGAGAATGACGGTTGTCTTAATAGATGTCAGAAAGCAATTTGATGTGAATCAGCACCACTGCTGGCAAGAACTTCCTTAGCATAACAAAAGTATTTATCTCAAAGAACAGCCTACTTTATAATTAATAGCAAAAAAAAATAATAATTAGATGACACATGAAAGTCAGAAACAAGACAATTGTAAATGGAAGAACTCATCTTTCAATTACTGCTTCCATTCCCAGAAGAGACCTGCTATAGAATCTGATGTAGCCCAAATTAAAGAAAATCTGTCATTTCAATCATTTGGCAGTACTTTGCATTGCTAATAGTGGGGAAACTGGAAGCAGGCCCTTTATCGAAATTAACTTCTTAATGAATACACAAAGTTTTTTTATATATGCAAAATTATGCACGTAGACTAAATTTTTTGACAAAAACATAACATGTATTTGAAGTCTTCTTGTACTTGGAGACAGTGGTGATGCATGAAAGAATTTTTTAATGCAACCATCAGTCTGTTCTCGGTGTCTATGAGTCTGTTTCAATTTTATTTGTTTGTTTTGTTTTTTAGATTCCACATGTGAGTGAAATCATATGGTATTTGTATTTCTCTGACTGACTTATTCCACTGAGCATAATACCCTCTAGGTTCATCCATGCTGTCACAGATAAGATTTCTTTTTTTATGACTGAGTAATATTCTGTTATATATATGTACTTATACATATATATGTACTGCAACTCTTTTATCCACTCATCTATTGATGGTTACATGGGCTGCTTCTATATATTGGCTATTATAAATAACATTGTGGTGAACACAGAGGTACGTATACTTTTTAAATTAGTGTTTTGGGTTTCTTCAGGTATATACCCAGAAGTGGAATTGCTAGGTCATAAAGCAGTTCTATTTTAAATTTTTTGAGGACCCTCCTGTTTGAATGAAGGAGGAGCTCTGTATAGAATGGAATAATAGATGTAGTAATTTGGTTATAAACAGCAATCTTGGTAGAGTAAGATGAACTGGGAGACATCCCATGTGAGGAGTTAAAGAGAATGATACCTGATAGTGACTTTTGAGTTATTTTCAAATGCATGTTTATCATAAACTCCCTTCCTTCTGCTCTGTGTTTACTGCACACCAGCATTGTATTGGCACTACTTCAGGATAGAGAGGGGAGTGGATAGTCACAAAAGGAGAGACTATAATACCATGCAGTTTTGATTATTGTTGCTTTGTAGTATAATATGAAGTCAAAGTGTGTAATACCTCTGGCTTTGTTCTTTTTTCCTCACGATTACTTTAGCTATTGTGGTCTTTTTTGGTTCCATACAAATCTGATGATTTTTTGTCCTTTTTTTAATGCATTGGAATTTTGATAGGAATTGCATAAAGTCTGTGTATTGCTTTGATTAAAATGGCCATTTTAATTATGTTATCCAACCCATGAACACAAAATATCTTTCCTTTTTTTTTTCTTTTTCAATCTCTTTTAATAATGTTTTTTAGTTTTCAGTATGTAGGTCCTTTATTTCCTTTGTTAAGTTTATTGTAGGTATTTTATTCTTGTTTTTCCCAGAAATAAAATCATATGCACATGGGCAAATAACTTTTGACCAAAAAAGCCAAAAACGTACAATGGAGAAAAGAAAGCTTCTTCAATAAATGGTGCTGGGACAACTGGAAAGGCACAAGCAAAAGAATGAAACTAGCCTACAGTGTGTCTCCATATACAAAAATGAACTCAAAATGGATCAAGTCCTACATATAATACCAGAAACAATA
Source organism: Myotis lucifugus (assembly GCF_000147115.1). Classification (NCBI taxonomy): domain Eukaryota; kingdom Metazoa; phylum Chordata; class Mammalia; order Chiroptera; family Vespertilionidae; genus Myotis; species Myotis lucifugus. Next base: position 321,029 of record NW_005871325.1, on the reverse strand, counting down.
AATACATAGAAGAAAATATATGTAATAAACTATGGACCTTAGTATTAAACAGGATTTTTAATTGATCTCAAAAGCAAGTGAAGTAAAAGCAAAAATTAATTAATGGGACTATATCAAAGTAAAAAGCTTTTGCACAGCAAAAGAAACTGCCAACAAAACAAAAAGGCAACCAACCAAATGAAATAAGATATTTGCAAATAACTGCTCTTACAAAGGTTTCAGATCCAAAATATATAAAGAACTCACACAATTCAACACCAAACAATCCAATTCAAAAATGGGCAAAATACCTAAAAAGACGCTTCTTCCAAGAAGACATACAAATGGCCAACTTCACTTGTATGTATATGAAAAGATGCTCAACTTCACTAGCATTAGAAAAGTGCAATTCAAAACTTCACTGAGCCCTAGCTGGTTTTGCTCAATGGATAGAGCGTCAGCCTTGCAGACTAAAGGGTCCCAGGTTCAATTCTGGTCAAGGGCACTTGTCCGGGTTGCCTGCTCGATCCCTCGTGTGGGGTGTGCAGGAGGCAACCGATCAATGATGCTCTCTCATCATTGATGAAAGTTTCCATCTCTTTCTCCCTCTGACTTTCTCTCTAAAATCAATAAAAAATATTTTTAAAAAACTACACTGTTAGATAGATGATTGGAAAAAGATGTGGTGCATATATACTGTAAAATATTACTCAGTCATAAGAAAAGATGAAATACTGCCATTTGCGACAACATGGGTAGATGTTGAGAATATTATGCTAAGCAAAATAAGTCAAACAGAAAAAGACAAGAAACATATGATTTCACTCGTATGTGGGCTATAAAACTGAACACATCAAATGAACATCATCAACAACAAAACAAAAACAAAAAAACCCTATAGGCAAGGACAGCAATATGGTAGTTACCAGATGGAAGAGGTATGGAGGTAGTAAAGGGTAAAAGGAGTCAAAAATACGGTGATGGAAGAAGATTTAACTGGATGGTGGGCATACAATGCAATAAACAACTGACGTATCATGGAATTGTACAATTCAAGCCTATATTTTTTTAACCAAATGTCACTCCAATACACTTAGTGAAAAAATAAAAGCAGAGACCACAGTGTAGTCTACCACAGATACCAAAATTTTGAATGAGATGAAATCACCATTAGAACATAAGTCCTAGAATCCTCAGAAACAGTGCAATAGGAGCCGGAATTTACACAGGAGTTGGAATGGCAGCCTTAGTTGTTTCCTTTGGAAATTAAGGCAACAGTAACCTGGAGACATCGGGTTGCACAGTGATCCTCAGTATCACCCATATTATCTAACTCTGCGGTTATAGTTTCATTCAATGCAGTCAGACAAGGTAAAGAAACACAACATCTACATAATAGAAGAGAGAAAGCAAAAATATCCTTATTTGCCAAAGCTAGGCTTGCATATCTGGAAAACCCAGGGAACTAATGAGAGAAACCAGTGAGGAGTTTGGTGAATATGATATATCAGTGTTTTCTTCTACTAGCAATAACTGGTCTGAAACTGTGATGTTAAAAAGATACTATTTAACATAGCAACCAGAATAAGGTTGTTATAGTTAGCAAATAAATATCTTGGATGCCCTGTTAAATTTGAATTTTCAGATAAACAATGATTTTTAAAAATATATATATTTTATTGTTTTTTTTACAGAAAGGAAGGGAGAGGGATAGACTGCTAGAAACACCAATGAGAAACATCGATCAGCTGCCTCCTGCACACCTCCTACTGGGGATGTGCCCGCAACCAAGGTACATGCCCTTGACTGGAATCGAACCTGGGACCTTTCAGTCTGTAGGCCGACGCTCTATCCACTGAGCCAAACTGGTTAGGGCAACAATGATTTTTTTTTATTGTAAATATACCCCCTGTAATAATTGAAACATACACATACTAAAAACAAAACAAAAAAACAACAACAAAAACACAAAAAAAGAAAACTTGCTTATTTGGAATTCAAATTTAACAGGGCATTCTGAATTTTATCTAGCTATCCTAGACCAGAAGTATAAACTGTCACTTTAAAAAGTAGATTCAGGTCATAGAGCTGATTACACTCGCCTGGCAAGGTATCGAGGTATATTCACTGGCTCCATCATTCAACAATGATTTTCACTATAGTCTCTACTGTGAACTTTTACTGTTCTTTTCAAATTGCAGCTAAATTGTGAAATCAACTTTTTAATAATTAGAATAAGTTTTAATTCTGTGTGAAAAAATTGGTTCCCATATTTTTGGCCCAGCGGGGCCTTTTGGCATCTGGTCGAATTTCCCAGGCCTCCCATTTCCAATGGCCAAAGTTCATTAACATCGTTCCCCCTCCAAACACTCACTTGCTTGCTCACAGCCTTGGCTGCTATATGCCAGCCACTCTGATGCTCACATCAGCCCCACGCTCCACTCTCCCATATGGACGTGAGAGGCCCGCGGGGAGCTCAGGCCATACTATGGAGAAATCTGCTACAGTGCATTGTACATTGACCATGGCCCAGGACTAAGAACCAGCTGTCGAGCTGGAAGGGCCCAGGCTCTGAGTTTGCAAAGTTTTTTCAAAGGGCAGTTGTTCCTGGCTGATGAGCTATGCTTCCCTGAAGGGTGCTGTGTTCTTGGGAGGCAGCCATTGCAGTATTTCAAAGATTAAGTTATAACTGAACAATGTATGAGGACATATAAAAAGTAATTTACCATTTTATAATTACTTTTAATTAACCATTTTATAATTACTTCCTCCATGGTAATGCCTCTGGGCCTGATTGTGAAAACAATTATCGGCTGGGAATTTGCATACCAGTAATAGGCCTTAATATAAACGCCATAAATGTAGCTATTTCTTGGTTCTTATTTGGCACATCATGAAATCACAGCTCTAACTATATATTATTCACCCTCAACCGTCTTCCAAATGGAAAGGAGAAAGAAAAGGGAGAATATGCCTCTTTTAGAAAAATCTCTGACATAATTACAGATTATTTTATTCCAAAGTCACTTAAATGTCCCAAAGCTATCTACTTCTTAAAACAAAAGCCAAGTGCACTCTCCTTGGCCTTCAAAGTTTCATCGAGACTCCATCGCCACCCATTTACATTTAGCTCGCACCAATGTCAATGCCGTTTCATTGCACAGGAAGTGCGTGCATTTAAAAACTACACTACACTCTTGGCCCCATTTTTAACTGATGATTAATGTCACAATATTGTCAGCTAGAGCAGTTGCCCTGCTTAAAGTAAAAACAATGCATTTTTAAATATCAGAACAAAGATCAAGGATTCACAATAAAACCTATTTAAGAGAAAAGAATCGGGAAGCAGAATGCCCTTAATTGCTTCGAGTCTAGCTTTCTGGTTCTCTTCAGCTTCAGCGCAGATTATGACTCAATACTTAATCGCCCACCTGCATTAGAAAAATTAACTGAAGGGTGCATGACCCTTCCCTGCATATGCTGGCCACCAGCTAGCATGTTATGGTTCCTTGGAAGAGACTAATGAGAAAATTATTAATCACTGAGAGAATTTTATTATTCTCTATTAGCCAGACACTGATGTAGCAGCTCTGACCTAAAGTCAAAATAAATATGGTAGGAAAAGAGCCAGAGGTTTCGGTCACACAAGCCTGGTGCTCAAGATGTCCGTTATAGTTGCACTTACTCCTTTGCACTTTGCTCTCACCAATAAAGGAAGAGTCATCACCTACAATATGCCTGCATTTTAAAAAGTTCTCAAGGCATTACTCATGCTCCTCAAGGTTTTTATTACAAATTCTTTTAGGGCTGAAGGAGACACAAAAAGTATGATTCTCATTTTAACAAAGAAGATACCCTATCATTTGTGCTTTCTTTATTCTTCTTAGGTTCTAGGAGGGTCGGAGCTCAGTTCTTTTCAGCAAACAGAACTCTTTAGAGGACACAGTTTATGTCTTTTTTCTCTTTTAACATTGGATTTTGTTTTCTAGTCTTGTTAATAGGCGTTTGTCTCTCACCAGGTGGGACTTTCTTTGGGGACAAAGAGATGAGATTGCTTAAGTATAAACTTAAATATTTTCTTTTGTGAGATGTTTCACATCTTTCCAACCTCATCCAAGCTCCAGGGAGCCATTGCGATAACTGACTGTATACTTGTTATGAAAATGCCTTAGATCCAATAAAATTTATTTACAAAAACAGGCTGCAATTTGCTGACCCATGAACCCATCTCCGTGATTGATGGGTGTTTCATTATGTACAAGCAAGTGAGTATTTCAGTATTTCTCACTCTGACATCTTTTCTTAAGTATTCTCAATCTCCAAAGTTGATTTTAAAAATTCAGAACAAATTAAAAGCATCTATTTACCTTGTTCGCATACACAAACAAACATTTGAATGTGAAATGTTGGATTTTTCTTACCCAATTATAGTTTCATTCTTAAAGAAATAAAAGGATCTTTAATGCAAAAAAATTAAATCTCTGAGCTTTAAGGGGAGCTGACAAATGTGGCATTGATCCCTACAGTCACTTCCACTGAAATAGGAAATTTATATTGTGCAATATAATGATAATAGGCAAGTAAGGCAAAAACAAGACAAACACAAACACACAAACAAAAAGAAACAGGAAATAAAGGGTACAGATTCCAAAAGCACACTTCCCCCATCCCACACAACTTTCCAGGTCAGGTCATACCTTAATGGTAAGAAAGAGTAGAGAAAAATCTACCATTTTGACTTTAATAATGTCTGGAAGCATAGTTGTTTTTAAGGATTTTCAGAATGTATGAAGCTGAAAAGAAGAAAAAAGAATTCTAAGTATGGAAATTAAAAATAAATGAAGGTTTGGGGGAAAATGTTGGCCAATATACCAGGAAACAAACAGTCCTATGATTACTCTCCTCCAAAACCCACAGGAAGTGAACCCGTGCTGATGAACGGGTTTGACAAATGTGTTTCATCTTCCTTCCAGTATCGTGTTGGCATCTTAGTGACTTGTGGATGCTCATCTCCTGACTAATGTACTGACCCAAAGTGAAGGGAAGATGCAGGTGGCAGAGAGAATCAAGGAACAGATATTGTATTATTTGCATCTGTGATTTCCCAAAGAAGAATTCCACAGACTTGCTTCATGCCTTGAAAACACATATTTCATATCCGCTGCTGTAAATTCATCACCCTGCATTTTCCTTGACTGTTTCCTTGTCCTTGGTGCTGATTAAATCAGGGTGCGTTCTGTGCCTTTCACCAGTGACTTCCTATTTTGTGTACAGGCACTCTAATTTTGTCTCTTTCTTCTACTTTCTTTTCCAAATATTCTCTAAAACTTTGATAGCTGAAGTTGGAAGGAAAAAAGCTATGCTGCACTCTGGAACTTTGGGAGATCCCAGATAATAAAAAGTATGACATAGGGCAGAACCTACTGGACAAATAATAGATGTTTTCAGTGTCTTTTAGTTCACCTAAATGAATGTGAGAAGTCAAAGGTATATATGGGTCTCTCACTGATTTCATACTCCACCAAATATATAGACATTCTGATGAAAATATGTATTTTTAAAATAGCAAATAAGAAAAGATAATAATAAAAAAGAAACCCACAATGCCAAAAAGAATCTGAACCAGAAGGCCCATGGGAATGAGAGCAAGATTTGGTATCTTCACCCAGGACTGAAGTTGAGTCCATTGCACATGGTTTTTGTCAGGCACCCTCTTTAGGATCCTGCCTGCAGCTAAGGTCTGGGAATACTCTGCTTGCCTACAAAATGCAATTTATGAGTTTTCCTGCCGGTCCCATTTCTTGACAGAGCCAGCTCCTTGCTTCAGTCTGCTGGTGGCAGCTGACTCACCAATGGAAATTTAGAATGTGTGGTCAACACTGAAGATGAATTCACCCTGACTGTCCCATGAGGAAACCCCAAACCAAGGCACTCACATACAAACAAGCTGAGAGATGGATTCACATAAACACAGAACAACTTCTATAAGAAGGCTTATACAGAGCAGGCAAAGTGTCAAATAAAAATCCCATGAAAGCTGAATCCCATGTAAAATTAACACACAAAAGAGATGACGGCATATCTGAAGAACATTCTTCAAATTCAAGGAAGTCAGAACTGGAAAATGGGAGAATCCACACCTAAGAAATGAAATCTGACGAAATCAGAAATGTATTATAATGTAAAATCACTTAAAATGTTCACAGAAACTTTTGCTTTTGGTAGTTTCAAATATTCATATATTGAACCTGTATTACTTGTGCAACAAGTATATCACATTTTTAAGAGCCATAGTACAACTTTTGCTAAACATATTTGGAAACCAAATGTTTCATGTTCACCATATCCACATACTATCTACCCAATAAGTGAGTGCACGTGTTAACACATATTCTCTGCTTCATATACATGTTAAAATTAACTGTGGACTTGAGAACCAGTTAAAATTAAAATACCAGAGGTTGGAAAGAAAGGGAGAAATCTATGTGCCAAAAAAGCTCTTGAAAATTTTTACATTGATTTTTAACATCATGGTCAGTGTGGACTATCATTTTAATCAAATGATACTAGATGGCTAAGGTCTGTATCTTGCCCACTTATGCCTCATAATTTCATTCTATGTAATCACCTTCTTCTCCACCAAACTTTGCAAAAAACTCATTTTCCCTTTTACCCTTGTGAAGTAGGCTTCTAAATATAATACATCTAGTTTCCTTACAATCTTTTTTTAAACAAAAGTATCAAATACTTCAAGGCTTTGCTTCTGTTATTGAAAAGAGAAAGAGAGCTGTCTACTAAAAATAAATTTGACCTAGGGAATTCTGTTTCCTTATTCCTTTAGTATTAGGGTGGGGAATTATTGCACACATCCAATCACATCTTGAATAATTAGGTAACATGAGCCAAGATAAGGCGATATTACATATCAAACGTTTGTCATATTATTTCAATCTAGGTCATTAGTTTCTTGTTTCAATAAATAGTTAAGGTAGTGTAAACTAATAAGAGATATACAGAATAATATTTCAATTTTGTAGAATAATTGTCACAAACTGTCATTTCCAACTACTGGAAATTAAACACCTAAGAAGGTTCAAAAATCCAAATGGACTTAAAGCATTGTCTACAGAATGAATAATATCTTGTAAGCACACACATACAGACATACAGGTATACTACTTTTCTGTCAAATTATTATACATCATTGTCATGAATAAAATACAAATTATTCAAAAGCAGTAGTTGCTTTTTGCCCATATTGCATTTCTTCACTCACTAGATATTGAAAGTTAAATTTTTGATAAGTACTAGTATTCTGAATTTTTTTTAGTTGAAAGGAGTTATCTTCTTTCTTTAAAAAGTTAGAGTACTATCAATCTAAGTTTTGGACTTTATTCAGTGAGAGAAATGGTAAGGTGACTGGAAACTGATAGATATAGATATATAGGGAATCAAGAACATGGAAAAATGAGACAAGTTTGCTTGAGTTTGTATTAGGATTTCATCATTTACAAGCTATCTGATGTTGGGAAGTCACCTGAGTGCTCTGCTCCTTTGTAAAATGGGGAAAAGTAATGTACCCACTTCTTAGGTTTGTTGTGAGAATAAAATGAGTACTTATGTGTAATAGCTTAGAATAAGGCCTGACACCTAATAGGGAGATTAGATGATGCTTTGGCAAAGATCCCTTCTCCCCCTCACAACATGTAAAGAGTGCATATCTGCCTCATTGATGCTGATCTTAGTCATGAGACTTATTTTGGAGGGCAATGTCACAAAGTCACAATGGAATGTGGGTGGAATTTAAATGTGCCTGCCTGAGAGGAAATGCTAAAAGCACTGCCTATTTCTATTTGATCCTCTTGCACTTTTGGTTCTCTCATATGAAACAGATGTGCTGTAGACTATGGCTAACCTTTATTCTGGCTTCAAAATGTGTGGCTGAGTCACCTCAATCAGCCCACTAATACATGAGCAAGAAAAAAAAATGCTGTATGCTGAGGTATTTGCTACACAGTAATAACTCACCAACACACACACACACACACACACACACACACACAGAAAAAATTAGGTGTAACTTCAAAACAAATAGAACAATCTGTGATCTTTTCATGCAACATTAGACGTAGTCATTAGGGCTTCCCACAAATATTTTGTTCTCTCTTCTTCAAAACACATGGTAGGTCTATATTTTTTTCCCCTGGAACTCATGCTTAGCCAGGTAATCTGCCTATGGTCAACATGAGCAAAATCACTGTGTGTCACTTCCAGGTAGAAAGTTTTGTTATGATCTCTTTTTTTGTTATGATCTCTTTTTTTTCCCCATCATGACACACAATATTCCATATACTGTCTATGAATGAGTCTGTGTCCAAAAATGAGGATAACAATGAAACAGATCAGAATCCTCAGGCAATGTATGATCAACAGATAGAATGAGTTACACATACATTGCTGTTATAAGCCATGGAGATTCTGGAGTTGTTACTACAGTATAATAGCTTATCATGATTGCTAAAAAGTGGTACAGAAGTGAGGTTCCGCCAAAACATGTTTTAAAATAATAGCTTTATTGAGATACAATTTTCAAAACGTAAAACTCATTCTTTTAAAGTGTAACTTTCAGTGGTTTTTAATATATTCACAGAGATCTGCAGCTATTACCACAATCAAATTTTAGAACATTTATCATCCTTGTTAGCAGTCACTCCCATTTCTCTCTTCACCCCTAGTAACCACTAGTCTACTTTCTGTCTCCATAGATTTACCCATTCTGGAAACTTCATATGAAGAGAGTCATAACAGGTAATGGTTTCATAGTACCTCAAAGTTGTAGCAGGTATCAGCACTCCATTTCTTTTTATTGCCAAATATATTTCATTTTGCTTTATTCATTCATCAGTTGATGAACATTTTGGTTGTTTACATCTTTTGTTTGTTATTAATAATGCTTACATGAACATTACTGTACAAACTTTTAGTGAACATATGTTTTAAATTCTCTTACATATATACCTAGGAACGGAATTGCTGGGTTTCATGGTAACTCTATGTTTAAATTTTTGAGGAACTGCCAAACTGCTTCCAAAGTGGCTGCTTTATTTATCATTCTGACCATCAATATGAGGTTGTCAATTTCTCTACATTACTGCCAACACATACATATATGTTTTTATTCTAGTCATCATAGTTAGTAGAAAGTGGTATCTTATTTTGGTTTTGATTTACATTTATCTAATGATGGCAACATCTTTTGATGTGCTTATTGGCTATTGCATATATTCTTTGGGAAACTGTTAAAAATTTTATACCCATTTTAAATTGTTTTATTTATCTTTTTATTATTGAGTTTTAAGATTTCTTTATATATTTTAATATAATGTCCTTGTCAGAGATAAAGGATAGTAATTTTCAATTATTTTCTCCAATTCTCTAAGTTGTCTTTCACTTTCTTTTTTTAATATATTTTATTGATTTTTTACAGAGAGGAAGGGAGAGGGATAGAGAGCCAGAAACATGGATGAGAGAGAAACATCGACCAGCTGCCTCCTGCACACCCCCACTGGGGATGTGCCTGCAACCAAGGTACATGCTCTTGACTGGAATCGAACCTGGGACCTTTCAGTCTGCAGGCCGACGCTTTATCCACTGAGCCAAACCGGTTACAGCAGTCTTTCACTTTCTTAATGGTGTTCTTTGACTCACCAACTTAGTGATTATCACCACAAAAAATACTTAAATTATTTACCTTTTCTTTTTCCTTGTGTGCTTTTGGTGTCATATCTAAGGAAACATTGCCTAACTCAAGGTCATGAAGATGCACTTCTGTATTTTATTCTAAGAGTTTTATAATTTTTAATTTTACATTTATGCCTATAATCTATTTCAAGTTATTTTTTATATGTAGTGTGAAGTAGAGGTTGAACTTTATTCTTTTGCATTTGGACATCCAGTTGTTCCAGTGCCATTTGTTGAAAAGACTATTCTTCATCACTGAAATATTTTGGCACCTTACCATAACATTTTTACTAAAATATGAGTCATTGAATGAAGAACTCAACAGTGAGTAGCTAAGAAACTGATATTGGAGATTAGGTTAATGGCAATTCTTCTTAGGCAACAGTCAAACTTTGCTAAAATAGCCACCTTTATAGCTTACAAAAGCAGTAATGTATTGGATAAGCTTTTGGCTCTAAGTGAAGAAATTTAAAATCAGAATCCTAGTATAATCTATTGGGTACAATCAACTGCATTTGATAAAATACCGAAAGAAAGAGATCTAAGAAAATAATTGACCTATACATATGTAAGACTATAAGGGAATACCAAGTATAAAAATTTGAGAACTTCAATTAACTGAATTATACCCTTTCCCCTGCCCCCCGACCCCCAGTTCATATGTTGGAACCCTAATTCCCATATCCCAATGTGATGATATTTGGAGATGGAGCCTTTGGAAGGTAATTGGGGTTAGAAGAGGTTGTAAGAGTGGGGCCTCGTAGTGGATTAGTGTTCTTGCAAGAAGAAACACAAGAGAGCTTGATCACTATCTCTTCCTGCCATGTGGGGACATAGTGAGAAAGCAGCCATCGACACGCTGGGAAGAGAGTCCTCACCAAGAACCCATCATCTGGCACCTTGATCTTGGACTTCCCAGATTCCAGAACTGTGAGAAATAAATTCATGTTGTCTAAGCCACCCAAGTTAAAGCATTTTGTTATGGCAGTTTGAGCTAAGACAAGGACAAACAGGTTTGACAAGGCACATACTTCTCAACAGCAAGTAGTGCAAAAGACAATGAGAAGGATTTGCAGTGACAAGGAGTGATTGCAATTTACCAAATGAACGATACAACCCTCACGCTCATTAAAAATTTCTGAATGGCTTAACTAAAAGTATGATAATACCAAAATCCTTATAAGAGTCAAGAAACCAATAATAGTATTGAGATCGAAAAAAATATCTTGAAAAGAACTGCAAGTATGGATTTAAGAACTTGGAGTCGCCTGAAACCTGGCTTAATCTTTGACAGTTGTACTAGTTTGAATAATGCTCCCACTCCTAGATTCATATTTAACTAGAACATGCAAGTGTGAACTTATTTGGTAGGGGTTTTGCAGATGTCATCACGTTAAAATGAAGACATACTGACTTATGACACCTAATCTAATTCTTCTAAGAGCATCTAATCTAATGACTGCTGTCCTTACGAAAAGGGGGAAATGCATACACAGATATAGACACAAAGAAGAGAACACCACGTGAAGAAAGAGGCAGAGATTGGAACGATGCATCTACAAGCCAAGGAATGGCAGCAATAACCCAAAGCTAGGAGGGAGGCATGGAACAGATCTTCCCTCAGAGCATCTGGAAGGTACCACCACTGCTCACACCTGATTTCAGAATTCTGACCTGTGAGAGAATGAGTTTCTCTTGTTTAAAGCCACTCAGTGTGTGATAATTTGTTTTGGCAGCCCCAGGAAACTGATGTAATAGTTTAACTGCTCTCTTCAAATGTAACCAAAAGGATACTAGGGCAGGGAGGAGGGGGGCGCACTACTAAAGGGTAAAGTCCGAAGCTACTGAGAGCAAAGTTTTAGGCAGCCACAGCCACAGCCAGAGGAGGAATCAGGGCCTCAGCAAGGATCATTACCTAAGGTCAGAGCTGGCTTCAGGGGCATGTGATCCATGCAACTGCACAGGGCCCCAAATTCAGAAGAACCCCCATGCTTGGTTTAATGCTTCTGTGAAAGATTTTTGAACAAGATATCTTCCATTTTCATTTAACAGTGGACCCTGCAAATTAAGTAGCCAGTGCTGGGTAGAGTCCCTGTCTGCATATTGAGATTTCAGAATTTGTTACGAACCACTCTTTTAACAAGAATATTTATAGATCTGTTTGTCTCCATTCCTCCATTGAATGTTGAGTCTATGAAGGTGGAGAAACTTGTTTGTTTAATGCATGGCTCCCTTGAAGGAAAGGAGCTCCCACCAGATCCGATGAGAAGAATGCCAGGCTTCACACAGAGAACCTGGGCTTGGAGCTTGTTTCTGTGGCTAAAGCCTTGGGGAAGGGATTCTGTTCCTTGAGGAAGAGGTGATGTATTTTCCGTGTACAAGGGGGAGTGAACAAAACCTTTGGTGATATGAGACCTGGACTAGATGAGGTATTTGAGCCTCCCCAACACCTAGTTCCCTCTGGAGGTTTATGCTTCTCTGTCCTATGGAACCCAAGTACAGGCATGGGAGTTTCTTTGGTTAATAAAATTTGAGCACACGGTAAGTGTTGCACTTTCAATCAGAAGCATTTCTTCATTCTGCCGTAGTTCAGATAGCAGCTGCTCTAACAGCCAGGTCCAGATGTGTGGGCAACTGCGATGCAGACCACAGTGGCAGCTGGTTCTTCCTGAGCACATGATGGTCGTGAGAAAACCCGTAGGTGTTTAAAGCTACTGATGTTCAGCTTGCTTGTTACCACTGCATAATTTGCCTATCTTATTTGATCCAGGGACAAACATCTCTAAAACTTCAGTTCAAGGGTAGAAGTTGATAACCTTTAGGGAGAATATTCACCAAACTTGATTAGGCACCAATTCACACAGACACACGTGCAGACATGCATGTACACCCCAACATTTGGAATGTAAATGAGGGTATTTTGATTTAGCTACATAATGCTCTCCTCACAACAAGACTTGTTGCATGTTAAAACAATTCATTTTGGAGGCTGTAGACACCCAAGATTGTAAAAATATGATTACTCTAATCTGATGATATGACTGTGCTTCAACTCTGCCTAAAATTCTGGGAAGAGGTTTTGGAAAGAGAAGTGTTAGGATCTGTTTATACCTTTCTATTATGGAACTGTGACAGATTGGATACACACACATGAGATTTTGGCAAACAAAGATCTTAAAATTTTAAACGAGCAGGTCTAACATTAAGGATGTTACCACTTTCTATTTGGGAATAACACAATCAAACAAACCTTGTTATATATATACAAAATGAGACAAATAGTTACTTCTGAACATTAAGCAGCCTATTTACTATACATTTCTAAGATTATCTAAATGACAGTCATAGTTATCTTGCCATATTCTAATGACACAGCTGTCAAGGAATGGTACGTGGTGGTGTGAAATATAAGCCATCTGCTCGCAGCTGGAAAACTGATTATTCAGGAAGTGTAGTGCCTTCATGTTATTTATAGACCCACATTGTGTTTAGCTGCATAGGAACATGGGTAGATGGGACATTCTTTAGGGAACAGGTGTCACCCAGAAGGGTTTGAAAGAGCATGAAATTGATCCAAACTTCACACTTCTGAAACATAGGATGTGCCATTTTTCTCCCTGTGGGAGTTGGTCCGTCGGTGGCAGCATGCAGAATGAAATATTCTCTGAGAAAAGGGTTAAGAGTGGCACCAAAAGTTAAGACACTCTTACTAAAAATGAGTCTAGACCAGAAAAAATAAGTTCATTGCTCCATTCACAGATTTCCTGTAAGGTCCTAGTCAACAACTGAATTTAATCTTTCTGGTCTGCAGTTTCCTCTCAAACTTAACTAAATTATATATTTCCTACCAGATACATGTTTTAATAGAATTTGAATGGAATAATATGAAAACATTTCCAAGAGATGAGACATGAAACTTCACGTGCAGTTATGATGACGAACTCTGATCAACTGCTCAAACACCTCCTCTTACCAGATTGAATTCATTTTTGGCACTAAGCATTGTCTAATGAAGATTTAAAAACACGACAGAGACGGCTGGTTCTCTACACAATATCCATTTTTTCTTCTCCCTTACTCTGAAAGTATCAACTTTTCCTACTTCTGTACTAAAATAAACAAACAAAACAAACAAACAAAAAAACAGTCCCACTTTTGGTGCTGGTGAAGAAGTACCAAGCTAAAACCCCATGTCTCAGCCACTCCTGAGACTGCCATAGTCCTTGTCACTGAGATGGAATCAGAGGTGTTGACTAGTTAACAGAAAAGCCTTTGAAACAAGCTTGGCTGGTCTTTCCCTTTTGTCTTTGCCCTTCGTCCCCCTGAAACATGTACAGATTTCATCTTGTGACAAAAGGATCAAGACCACAGACTAAGATGGCAGAGTAGAAGGCTAGGAGGTGCCTGGGTCCGTGGGAACAGTGGAGTGGCTGCACCAGCTCTGGCCTGGCTAACTCTGGACTTCTTTTAAGTGAAAGAAAAGTAATACCAGCCAAATTCAATCCCCAAGTGATATGAGAACTTTGTGTTAGATAATAGGCAATGTATATTTTTTAATACTATACATTTATAGCTTGCTAAGTTGTCTGATACATGGGCTTTTATATAAAACCAACTAAGAAAACTTATTAAATAAATTACACAATATGTTTTATTGTACAGGAAAGACACTATGGTTTGTTTAAGATTATACATACTGAGCTACACTTTGAACTAATTTTCCAGGAAGTATATATTGAAAGTTCCCCTTTCTAATAAATACTAATAAAAGGGTATGCTAATTAGGGTGGGCATCTTCCAGATGTCCATCCAGATGTCCACCTGGACAAAGCCAAGTGGCTGTGAGGCCCAGGACTCACAGCAGCCATGGGTTCAGGCAACTGCAAGGCCCTGGGCTCAGAGGGCAGCACCTTCCTCTGATCAGCCTGGTCGCCTCCCGCAGAGGAAGGCCAGACTACGGCTTAGGCCCCGCTCCACTCAGTAGGACATCCCCTGTGGGCTCCTGGACTATAAGAGGGGGCAGGCCAAGTGGAGGATCCCTCCCCAGTGCATGAATTTTCGTGCACCGGGCCTCTAGTCTAATATAAAATACAATGAATGATCTTTAACCTTTGAAATAATGCTTTTGACAAGGAATTTGTGTTTTTGGTGCAGGATGTAGCTGAAGCTATGGTAAGATGGAGTTATGAGTTCTGATAACAAATTGAGTCCATATTTACACCCATGAAATTCCTCCTATTGGCTCCCCTATTACCCTGGGGAATGGTAGTCTAGGGTGGCTGAATCTGTGTAACTGGTACAAGGTGACAGAAAAGGATTTGGGGTTAAATTAGAATATCCCAACAGTGCACAACTAAAGCTAAATCCACGCAGGGGGCCATTCTCTAGGCACCTGACTATCTTCAGCACTAGTACTTATAAAAAGTCATGGATTTAATAGAACATAGTGTTGGTTTAGTTGAGCAATACCAATACCATTCCTCCTAACTGGATCAATACACCAGATTACGCATTTCAGTACAGTTTAGTCAACAATAAGGACCAATTGGATGCTGGTGATCCTATGATAATCAAAAGAAGTAAAGCTTCTAGGTATACCTGGTAAAGTGCAGAAGTGAAGCAGGTATAGAAGTGAGCAAAATTGGTGGGTAAACTGTTTTTATGTAAGCTCTTTAAATTATTTTATTTTTTAAAAAACATAACCCAAAAGTAATATAAGTGCATCAAAATTCAAATACTTCCCAGGAATACAGCATTAAAGTGAAAACTGTCCATTTCAATTGATCCCATTCCACTTTCTAAGAATAACCACATACTAATATTTGGTGAGTATACATTCATCCTCCCAAAGTATCTATGCCTTTATGCCAATATAAACACACATATGCACGCACGCACACACACAACACACACACACACACACACACACACACACACACACAATTTACCATACATGATTTTAGAGAGTATTTTGTTTGTTTCGGGAAAAAAATCAAACCCCCAAAACATGTTTATTATATGCCTATTGCTCTGAAACTCAAATTGCTTTTACTTAACACAATATTACAGACATCTTTCATGTCAATATATACAAATCAATATATGCAAGATTAATTTAGTCTTTTTTTAAATTACATCAGATTGATTGATAGCATCGTAATCTCTTTAGCCATCCTCCTTTCCAAAAGGAATATTTATGTTACATCCAACATTTTGCTATTCCATATACTGTTTGAATTTTTTCTGTTTCCAGCAATAGTAGACAAGCTTGTTTCAGGCTAACCTTTCACTGAAGAAAGCTAAAAAATCTGGAGTTCTAGTGATCAATTATTTGATTGGTTGGCAGATATCTATGTATGGATAATATATACCAAAATCTAAAGCTAGATGTAGATAGAGATAAAGATGTTTGACAGCATCAGAAAGATTCTGAGCACTAAGGACTTCCAGGGTACAAGTACCTGAAAAAGTAAGACCAGCCAAATTAGCCTGATGTTTTCTACTTACTTTTCCCTGCAGAATAATTGATTGAAAAGCAAGAGTAATTAAGAGACTGAGAAGCTGAGCAGAAAACAGTAGATGAGAGGCTAAGTTAAACAGCTTTTGTGAGCTCATAGGACAGGTGGAAACAAAACAGGTGGAACCCATTCTTCCAAAGAGTAAAGAATTTGACAAGCACAAGAGAATTTTTATTTGGGATTTCTGAAGAGGTACATTTTTAAGAGTTATAAGAATATGTCTCACAGATACACACACACACACACACACACACACAATTAAAGTTCCAGAAGGAAGGATAAGAAATAATGTGGCAGAAGTAATACTTTAAGATACAATAAGTCAGCTCAGCCAGTGTGGCTCAGTGGTTGAGTATCAACCTATGAACCAGGAGGTCATAGTTCAATTCCTGGTCAGGGCTGCGGGCTCAATCCCTGGTGTGGGGCATGCAGAAGGCAGCTGATCAATGATTCTCTCTCATTATTGATGTTTCTATCTCTCTCCTTCTTCCTTTCTCTCTGAAATAAAAAAAGATGTACTTTTTACAAAATCCCTTTTGTCATAAAACATTATATATATATTTATATTTATATTTATATTTATATTTATATTTATATTTATATTTATATTATTTATATTTATATTTATATTTATATTTATATTTATATTCAAGCTTTCACTCTTGGGTTGGAGGACTTAAATCACCAGAAATCAAGACATATCATAAAGTTATTTATTCTGATAATAAACTCACCTCATTGGCTCTGGATTTTTTTGTCTCTAAATGTCTGATATTTTTTCACCTAATGCTTGCTTACTTGAATTAACCTAGAAAAACATTCTATGTCTTTCCAATCAACTATGCACTACTCTGGCTGACATTTACTCATTCAACACACATACTACATATATTCAATTCTATATATATGTTGGGTGTCAGGCACTATGAAGTTAAGTGGCAAGGACAGACAAGTAGACCAAAATTGCAGAACAGTGTGAGTTGTGAAGTAGATTGTTCATATAGGGTCACTTGAATTGTAACAAAGGTGGCACTGTAGACAGTGAACGTAGAACAAGCTTGTTATTAAATTGTGCTGTATCTACTGGCTATTTGTATATTGAGAAAAGAAAAAGAAAAAACTTGACCTCTGTCTCAGACCATAAATATACAACTCAATTTTAGGCCAATTGAGATGAAATGTTAAAAGTAAAACAATGAGTTTCTAGAGGATAACAGGAAAATGTAGTCATAAACTTTGGATAAGCAAAGATGTGTCAAGCAGCATTAACCAGTAGGATAAGATTGGCCAACAAGAATACATTACAAATGAAGAGCCCATTAAGAAAGTCAAGAGGCAAAACATCAAGTGAAAGAAGATCTTTGCAATAAACATAGTTGACAATGGCCTCAAACCAGAATTTATAAAGAACGCTTACAAATCAACAAGAAGAAAAATAGTAATTCAATAGAAAAAAACCGATCAGACTTTTGTCAGTTATGTCAAATTCAAGAACATATTCAAAAGACTGGGGCATCTGTAATACTTTCAACAATAAAGATAATTTTTTAAAAAGACTCTTAAAATACCAAAGGGTGCTCAACCTTATTAGCTATTATGGAAATGCAATATAAAAATGATCATGAGATATCACTACCCATTTAAAAGTTATTTATTAAAAAAGACATACTACTGGAGCTCTTATATGTTTAATGGTATAAGCACTGTGGCAAACCGGCAGTACCCGCCTAAGTAAGCATGTACATGACCCAACCATGCAATTCTACTTGCATATATTTTAAGTAAAAGAATATTATACAAATCAAAAGACATGAATAATAACAGCCAGAACAGCATTATTTATTATTCGTAGTAGCCAAAACCAGGAAAAAAATGTTGGTAGTATACTGGATCAATAATTTTTTTCTTCATTTCTGCAATGGAATACTCTACTAGAAATGAATCTATTGCTACATACAACACAGTAGAATCTTACAACACACAACACAAACACTTGTCACACAAATCTCAAACACAATGCCGAGTGAAAGAAGCCAGACACAAAGAAATGCAGATTCTATGATTCCCACATGAAGTTGAGAAGTAGACAAAAATAATCTGTGTGGTGATTAAACATGTGTTCACTTTGTAATAATTCAACTGACTAGACCTTTATTAGTTGTGCTGTTTTGTGTGCCTTGTATACTTCATTAAGATGTTTACTAACCATAGAAAAGGAATGAAAAATAATGCTTAAAGAGCAATATTTTTACATATATATTGAATACTTTTATTAGTATTTTGGTATAGTTCCTAGATGAATTGCTGACCTAAGGGCACGGTATATTCTGAAAAGCTCAACTATTTTTCCATTGTATTAAAAATAAATAGCAACTTCAAAGAAAGGAAGTATATTTTGTTCAATGCCTACTGTTCATAATCCATGTAATCCTCACCCTACTCTGTAATGTACATAGGTTGCTCTTATTACATTTGACTGATGAGAAAACAGAGTTGCTAAAAAAAATTAAATACTTTTCTGAAGATCTTGTATCTAGTATACACTGGAGCAGGAGATCAATATCAGCTTGGTCCAAGTCCAAATCCCACTTCTTTCTCCTTGATCAAAATATATACAATATGATAAAAATATATACAAGATTCTCTACTTAAAACATGGAATTAGCATGAGACTTTATTATTTCATGAATGGTGAATTTATACACATAAAGCCCCAAGCTCCAAATCCAGGATACAGATCATTTCTATACTTTATCTCTGTAACTTCACTAAGAACAGAACATTCTGATATAAATTTAAGAGACCTATAGAATTATTGGAAGGGTGGAAGAATTTTTTAACTTATTCCCCCAAGTGACAGAAGATGATCAAGCAACCCCAAATATTTTATGACATCTGGCTCCTAAAGATTTTTAGAGCTTGTACATTTCCAATAATAAAGTCACTTCATTGGCTTTGAATCTCATTTCCATCCTAAATGCCTGACATTTGCACCTAAAGATTAATGAGAATAATTTAGCAATAAATTTAATTTAAAAATACAGGAAAATAATTCAGCAGAAACATTCCATTTCCTTCCAGGCAGCTATGCTTTGCTGAAGCTGACATGTATATACCCCTTCAGTCAACACAAATAATTTGAGTGCCCACTGTGCCAGATGCTATGATAAGCAACACACATCAGACAAAAGAAAGGCCCTGCTTTGCAAAAGCATTCTGATAGAGGAGAGAAAAAAATCAGTCGCCAAGTAAGTACAACCCATTCTGGAGCTTCTATGAGCTTCTCTTCTGAGAGCTTCTATTAAAATGTTAAATATGGTATTTAGTTCAGAACAAAGGAGAGTTAGAAAAGAACACTTGGAGTGCGGGAAACGAGTTAAGTCGGCTCGCGTGAATTGCGCATACTCCGCGGGAGCCGTCTTTAACTCGGTTCATAAAGAAACCTGGCCATGAAAAGGTAGAATGGTTCATAAAACAGAGCCTAGTTTCATAGAATTTGAGTATTGAGTAAAAGGGTTTGGTGGATGGAACAAAACCAAAAGACAGAGCCATCTTATATTTTGGCGGGAAATTCACCCGCACTCCAAGTGAGAAGTCTGACCTGAGGGCAATACAAAGCCATGAGATAATCCCCCCCAAAAATAGATTGTGGTTTTAAAAAGTTGGACTTGGATGCAGTGTTGATTATGGATAGGAACTAGACAAAATTGGAGTCAGAAAGATGCACTAAAAGACTTTTGCAAGTAACCAAGATGAAGGTGGCCAGTAGTGAAGCATCAACAGGATAAGGAATGTGGAGAACAGGAAGATATTAAGAAGGAACAATGGATAGAATGTGGCTTAGGGTTGAAAGGAGAGGAGTCAAGCATGACACACAGCTGTCAGCTTTCTGACTTGAGAAACTGGGTATGTGGTCGCACTTTCCTATGAGGTGGGGACTAAAGGAGGAGAAGCACATTAAGAAGGAAGATATTAGATTAAGGTTTTTTTGTGTTTTTTTATTTTTTATTGATTAAGGTATTACAAATGTGTCTTTATCCCCCCCCCCATTGTCCCCTTATCCCCCTCAGTCTTACCCTCACCCTCACTCCCTGTTGTGTCCATCGCTTATGCTTATATGCATGCATACAAGTCCTTTGGTTGATCTCTTCCCCTTAACCCCATCCTCCCCTACTTTCCCTCTGAGGTGTGAGCACCTGATCGATGCTTCTCTGTCTCTAGATCTGTTTTTGTTCCTCAGTTTATGTTGTTCATTATATTCCATAAATGAGTGAGATCATGTGATATTTATCTTTCTCAGACTGACTTATTTCACTTAGCATAATGCTCTCCAGCTCCATCCATGCTGTTGCAAATGGTAGGAATTCCTCCCTTTTTACTGCGGCATAGTATTCCATTGCATAAATGTGCCAAAGTTTTTTTAATCCACTCATCTGCTGATGGGCACTTAGGCTGATTCCAAATCTTAGCTATTATAAATTGTGCTGCTATGAAGTTAAGTTTTATATATGTTGATTGTAAGGTGCCAGTGAGGCAGCCATGTAGATATTCTAGTAGGAAACTGAATACATAGGCCTAGAGCTCAGAAGAGATATCTGGCTGGGAGCTAGAATGTGGGGATTATCAAGACAGAGATGATTATCAAAGCCAATGTAAGAACTAGGTTACAGGAGGGGATGGTGACTCTTATAGGCCAATTGACATCATTGATAACTGGGTTCTTAGGGAACAAAATACTCTCTCCTATCTCTTTCCCAACATTTTTTTTTGTTCCTTCCCATGCTGACACCCTGTGTTGGAGCAGCCACCAAGCAATTTTAGAAGTGAGTAAAGAAATATGGAAGACACTTTAGAGAACAAAGCAAGACCCATTTTGCTGATTCCTGGGGCCCCTACTATACTAGATGCTGAGACAAGAGTTTTACAATCACCTCCATTTTTTACCTTAACCTAGGGAAGCCTAAAGTGAGTTCCATGTCAGATTTATTAGCCTTCTGCTGCCATCAGAGTAGACTGAATTTGTTATGCTAAACAAGATTGCTTTCTCACAGATTTTGCTATTAGAAGATATATCCATTTAATAGTGTCTTATATTTAAGAAATGCTTTCCAGTTTTCAATACTTTCACAGGTGTTTCATTTGCATCTCACCACCCCATTCATCTCACCATTATCCCTTTTTTGCCAAGAAGAGAAGAGGGGTGGACACTTACAATTCATTATTTATGAATGCCTGTTATCCAATTTTCTCATGCTAGTTCTATAAAGTAAGTATAGACTCCTAAAATTTGCCACTTCTTACAACTCCTTTTGGCTCAAGTCCGCATTGCATTAGGAGAAGAGAGGCTGAAGTTCTGTGACCAAAAGCACACTCGAGATTACTCCAGAAGACCTGCATTCCAGTTCCAGGTCTGTACAGTCCACTCGCTTCTGTGAGGCATAGCCTTCCCATTTACAAAAGGAGGCTATCAGCCCCTGTCTCCCAGGCTTGAGTTGTCTTGGGGATGACTCATCCAGGAAAAAAGACAGCGTGTGTGACCGGTGATGAGCCATGCACAGTGGGAGGCGGTCCTCTTACTCTTTCACATGCATTAAAATCACCTGGAAGCTTTTTAAAAATGCCCAAGTCTGGGTTGCACCTGAGATATTTCAAATCACAACTTATGGGAGTGGTTTCAGTATATCTAGATATTTTTAAAATACAGTTAAAAATACAAGTTGAGGTAATATTTACCTTGACAATCCTGGTTAGGCAGGAGAGCAAGAATGCTGAGTGCAGGCTCAGAGGTCAGACCTCTATGAGCAAAACCACATCTCTGTCACTCATGGGCTGTGCCCTCTGAGCAAATCACTTCACCTCTGTGATCCTTCATTACCTAATGTTTAAAATGATTATTGCACAGCATTGTACTAATTAAAAGCTTATAAAACCTGTGCCATAGCTGCTTATACACACACACACACACACACACACACACATCCTTCAAAATGGTAGCTGTTGCTATAAATACTATTGCTTTGAAGTCCTGACACTGTAGCTTTAGGACCATGGCCCTGGCTCCAGTCTTTAAGGTCCATCTTTGTCAAGTGCTGCTTTCTCAGAGCAGAGCCTTGGAATACAAGAGAACTGCTCCTCAAAGCTAGACTTCTGCCAGTGCAGACTTTGAAACCTCCCTTCTTTCTGCAAACCTTTTCAGATTCCCAGAAAAGTGCAAAAAGAGTTTAACTGGAAAGCTTAGAGGATTGCTGGATACAGGTCTGCTGAAAATCATGAGACTTTTTAAATTTTGTACTAAAATGTCCTCCCAAGAAAAAGCTTAACTCTCAATTTTTGTTTGCCTTCTTCCACTCCTGCCCTGTTGTGAGGCATGAACCAGTTTCCCATCTGAGATGGAGCTACTGGGTGGAAAACATTCAGCTAGAATGTCGCCCATCCATTCAGGGAGCTTCCTCATGGATATTCTCACTCAGAACCACTTATTCATACCCACTTATGAGGTGAGGGTAGAGTCCTCACTTAAAGAAAAGGATATAACATTGGAGAGGTACAGACTGGATCCAACTGAGCATCCATCGTTAAGGAACTTGCTCACCTTAGTGTTTCTGGTGGGATGATTGAACATCTCCTAGCTTTCCTTCTTTTATATGTGGCAACAGCTCCATAGTCTAGTCCAGCCGTGGGCAACCTACGGCCCGCAGGCCGGATCCGGCCCGTTTGAAATGAATAAAACTAAAAAAAAAAAAAGACCGTACCCTTTTATGTAATGATGTTTACTTTGAATTTATATCAGTTCATGCAAACACTCCATCCATGCTTTTGTTCCGGCCCTCCAGTCCAGTTTAAGAAGCCATTGTGGCCCTCGAGTCAAAAAGTTTGCCCACCCCTGGTAGTCCCTCACTATTCAAAGTGTGTCCAGATGCCAGAAGCATGGTCATCACTTAGAAGTTTGTTAGGAATGCAGCATACAGACCCTATTCCAGACCAAATGAATGGGAATCTGTATGTGAGTGAGATCCCCAGGTAAGGGGAGTGCACATCAACGTTTGAGAACCACTGGTGTCATGGCTCAACATGCAGACTCCATCAGAGACCCAGACAGGCTGTGTTTGCCTCCCTGCTGTGTCCTTCTCCAATTGGATGGTCAGGGACAATTCACTGAATCTATCCAGGCCCCAATTTCCTCACCTGTGACATGCTCATGGGAATAGTGCTTTTCTCAGAGGCTCATATATAAAATGCTTGGTCTATGCAGTGGTCGTCAAACTGCAGCTCGCGAGCCACATGCGGCTCTTTGGCCCCTTGAGTGTGGCTCTTCCTAAGCCTTAGGAGTACCCTAATTAAGTTAATAACAATGTACCTACCTATATAGTTTAAGTTTAAAAAATCTGGCTCTCAAAAGAAATTTCAATCGTTGTACTGTTGATATTTGGCTCTGTTGACGAATGAGTTTGCCGACCACTGGTCTATCGGAAGCAATGTGTGAAAGATTTACTTTCGTCATTACTATGTCACTACAACACTACTCCAGAGGACTAACCATTTTCTGCAGACCTTTCAGCTCAGAAGTTCTCTGTCTGGGGCAATGACTTCTTTGTCCAGTCAAGTACTTACAATAGTATCAATTTCACATTTCTATTTTACCTCTTCGACAGAACTACATTGAAGAAATGTAGTTCTGGAAATGACATGGATCTTTTCATCTTCTCAAAAGAAAAGGGAGCCCCAACTTAATCCAGCAAGAGTGCTCCCATTAGTGCAGTGACTATGCGTACACCAGGTAATCAACCTGGGATATTTATTGCCCGCCCACTTGAGAGTTTAGTGTTATTAGCTAATTAAAGAGAGGATCTGTTCTCTCCTATATATTGCACTTAATGAATTAGCTAATCCCAGCATAGTTACCATGGCATACTATTTATAAACACCTGCCATTTGGTTGTAATTTTTCAACTGATTAGAGCTTAATTTCTCTTGGTAATTGCCTGTAAGTAACAAATACACCAGAGCAGGGTATTCGGGTTTCTGGCAAAGTCAAATTTATCTGTTTGGGCTTCCTTGCTTCTAAAGTAAAACACAGCACCTGAGCTTGCATTGTCTCCATATCCAGATCCATCTGAGCAAGAAAGACACAGAGGAACTAACTGTAATTGAAATTAGCATACACAACTCTAATAAGTGAGACAATTTTTCCTTTAAATACTTTATGTTCTCTTGTTGCCTTATTTGTGTCTTTTTGGAATGACAAGACATTTCATTTGTATAAAAATAAAGAGGAGACCTTCTACCTGAGCATATTTGAGTGATTTATTTTTTATCCAAAGTCTTTAAATATATCAGATCATATTATGTTCTTCTTCTCTCTCCCACTGCCTCTACCACCCTCTGTCTCAAATGCATGTACCTCATTACAACAAACGTCACTCATTTTTAGATTCCAGTTTGCCACCATCCCACACAGACCTGCTGTTCCATCTCTCCATGTTAATTCCCATAAATAACTGATATCAAAATGCAGAGTCTTGGAGATACACTTTAGAAAACTTCATGTGAGGAGAAACCAGAAAAGAGAAGGCTATTTAAGGCTTTGGAAGTTGCTAGAGATTTGTTTAATCCTTCTCTGAGGTTTAAGCAACACATTAATGGCACTGGGTTAGCATGTCCATCATAATATTGGAGTAATATATAAAATATATCAAATGTACTTTAAATAAATTTTAGAAAAATTTCCAAGTAACCCATATGTTGATAGGCTGCTTATATAGATGCAGGATAATTTATGTACCAAACACATATGTGATTCCTAAGACATATTTAGGAGCATACAATGCTTAAAATTTTTATTGAGATCTTTATCTATTTATATATAAGGCTTAATGATGAGTGACTAACTATTTACTCAAATTACCCCACTGTCTAAAAGGAACACACAGCTTAGGTTTGTCAAAGTGTTCCAAAACTTGACCTAACTTCTAAAACCCATTAAACATGAATTTAGAAGCAATCAGTTTATCTCCTCCCCCATAGGAAGGGCC
Source organism: Myotis lucifugus (assembly GCF_000147115.1). Lineage (NCBI taxonomy): Eukaryota > Metazoa > Chordata > Mammalia > Chiroptera > Vespertilionidae > Myotis > Myotis lucifugus. The sequence continues at coordinate 295,759 of NW_005871325.1, read as the reverse complement.
TCTCAGAAAGAATTTTAAAATTTAGTACACACTGCATAAATATCAAGACTCAAAGAGTAAAATGACCTGCCCAAGGTGAAGCCGGGAGTAGGCATATTCAGGATTCATGGCCCTGCCTGCCAAATCTTCATGGCATTGATAGCTTTACCCAAAATATACTGAATTTTCACAACTATCATTTCAGTGAAGTATGTTCTTATTATAAGTATTTTTATTCATTTCCCTAGAGCTTTTCTGTAATGCAGCCCATGACACCCATCTTGGCATCTGATACTAGTGAGAACCATAGGATGCTCTAAATGCCATGCATGGTAGTTAAGAGGAACACACTTATTTTGAATTATTTTCATATAACTCAATAGGTTTTGAACTGTGCTGCTCAGAATCCAGGAGACTTCACAGACATAGATTGAGACCTTTAAGAAGAGGAGAAAGAGGAACTGAGCATCAGGGACTCTTGCCTCTTATTCCGTCTACAACCAGATATTGTCCATCTCATGAGGTTTAAGTAATGGGTTTCCACACCAGATTTCATTTCAAGGAAGGACTTTGTTAATAATAATAATTCTGAATACTGTGATTGTAATATATCAGAGCAATCCTAGGTGGCTAAGAAAGTAGGTACTCCTAAGAGACATATGATATGACATCCAGGTCTCATGACCAAATATCTCACTTTATAAATTGCTGAAGGAATGATTATATAGGGAAGACATTTAACTGGGTTTCTGACAGCTACCTATTCCAGAGGTCAGCAAACTACCTCAGCTTACATCTGTGGTCCCTTTCAAAAGAGTCCCAGTTGAAATTATAAATTATATAGTCACCCTACACAGATACATTTGTAGCATTAGTATATTACTAAGTAAATTTCCTCTTTCATAGACCACTTTTAACTAATAGACCCAATGTTTAGAAGAAGACAGAATCAGTAGCATAACATAGAACTCAATTAGGTATAAGGCAATTCTGAGTCTTAGTCTAATAATTGTGCAGCAAGAAGAGCAAAACTTAGGCTTCCTTCTAACAAAATTCAGTCTGGGAGCACATCATGGAGATAATGTGGTCTCCTAAATAAACTAATTCTAACTTACCAATTGGAAGTATGTTCATTAAACATCTTCCTATAATGGTCTATTAAATAGAATATACCACTTTACTTTTTCTGTGAAGTGCCAAACAGTAAATCTTTTACAGTTTGTGTGCCATCTGGTCTTTGTCACAACTACTCAACTCTGTCATTATAACAGAAAAGCAGCCACAGCAATACATAAATGAATGAGTGTGGCAGTATTCCAATAAAACTTTATTTACAAAAACAAGCAGTAGGCCAAATTAGACCTGTAGGCCTATTGGCCTGTGGCTTGTATGGCCAATTATGTGTCAGTCCCTAGAATATAGTAGACTAAAATCCAGTTAAATATCTCTCCTCTATACAATTAATGCTTTAATAATTTATCAAGTAAGGATTTGAAAAATAACTAACTTTAAAAGTTCAAAGATAAATGATAGATTATCATAAATATCAACAACAAAATTCCTCCATTAAATTATAAAGTGTTATCCAAATCTTCTGCTGAGTTGTAATTATGAGGACTTATTAATAGCAGATTTAAAAAGATCTATTGTCCTAGGTATTCCAAATTTATATTATGGCCATTCAAATAAGCAACATGCTACACATATTTTGTCTTGAGTATGGAAAATCTTGACATAGTAAATGATTCAACCAAGACTCTAATAAATTAAGCAGTAGCAGCATGGAAACATGAATACTCTTAGTTAAATTAATATTTCTTTCTTAAGGAGTCATAAAAAAGTGGTTTTACAAAAGCATCTGAACCTTAAAAAATACAGTTATTTACTTCCTGAATGGGAAAGAGTCACTGGTATCCTTCTACCAAATGAAATTTTTTCTATTTAAGAACTATATACAGTATATGTATACCCACACATAAATAAACATCCTGAATGCTGCCCAGAGGCATGTCTGAGCAGGATCACACAGTTATGTAGAAACCATATATAAAAATTGTCTTCCCTAATGACCAAGTGTGACAGCAGACCTCCAGTGCTTGGCAGACAGTTACAGAGTTCATAGTCATGTAATCTGGATGCCAATCCTGACTAGCCCCCCATAGCTTCGCTTTGAAAAAGTCACTTCACTCTCTGAGTCTTACTTTTTTATATCTAAAGTGAGGGATTTCATTAAATAACATGGCAAGCTTCACCCTACAAAGTGGGCAAAACAACTGAGAAAAAGATAGACTACCATACATTCATTCTTTGCTCCACCAGTGTGGTGATGATCACAAGTCACTTCATTTCTCAAAGCTTATAAAGTAGGACTGATGAGGACACATATGTAATAAAGAAATAAAAGATTGAAAAAAAAGTAGGACTGATAATAATGGTACCTATTCTGTAGAAATGAGTTAATGTACACAAAACTTTTAGGTTTGTATGCCTGGCATATACTAAATATTAATTGATTTTGGTATTTGGTAGACAGATGATCCTGGAAGAGTTTAAAAGCAGCCACCCTTAAACCCTGCAAAACCAAAAACTGGATACATAAAATTAGATCCCAACATAACATCTTCTTTAAAAGATAGAATGATAGATAAATAAATAGGCAGACAGACAGAGAAATAAATATGCTGTACTCCATCATCTTTGTGGATCTATAAATAAAATTTGTCAGGTAACATTTAAATTATTAAAAACCTTCCAAGGTGTAGTGAGAAAATAAAAATTTAAAAAGCCCATTCACCCTAATAATGTGGAAACATAAGACCTGGTTAGATAGATGTCTTCTCATTTATCTTAAAAAATAGTTAGATTTCCCAAAGAAGAGATTTTTAAAAATCATATGTTAATACGTAAAAAATGTTGAATAAAGGAGTCTTCAGATCAAAGATCTCAATGAACAGAAATGCTCTGATAAAGTGGATGCAGCAGCCAGAAGCAAGAGGAAGGACAAGGAAGGAGGCCAAGACTCAGGGAGGACAATCTTTGGATGGCCTATTAAAAAAAAAAAAAAAAAAAAACTTTCAGAGTCTGTATGACAGAAGTCAATCTGGATCAGGGGTTGGAAATCTTTTTTTTCTGTAAAGAGTTAGATAGTAAATATGTAAGGCTTTAGGCACCATACGGCCTCTATCACAAATACTCAACTCTGACATTTTTAGTGTGAAAGCAGCCATCTACACTAATAAAAGAGAAACATGCAAATTGGTGTCACTCCGCTACGCCCACCAGCCAATCAGAGTGACTATGCAAATTAACCCAACAAAGATGGCGGTTAATTTGCATACCCAGGTGCAAAATGAAGACTGAAGACTGAAGACTGAAGAGCCTTGGCTTCTCCACTGTGGCCAGACCAAAGACCTGGGTCCCAGGTGGCGGAGGAAAACCGGTAACAGCAGCCAGGGGAAGGAAGGCCTATTGTGCGAATCTTCATGCAACGGGCTTCTAGTAGTAATATAAAAACTAATGAGTGTAGCTATGTTCCAATAAAACTTTATTTAAAAAACTAACAAAGTCAAATTTAGCCCACTGGCTGTACTGGTAATTTGTCAGCTCCTGCTTTACAGCATATCTCCCACATCTGAGTTCCTTTCCTTTATTAATTTCTTAGTCAGATGGAAAACATCTTTTAGTAATAGCTTCAGAAAGGTCTCCTGGATGTTATTATTTTAAGAGTTTTGCCTGTCTTAGATATTTCGGTGACCTTTACACAAAGATCATAGCTTGGCTTAACTATAGAATTATAGCATGTTAATTGAACTCTGTCCCATTGCTCCATTATCTCTGGTAGTATGCAAAATGGTAGGATGTAAAAGTGGTAGTATATAAGAAGTACCACTTTTCTGAGTTGGAGCTGAAACACAACTGAGGCCTAGATTTTATCTTTAGTTTGATTGAAACTCTTTCTCTGTGGTCAATAGATCTGAGGCGTTGTTCCTAAGATTGTTTAATGCTGACCATGGCCTCATCGTCCTGAGGGCTTAGTAATTAAGGGAGTGGACTTGCAAGGGAGAAGGAGGCAGGTGAGTCAGAGTGCTGAGAAAGACTAGTTTGAATCAAAAGGAAAGAAAGGTGAAAAGGTTTATTCAAGAAATAAAGCTTCTGGACGGTCACACAACTGGGTAAGCAGTCACATGGCTAAACCCATAGCCATTGTGAAAAACGAACATTGAAGAGCTAATTACCACAATTTACCACACTGAGCTTTTTTAGCAAAGGGCCAAAAGATAAACGGCATTTCCATGACAAATTTTATTAGACATGCATATCAGTTGATAGCTATTTTTAAGTGACTAAACAGATACCCCCAAAATACGATATAGAGAAATGAGGCAGACTATGTAATATTGAATTCTGACTTTGTTTGAAAAAGTGAAACTGAAAAATAACCTCTCAAACATGTTTTATATAATGGATAACCTTATATTTACAGTCTTTTGAAATTGGATTTGAAGTTTTATTGATAGATTTAATAGTGAGAGTTTATTATAAATTTGTAGTTTATAGTATTTTAAAGTCCCTGAAATTTTAAAAATCAAGCTTATATAAAGGATTTCTTTGAATGATGTGAATTTCATCTTTTTGTCCTTCTTTTAGAGCTACTTTAAGATGACTTTGTAAATTACTCATCTTTACTACATGATAATTGACACATAGTAAACGTTACCTGTAAAGTTATTAAGATTTATTAGAAAATTTTTAGTAAATCCTTAGAATCAGATGAAAATAATTGCTACATGTGCTTTTGATAAATGTAATTATTTCTTCTGATAATAATAATCATGGCTATAACTCACCATTTATTTCCTGTCACCCTTGAGCAAATAGCAAAGAAGGAATTAACCTTTGAACAGAATTAAATGAACATAAAAAAGCTAAATGCTATAGGAGTGAAAATATTTATGCACATACTAATTAAGTATTTGGCATTTAAGTTTAAAGACATAAAGTAATGTTTTTCAGGCAAAGATGGAAAAATACTATGAAAGCCATACTTATAATTTTAATGTGGGCTAAACATTAGAGCCAGAATTTGTAGATTTTTAGTAAGATTGAGGCTATGAGTGAAATTCATGTCTCAGTGCCTGCATTTATAATTGACTTTAGAGACAAACTAATTTCACAATACTGGCTATCAAAAATACTTAATAATACCATATGATTTCACTTATATATTACAAAAAGCAAAATAAAGGAACATCAAAAATTAATTGTATTTCTATGTACTATAAATAAAAACACTGAATGTCAAATTAAAAATAAAATACCATTTGCAATCATTAAAAAATACTTAACAATATGTTCAGCCCAAAATAGTCAAATAACTCCTGAGGTATGTTTGAATAAACCAAAACAACTCTGATTCATTTTTTAAAATGTTGATATGATCCTTTAAATAAAAAAACTCGTTAAAAAACATATTTTTAATCATTTATATTTTTAATCATTTAATCATTAAATTTCTATAGAAATTTCTAAACTAAAGATGGTGTTCTTGTGACTGATTAGAAATAGAAACAAAATCCATTTGTAAACAAAGTAATATTAGTTCAGCTGCTAAACCTCTTGGTGTAGATAATTTACATATAAATACATCTGTCCCCTAAGGATGGAAGGCTGAGAATGGGCATCAAAGTTAAGCTTAACTACAAGTAACAGAGGTCCAAAAATGTTGGCTAAATATAATAGGATCACTTTTCACTCATGACCAAACCCAAGTACAGGCGGTCCATGGCAGATATGGTGACTCTACATACCTCTAACTTAATTTGCTTCTAGTTTTTTGTCTCCTCCTCCTTAGAGTGTGGCCTTCATCCTCATGGTACAAGATAGAGAGCTAGATGTCACTCTACAACCTAAACTGCTAGGGGCAAGGAGTATACTCAAGCTTTCTTATAAAAAATATTCTGGAAATTGGTCACCAATCATTGTAATGTACTTCATATAGACCAGAATATAGTCAAATAGCCAGACTTAGCTGCAAAGCAGGCTGGGGAATGTAATCTTTATTTACACATTCTCAGTTCAAAATTCTACTACTAAGGAAAAGTGAAGAATATTTGGGGTTAACTTGCTGTCTGGGCCAAAGATTCTCTTCTTGTTCTCTTCTTGTTCTTCATGTTCCCTGCACCCTTCCCAGTGCTTAACATAATAGACTTTCACTAAATACTTGTTGAATAAATTAATAAATAGAAGAATGAATTTCTGAAATAAAGTAATCCATATAAAGTTTTGATATCTAAAATCATTTTTCTAGTTTTAAGAAAATAAATTTCAACTGAGTATTAACTAATGTAGTTGAAGTTTCCAAAAGAATACCATCCCAAACAATTTTTCAGATCTTTCTAGAAAATATGTCTGAAATTTTAAAATGATAAATCTAAAATAAATATTCAGAGTTTAACTATAATAATTATAGAATGTTAATAAATAAATTCTTTAATGAACAGTAAATGAATTAAATGTCATGTCCTAGCTATCAAAAATAGTAATTTGAACAATGAATAGATCTTATTTTTTATGAGTTAATCATATACCTGGAACTCTGTGGAGTACACTACATACATCACATTATTTGATCTTCAAACCTACATCAGACAATAATCAAAGCCACTATAGAGATGAGGAATTAAAATCCACAGAAGTCAGGTAAATTGCTCATGGTCATAGGAAGTAAGAAACAAAATTCTTGGATCTGGCTGGCTCCTAAATGCTTCTTCACTATGATAATGTCATGTACAAAATTGGGAAATGAGACTAGATTGGCAGCCTGGATTCCAAATTATGGGTGGCCTTGAATTCAAGCTGGATAAATTTTGTTTTATCTGACACAAAGTAGAAATTGTTTTAAATGTTGAAGAATGTGATAAATATGAGGTCTTAGAGATATTATTTTTAAAATATTCTACAAGATGCAGTGGAAGGAAAGGAGGAGCAAAAAGCCTGACGTAGCACTCACAGTTGTGCAGAAGTAAACTGATGGCTAGACTAGAATTGTAGCTCCAGAATTTAAAACATGATTACAGACATAGATACATTTCAAGGAAAAAAAACAAAGATGAATTTTGAGCACAAAATGTGACTCCAGGTTTCAAGAGAGGATTAAGAAAATGTCAAACTGTAGGCAGCATCTTCTCTGCCTCTATAGTTTCTCACTGCACCACCTGCCTGTAGGCTCAGCCTCTCTATACAGTAGATCATCTATATAGTAGAGCAGGGGATGCATGCACACTTCAGACCAACATCCAGACCAAGAACATTCCAGTTCCTGGAGCCTATGCTCCTCCCACTAATACCACATGAGTACGTAACTCGGTTTCCAAAGACCAATTATTAGAACATACCCTTGATCAGAAGTAGAAAATGCAACACAGCTGAAATATACCAATTTCAAACATTATACTGATTGAATGCAAATTCCTTTTGCTAATATTTCCTTGCTAATTACCCTCATTGTTATAATTATTTTACCTCAGCCTCTTAAAGTACCTGTTTCCAACTCTAATGGGTTTATTCACTTTATTTGCTATTGATTAAATAAAAAGACTGCAGTCCTGATCTTTCCATACCTGTCTCTACATCCATCTTTTTCATCTCCATCATAATGGAGAAAGTGTTACTCTCCCCCTTTGAATTTGTGCCTGGGCTCTGCCTCCCTTCTCCTTTTGCCTTCTAAAGATTTAAAATCTGTCATCCCTTTCTCTCTCATGTATTTACTTTTGCTCCTCTTCTTCTACTGGATCATTCCCAAGGGCATACTCCAATATCTTCCTTCCATATTTAAAAGTTAAATATGTATCTTCCTTTGATAGCACTTCCTCCTCCAGCTACCATTTCAAGTCCACCCTCTCTTTTATTGACAAATTCCTAGGCAGAGTTGCTATACATACTATTTTCTCATTTTTTATAATTTCTACTTCACTCTAGTTCAGTGGTTCTCAACCATCTGGCCCTTTAAATATAGTTCCTCATGTTGTGACCCAGCCATAAAATTATTTTCGTTGCTACTTCATAACTGTAATGTTGCTACTGTTATGAATTGTAATGTAAATATCTGATAGCAGGATGGTCTTAGGCGACCCCTGTGAAAGGGTCGTTCGGCTGCCAAAGGGGTCACAACCCACAGGTTGAGAACCGCTGCTCTAGTTTGACTTCTCTCTCCATTACATGGGCATTACTATAGACACTGGTGGTAACTCTACTGAAAAATCCAAATGACCAAATTTCCTTCTTTATCTTTTATTATATATAAGTATTTAAAACAACTGATCATTTTATCCTCCTTGAAATGCTCTTTTCTCTTAGTTTCTAGAAGAACCCTCACCAAGTGCTTCTTCTACCTCATTTGCTGCTCCTTTAAGTCTCATTTGCTCTTGCTTTTTTCTGTTGCACCTCTACATGCTGGCATTTTTCAGGACTCACTTCTTGTCCCTCTTTTCTCTTCACATCCCCTTCTTGAGTGATTCCATTTATCCCAATAGATTTGCATTCCAGACCAGAGCTAATGTCACAAATATATATATGTATTCCTCTCATTTGCACCTTCCTTTGAAAAGCAATACAGCACAATGAATAATTGCCTAGTTTTCAAAGTTAGTGCCACCATTTTCTAAGTAGGGGACTTGTTCCGAATGATTACCTTCTCAGGGCCTCACTACCCCAAATTATAAAGTGATAATAATAAAAGTACATACCCCATAATTGTATTGTGAAAATTTAAATAGTTATTATGTGTGAAGTTATTAGAACCATGACTGGTACACAGTAAACTGTTAAAAGAAGCTAGCCATTGTTGAAGTCTTATTAGCATTGTCGTTGTTACCCAATAAATAGAAGTGAAATTAATCAGTTAAAAGAGAAAATTAGACACACTTTAGCAGAAGAATAGTTATAGACTCAGAGACAGAGGTAATGCCACAGACAGAAGCTAAAGAAGTCCAAAGGAGAACAATGGATGTGACCTTCTGAAAGTCAGGCCATCTGGGCTGTAACTGGCCACTAGAGGTGCTATTGCAAATGGTTATCCTCTGCTTCCCAGCTGCTGAGAGGGTCTTCTGGCTTATTTGCTTCCGTATCTTGACAATAGCCCTATCTCCTTACGTAACCACAATATATCTCTTCCTTGCAGTCTAAAAGATCCTAACATTGTTTATAACATTTCAATCTCTTAAATTATTTAGTTGGAATACATTCCCTGGAGAATAATTACTGGGTCAGTAAGTAATTTATGTTTCTTGACAGAATATTTATGTGTGTTTTCTATAACTACTAAACCAATTCACATTGCTTCCATCAAAATGTGTGCATTAAATATTAGCAAAGCTAAAATATTAATTGTATGTTTACTGTGTCTTACGAGAAGACTATAAAATGTGCTCATTATTGTGGAGACTGAGCAATGGAAAGTATTATCTCTGGCTCTAGGCTTGTCCTGCCCAGACCCTGCCAGGACTTGCATAGCCTCATATAGGAAGGATTAAAAAATCAATTTAACAAAAATGTCCTGAATTTTAATGATGTAGACAAACATTCATGATTGAATAATTATACCCACTAACATTTAGTGGTATAAATATTTTACATATGTGGCAACCTTTTTTCTGAATTTGCATAATTACCCTGAAATGACTTTAAAGGTTTATTTTAAATACTAGAGGCCCGGTGCACAAAAATTTGTGCACTTGGGGGGGGGGGGTCCCTCAGCCCAGCCTGTGCCCTCTCACAGTCTGGGACCCCTCAGGGGATGACCACCTGCTGGCTTAGGCCCGCTCCCCGGGGGATTGGGCCTAAGCTGGCAGTCAGACATCCCGCTGGCAGCCCAGCAGCCCTTGGGGGATGTCCACTTGCCAGCGGGGAGCAGACCTAAGCTGCAGTCGGACATCCTTAGCGCTGCTGAGGAGGCGGGAGAGGCTCCCACCACCACCGCTGTACTGGAAGCCATCAGCCTGGCTTGTGACTGAGCAGAGCTCCCCCTGTTGGAGCGCACTGACCACCAGGGGGCAGCTCTTGCATTGAGCATCTGCCCCCTGGTGGTCAGTGTGTGTCATAGTGACCAGTCATTCCCAGTTGTTCTGCTGTTAGGGTCAGTTTGCATATTACCCTTTTATTATATAGGATAGAGGCCTGGTGTATGGGTGGGGGCCGGCTGGTTTGCTCTGAAGGGTGTCCCGGATCAGGGTGGGAGTCCCGCTGGGGTGCCTGGCCAGCCTGAGTGAGGGGCTGATGGCTGTTTGCAGCTGGTCACACCCCTTTCAGGGTGGGGGTCCCCACTGGGGTGCCTGGCCAGCCTGGGTGAGGGGCTGAGGGCCGTTTTCAGGCTGGTCACATCCCCTTCAGGGTGGGGGTCCCCATGGGGGTGCCTGGCCAGTCTGGGTGAGGAACTGAAGGCCGTTTTCAGGCTGGCCAAGCCCGTGGGTTATGGAAGCTCCCAGCCTCTCCTTTTTTTCTTCTTTTTTTTTCTTCTGGGATTTATTTACCTTCTTTAATTGAAACTTTGTTGCCTTCAGTGGAGCTGAGAGCCGGCTCCTGCTTGCTCCAGCTCTGTGGCCACGGCAGGCTGAAAGCAGGTATCTGGGGTTTATTTATCTTCTATAATTGCAATTTTGTTGCTTTGAGTGGAGCTGACAGCCAGGCCACGGCAGGGGGAAAGCTTGGCTTCCTCCATCACTGGAGGAAGCAAGCCTCCTGCTCGCTTCAGCTCTGTGGCTGCCGGCGTCCATCTTGGTTGGGTTAATTTGCATACAGCCGCTCTGATTGGCTGATGGGTGTGGCTTAAGGTGTAGCAAAGGTACAGTCAATTTGCATGTTTGTCTTCTATTAGATTAGATGGTTTTGTTAATAGAACTGATTCATTGAGTCTTTAGTAGAAAGACCATTACCTTGATTTCAAACAGACTCCAAATAAAGATTCATCATTTTCCAGTGGTTTGAACAATTGTCTAGCCTTAAAAGTAGGCTAATAAGGCCCATTCCTACAGTGTAATGTAATAATTAAATAAAATAATACATATGCAAGTGTTTGATCAATTCTTGTTCACTGATGGCTTTTGGAGATTTCTGTCTTGGTATACTTCTCAAAACCACTGCTACTCATTTGCTCATAGGCAGAACCTGCCTCTGTCTCTTGTTAGATGAGAAAATAAGAATCACAAACTTTTCTCATTTCAAATGGACAAAGCAAAAGGCTGTCCCCATATTGCATATAGAAGGTTGTCATCTATGCAATTTCTCAGTAAACTTCCTGGGATCCGCTATCTCAGTTTAAATGTATTTATTCAACAGGAATAGATTTATAAACCATGAAATATCCATCAATAATAATTTTTAAGACAAGGGAAAATGAAAATATACATGTTTTAGAAATAATATTTTTGAAATAATCTTAGGTAAAAATAAGAAAACTATAAATATTAAATATGTTTTCCTTCCTCAGTTATTCAATATAACCTAATCCGTCTCAGATCATATAATCTCAATAAAGATTATCCTGCCCTTCCAGTGATTAATGATCTCTTTTTCTTCTAAAATAGTCCCATTCTCATTATGTGTACCATTCAGGAAGTCCTGATGAAAATCTAGTCTGTACTACATTTTTCTAATTAATGTTTTATTTCTCCAAATATATTGTCTGGAGAACATATTTTGTATCTCCTGCAGCAACTAACACAGTGACCTATGCTCATAGTAGATATGCAAGTTTCATTGATCATCATGACTATGACTCCAACCTAATATTTCACGAGTATTTCTCCACTTGAAGAATGCTAATCTTATAATTATTTTTAATAGCTAAACTTTAGAGTCTAAGCAAAGAACTCAATATTGAAGAAATAGTTAATTTGTGGCTTATCCATTAATGCAACATAATTCAGGTATTAAAAATTATGTTTATAAAATGTATAATGACACGAGAAAGGCTTGTGACATAACGTTAAAAGAGGCAGGGTGTTAACATGTATATTCAATATTCACCTCAATTAGTTTCTGCAAATGAAGGTAATTTTATTACTTTTGCTAATAACTGATTATAATAAACTTGTGTATTAGTTCTGGGTCAAAAATAAATGAATAAAAATTAATGTGAAAACAAATCATAGTAATAATAATAATGTACCCTTCAAGATTGTAAGTGCAGAGCTTTGAGATCAAGTGTCAGCCATACATTAGTTTTATAAATGAACTCCACAAATCAGACCAATAAACAACTTGATGAAAAGATATTGTGTCAAATGGAATAATCCACTCAGAATACTATAATTCTCCTTTGCCTCTAAAATAAGTAATGTACAGCAATCACACATTTACTGAGCAGATAAATTATATTGTTGCATTTTAAAAGGATTCTTGTTAGGCTGGCGGAGCATTGTTAAGGTAGAGAAGCCTCCCAGGACTCATTTCCATGAACATAAAAGGGGCATCAGGTGTAAGAATCTCCATCTCCTATGGCTCTGTTCCATGCAAGCCACAAACAAGCAGTCTCCACAGTGAAATTTATAAATACTTACTACACATATTCCTAAGTGAGTAAGAGAGAAAGAAAAAAAACGCTATTAGGAAGCTATTCTCATTTCTTTTATAAGCTGGTCAAGAGACTGAATGGAACATATTCTCCCAAATGCACTTTGCTTTTCTTTCCATTGATTTTTCACCATTTCTAACAACTCTTTTTATGATTAAGACATGAAAAATGAGCTGCTACAAAGAATTCTTAATAGCACAAATTAACCTTGCCTTTGTTAATTTACTTGATGAAACTTCTCTTCATTAAGGTGATTCCTTACACCTAAACTTTGAGATTCATCACACTGTAATGGTATACTAAACTCACCAACTTTCATCTCTTTCCTACCCATGTACACCCCATCCCAGGCTCTACCTAGGGTACTTTTATTCTTTAAGACAGCCGTGGGCAAACTACGGCCTGTGGGCCGGATCCGGCCCGTTTGAAATGAATAAAACTAAAAAAAAAAAAAGACCGTACCCTTTTATGTAATGATGTTTACTTTGAATTTATATTAGTTCACACAAACACTCCATCCATGCTTTTGTTCCGGCCCTCTGATCCAGTTTAAGAACCCATTGTGGCCCTCGAGTCAAAAAGTTTGCCCACCCCTGCTTTAAGACATAGGACACAATATCAACATCTTTGTGTAATTGTCCTTGCCCCTTCAAAACATCAGTTTCTCCCTCCAGTGGGCTCCTATATTGTAGTATGTATTACATTATAATATACTAGAGGCCTGTTGCATGAAATTCATGCAAGGGGCTCAGCCCTTGCAGCTGCCCTCGGCCCTTGCAGCCCTGGCTTCATCTGGGAGGTTGTCTAGAAGGACATCTGGAAAGCCTTTCAGCTGTCCAGTCTAATTAGCCTATTATGCTTTTATTATTATAGACTAGAGGCCCAGTGCATGGATTCATGCACTGGTGGGGCCCCTCAGCTGGCCTGTGGGGATTTGGCTGAAACTGGCAGTCTGACATCCCCTGAGGGGTCCCAGACTGCAAGGGGGCACTCTGCAAAGTTGCTGTCACTTGGCAGCTTCTGCGTTGAGTATCTGCCTCCTGGTGGTCAGTGGGTGTCATAGCTACTGGCCAGTCAGCCTATCCCTTAGGCTTTTATGTATATAGATTAATTGAATTATGTTTCTTTCTCCTTTGAATTTCTTGCAGGCAAGACTACCATTCTTACTGGAGTCCTTGTTGCTTGCAAAGGGTTCAATAGATGTTTCTTAGTTAAATGAAGGAATAAAAATATGTATGTTATCCCAGAAATTGCTAAATCTCAAAACGATAACCCTATATCTTGTTTTCTTTGCTTTTAAAAATAAAGTATCTGTACCAAAACTTAAGTAATATTATATTCTAAGACAGTGGTTCTCAACCTTCTGGCCCTTTAAATACACTTCCTCTTGTTGTGACCCAACCATAAAATTATTTTCGTTGCTACTTCATAACTGTAATGTTGCTACTGTTATGAATCGTAGTGTAAATATCTGATATGCAGGATGGTCTTAGGCGACCCCGGTGAAAGGGTCGTTCGACCGCCAAAGGGGTCGCGACCCACAGGTTGAGAACCGCTGTTCTAAGAGGCATTCTCCCTGAAGCACTAAGAATTACTTCACCTCATTGGGCAAAACTCCTAATGAGCATAAGGTTAAAAAAGTGACACCTACATTCTCCTTTAAGTGCACTTTATTCTGCACCCTACACCTGAATAGTGGCAAAGGGGACCAACTTTCCTCATCCCACACTAGTATTAAATTAATTTTAAATTCTCATTTTATACATTTTCTATTTATTTTCTTTGATTTTTCTTTCTTCTTCCTTTTTTTCTTTTTTCTTTTCTCTTTCATAACCCTACTTCTGGAAAAGAAAAGATAAATGCTTTGTAATGTGGCTAGGGGAAGGCAGATTCACTTTTTTCTAATAACTCTATAAGACTTACTTCAAGATTATTATAAATTTTCATCCTTGAAATTGTCATCCAGGCATAAAAAAAAAAGTTTCAGATGAGAACATATGTAGTTTGGCTTCAAATGTGCCTATTATTAAAAAAAAAAGAGAAAAAGAAAAATGGTCATTTTATACTTAGGAGAAAAAGAGGCACACCAGTTTACTGATATGGTCTTTTGAATTTTTCTTTTTCTAGTAATGAGCTATCAAATTCTCATTTCTCCTGTGGATATTATAAAGAGAACACTAGTTGCTATAATCCTCAGGGTCTACCTTCTTCTCAGGTCCTCACCCTCCCAATAAGGGAGGGTGTTGGGGCTCTGTATTGGGCAGATTCCTGAGAGGGTTCCCAAGTTAACTTCCCACTAGTGTATGCAACCTGTAAAATTCTCTCCTGTTGAATGTGGGCATGACCTGTGAATATGAATACAGCGATAACACTCACATGATTAGATTACATTACATAACAAGGATTATGGGAGAATCACTCCCATCATTAAGTTACATTATGTAAGACTCCACTTTACCTGACTGGAGAGAGACTCCCTCACTAGCTTTGAAAATATGAGCTGCTGCGCTTGCCAGTGTGGCTCAGTTAGTTAGAGTGGCATCCCTACACTGAAAGCTCACACATTTGATTCCCAATCAGAGCACATTCCCAGGTTGTGGGTCACAAACCAATGGTTAATAAGACAATCAAAAGTATATTTACTATGCCTTTATACATACACAAACCATTACAACGAATCTCATTCATCTAGAATCTAGTATATTATCTATACCAGAAACTTTAGTTACCATTACTAAATCTGAGTTAATAATTATAAAAGTAGCTTAAGGGTCCCATTTTAACTATAAAGAAACTAAGACTCAGAGATATTAAATAATTTGTCTGAAATCCCTTAGCTAGTGACAGAGTTGACATTCAAATCTAGATCTTTTTTATGCCAAAAGCCATCCTCTTTCCATGACAATAGTACTACATATGCAAAAAAAACAAGTTACACTACGCTTAATCCATTGATGGATTGTGCCCAAGGACTAAACTGGCTTTTTTCATATGGAGGATGATTTTCCCAGTAGATCCCCAATTTATGCATCTTGTCCTGGAATTGGGAAAAGGGTCTAAGTTTTGATAACAAACTATACGGTCACTCTTTCTATATGGTAGGTAGAAGGGGTTCCTCTTAAAACTGGAACCCTGGATGTATAAGGAAAAACCAGTTGGGTCTCTACGTGTAGAAGTACTTTGAACTTGTCCATTCTAGTAGAAAACACAAATGAGACTACAATCTCAAAAGGCATTGACTTCCTGAAAAATGTGTTAGAGGCAGTAATTCCCCATGCTCCAGACCCAAGGCCACATTCTGCTAAGGTTGCAGAAATTTAACATGGCATTCACTAAAAAACAAAATTTTGAAAAATAAAAATCCCTCTTGTCATCATTACTTAGGATAGAACATTTATTACCATCCACTGGTGCAGACAATCCACGTGGACGGTATGCAGCATATATAATTAAAAGTCTCTCTTCTCGGAGGTGCTCCGTGATTAATGCATCAGGTAGGCATTTTGATTCCTGTAGTAATAGAACCTGACTGCCTCTGAAACATTGGTGTTGTTCGGGTACCTCCAGAGTAATAAAAGGTTGCTTTTGGCTTATTGCACAATTCCTTGAGTCATTAATTATAGCTGTCCAAAGTGGAAAGTTTATAATTAAACATATAATTTACTCTTCTACTTTTGGATGAAGTAAATTAAGGCAATTAGATTTCTTTTGATTAAGCATATGGAGCCATTTACAAAGTGCACAGGTGTGTACAAGCAGAAGGTGGGCTACAAAAACATCTCTGTTTCAAGTGTGTTTTGGCACTTCGCTGTCACTCCCTGGCTGAAGTAATTATGTTAATCCACTTGAAGTGGATTTCTCTAGTTTTTCTGATTTGCTGCTGCTTTGTTTACTACTCTGCATCCTTAGGTGCTTATATAGCAGCACATAATAGTTGGGTGTAAGTAATAATCGGGTGTAAGTACCAGCTGATCACAAAGATAACTTTGGCTAGTCTTGGCCTGGTGGCTCAGTTGGTTGGAGCATCATCTGACACACTGAAAGGCTGTGGGTTCGATCCCTGGCCAGGGCATGTACAGAGACAACTGATTGATGTTTCTCCCCTATATCAATGTTTCTCTCTCCCTTTCTCTATCTCTAAAATCAATGAAAACAAATCCTTGAATGAGGATTTTTTTAAAAGAAAAAAAAAGGTAATTTTGGCTAGGAATATCCACACAATACATTTGGTGAATATTGTCTGTGCCATTCAGTCCCTGTATAAGTCCCATAATACATGTGACATATGAAAAACTTCAAAACAATTATGATTTTTTTCCTCAGCTTAATTGTATCAATATTCTGCTTCAGTGTTTGCAATCTTTCAAGAAAATTTTATCTATCTTCCCCATTATTTGTGTTACACTATCGGTATTATTATAGTTGAAGCACAAAGTATTTCCTTCTTTCTTCAGCATTTATCTTTCTGTCTCCGCTTCTCACTAGGGAAATGGTTTCTATGTTGAAGACAACTATCCCCTGAGTATCAACAAAATTATGAAAAAGGTTCTCTACGAATGCATAAATATTCCAACCATGGTTTATAAAATTAATAATGCTACCTCTTACAAGAATATGCCACTATTTTCCAAATGCATGTATGTTCTGTTATAAACAATAAAATAAACATTCCCTTAAAACACTATTGACTTTATAGAGATTTTTGTCCGTATGTATTTTCTAAATTAGTAGCTAAGAATTCTGCAATTATTATTTATATTTAGTCTACATGATTTTTAAATATTTTAATTATCAAATTAAATGAAAGAAACATCTCACTTCTCTGTGAGTCTCACCTTTATCAGTCTTTCTCTCATCGTGTGGCTCAACCAGATATAGCCAGTGACAGCATCACATAAAAAGGAAACTATTCATTGTGGACAGACTCTAAGATGATTTTCATAATCTCTGTCTCTTGGTATTCACACCTTTGTCCTTTAGTTGATTGAGTGTGGGTAAGACCTGTGATCCCTTTTTAACCAATAGAATATGGCAAAAGTGGTAGGATGTCACTTTCATGATTATATTACATAGATTTGTGAGATATATAGATATAATGCATATGACTGTGTTGTCGATATAGTATATACTATAATGAGTTTGTATGTATAATGTGATATCATTATATATATTTACTATGCTGTTCTTTAAAATTACATCTATAGAAACAGTGAAAATATTAGTGGTTGCCAGAAGTTCAAGGAGAGGAGGTGCAGGGTTGAAGAGGTGACGCAAAGGGGGATTTTTAGGGTTGTGAACGTATTCTCTATAATACTGTAATCGTGAATATATGACACTATACTTTGCCAAACCCCACCGATATGTATAGCATGCACACAAAAATAAGCCTTAATATTTATAAATTTAATAAAAAGACATCTAGGTTATCACAGAAATCCCAGGATGGAATGCAGAATATTACAAAGCAATATAGCTATATTTCAAATATATAGACAATCTCACTGAAAGGGGTTAGGAGAAAGAATAACTTTGTAATGAGTGAAGTTGATAAAACTAAAGGCAAAATAAACTGACCATAAACATTGTGCTTCAGCTGATTAAGTTGATTCCCATAAAGATATAAGCTAACAATTATGATGTTGCTATGCATGTATATGAGAATTAAACAATTAAGTAAATTGATGACAAACAGTGGGAGCTATGGTTGGCAGGGAAATTTACAGATAAGGGAAGAAGGCTAGAATGGTAAATGTGATAATGGGCTAGAATTGGAGACACCAGTATGAATTTTTGTTTAGTTTAATATAAACAGATAGTTGCATATTAGAAATATTTATAGATATGTGTACAAGGGTTAGAATACAAAAAAAACCCCTCATAGACACACAACAATATGGTGATTACCAGAAGGAAAGAGGGTGGGGGAGATAAAAGAGGGTATGCATAGAATAAAAGGTGATAGAAAGACACCTGACTTGGGGTGATGAACACACAATATAATATACAGATGATGCATTATAGAATTTTACACCTAAAACCTATATATTTTTATTAACCAATATTGACCCAATAAATTCAATAAAACAATTTTTTAAAAAGAATAAACTCATACAGGTGTGGGCAAAAGTACGTTTTCAGTTGTGCATATGGTAAAAGACATGCAGGTTATGATTATAATAATACAAGAATAAACTCTGTGTTTGGCATACTCACAACTTATAAACCTATTTTTGCCCACCCGTGTATATCTTTGCTCTGACCGCTAAAGAGCCGAGAAACAATCACACCCCAGTAGCAATGAGGACACCTAGAGGCCAGATCTTATTTCTAATATCATTCTACAACTAAAAAGGAACCAGGCCTCCTTAGAGAAATGGCTGATTTTAGGACAGGGGCAGAAAATGTATTATACAACCTGGAGAAAGGAAAGTGCTTTTAAAAACAACCCACAGTGCGAGGTACGTCAGAAGGATACAGGGAAACAGGAGTCCACTGAAAGAATTCAAGTTTGAGCAAACAAAATAAAGTAGTACTGGATCATAATCAAAATTATAAGATAAATATCCATGAGGCCATATTGATCTAAATAAATTGGGGAGAATAGACAAATCTCCCATGCAGAAGAATTACAATTATTTATGTAGATATTTTGTCCTCAAGCAGATGGAGCGTAACTGATTACTCCTAAATGTAGGTCGTACATGATGCCGTTTTCCCAAAGAGCACAGGAGGGAAAATAAGGGTTCAGTAAAGAAACTTGGCAAGTACTGCTTTGGCCATTGATCAAGATCAACGTGAACAGCTGCTGTTAACCTATGAAAATAAGTTACATTGTTAGTATGCACTTGATACAATATGATGAAAATGGCACTTTACCTATATGGTCATCTACCTCCATCCCATAATCTTCATCATGAGAAAAACATCAGGTAAACCTTAATTGATGAACATTCTACAAATTACCTGACTATTACTCCACAAAACTGTCAAGATCAATGAAAACAAGAACAGTCTAAGAAACTACCACAGCCAAAAGGAATCAATACTGCTTCATTAATTGTAACAAAGATGCCACACTAATGTAATATGTAAATAATAGGGGAGAGTCAGTACAGGGTATATGGAAACTCTCTGTGATATCTTTGCAATTTTTATGTAAATCTGAAACTGTTCTAAGAAATAAAATTTATTTTTAAAAACTTAAGCATAATTGCTGTATTCTAACTGAAGCAGCAGCTTCATTTAACTCCAGAATTTTTGGCAGTGCCTGAAAGTAGAAGTATATTAGAGTATAGGTTTGCTTCATACTCTCTGAAAGTTCTCATATTCGAGATGGGGACAGATATTTTATCTTTCTTTTCCTCATTCCAGTGTTGACCTCAGATCCTTCTCACGAGGAAAGGTGGAAGAAATGAATACTAAGAAATAATGCTCAGAGCATTAGATGAGCAAGAGAGATTTAAACATCATTTCTCTCCTTTCACCCTTTCGTTGCCCCTCCATTGCAGAACTCTTTATATTGCCTCTTGGTATGCATCCTACAAGAGAAAAAGATCCTATGTATAAAATTATAGCACACTAGGTTCTTTACTCACAGATATAAAACCTACTTACAGGTATAAAACCCAGATCTGAACAAAGCAGTGCCAT
Organism: Myotis lucifugus; assembly: GCF_000147115.1. Lineage (NCBI taxonomy): Eukaryota > Metazoa > Chordata > Mammalia > Chiroptera > Vespertilionidae > Myotis > Myotis lucifugus. The sequence goes on along the minus strand of NW_005871325.1, from coordinate 275,562 downwards.
CTTGACAGGGTAATTGAAGACATGAAATGTATACCTTTGACAGAAACTATTAGCTGCTACCCAGTATCTAGTCCTTCCTCTTCCTATTGACTATTTTATTCAGGATGATTGTGGGACTTGTCTAAAACAATTATTCAGTTTCCCATGGCAGCTAAGGGTTGTCTCGTGGCACAATCACTATTCTATTCAATGAGATGTAAACAATGGGAAAGTGTTTTAAAATGGAATCAAGCTGAGCTGGGATGGGTCATTTTCCTCACATAATTTCCCCTTCTCCTACCTGGAAACAGGCTTTTGGGGCCAGCCAGGGGAGAGCAGAGCAGGAGTGGAGAAGAATGTGGTTCTTGTGGCCATGAGACAATAGCTGCAAGCAACAGTGGCTGAAGAGAAGCAGAGATCTTATCCCTAATGACATTGTGGAGTTGCACACTAGGCCAAAACTGATAACTCAAACATTTCACTACATCCTATATAATAAAGAGCTAATATGCTAATGATCATGATGCCCTCACGCCGTAACAACTGATCAGCTGGAAGCTGCGTGCACAGCAGGTGTACACGGGTGGGCAGGGCTGTGTGCGCAGTGAGGTGCATGCATGTGGGCAGGGACTTGACGCTGTGTCCCCTCCCGGTACTGGCTGAGGATGTGATGCTGCATCCCCCGCTGGTGGGGCTTGATGGGGGTGGGGCCAGCCGGGTCTAGGTCTCGCCCAATGGGAGTCGGACATCTCCCGAGGGGTCTTGGATTGTGAGAGGGTGCAGGCCGGGCTGAGGGGACCCCCACCCCCATGAACGAATTTTGTGCACCGGGCCTCTAGTAGAGAAATAAAATCCTAATTTGTTTACGTCACTATTTTAGGCCCCATTTACTCATAGCTGAACAAAGCTCCCCATAGACCAAGCAATGTCTTTTTTTGTGTGGGTTTGTGTTTTTTTCATGGCTGGTAGAGGGGCTTCCAATCTCAATGATGTCTAGAGAAGACAGATAGTGCCTCTGTTCTCTTTATCTGCATGTGAGTAAAGCACCTTTTCTACTGACTTTCAGCAAAACCACATAGGCATGCCAACAGCATTTAGTTCTATTTTGAAGTTGCTGTTTTATTTTCTGTTAATCCATTTTCTTTCTGAATGGCTGGAAGAATCGGGGTAAATATCGATTACCTAAGACAGCACTAATGGCATTGTTTCTTCTCAGAATCAACCTTGGCAGAAAAATAATAAAGCCTCTTCTCTTAATGAGTTTTCTGAGTTGCATCCATTTAAAATAATTTTTTTCTCCCCTCGCCAAAACTTCACTTCTCTTTATTTTTGTAACATAAGAAAGAAAATGTCAGTGACCAACGGCTTATTGTAATAGCATCATGAAGGCTCATGTATTGGCCTTCAAGGCTATGCAAGTTTATTAATGACAATCACATAGAAAGAAGGGTTTGTGTTTGCTTATGCCCTCCCCCCCTCACCCCAATTAGCTGACAGGTGTTTGTTGTTGTTGTTGTTTTATCTTAATAGAACTTGAGTATCATAACTAATGACAAAGTGAATGAAAGCATTGAACATAGGTCTTCAACCTTGGCTCTGACTTCCCCACTTTCTGGTATTAGGTAATTGATCACATCAGTGTTATCTGAGAGGAAACAGATTATTGCCAAAGTGGGGGAGTATAGGTATGGTTATTGCTTACATCATGACCCAACAAAGGATGAGGGTTGCTGGAGAGGAATGAATGTTCATTTGGTCCACCATGATTTTACCAGTTCTGAGTTAAAGGCAATATAAACAGTTCATTTATATACCTCCTAAAATATTAGAAAGATAATTGACAACTCATTTATCCTGTATAAAGGCAAATATCTTAGCTGTATAACTAAATTAAAGTCTGACAAAATCTAACAATCTGTGAGCCCTTCTGATATTCACTCCACTCATTTTTCCCCAAGGAAATGTTGTAGAATTTCATTCTTAATACTGGGATCAAGATATAGTTAGAGGCATATTATAGAGCTCACTGTATTTACAAAAGGCATAATTTGACCCACAGTGTTACAATATTGGCGGCATTGTAGATTTTCTTGGATAATACTCGTAATCCCTAGACTTTTCCCGTAAAACCTACTTTTTATAGCTGTAAAAGTGGTTCAAAACCTTGATTCTGTTTTCTTGAAACAGTTCATAAAAGTTGACCATTTTATTTTTTTATTTAATGGACAGAGAATCAAAGGACAACTAGACAAATTAGATGGCAGACTGGAGGTTGTCCAGGTTAGAAACAGGCATTTAGTTCTCTTGTTACCTTGTTCAAAGCATGAATCTCAGCCACCTCCTTTTTTCCTTCTTTTTTTCTTTCCCTCATGAAGTAAATGGACTGTTCTGTCAGTTACAATGCTTATGATTATACCTTTTGTTGATGACTTTTGAATCTCAATCTTCTGTCACCATCCTACATTCAAGTTAAAATCCAATTTTCCAGCATCCCATTAGACATTTTCAGAGTTAATCTGTCACCTCAAAATCAATATGTAAAAGATTGAGCTCCCCTAACCTGGTTCCCTCTCCATCACCCTGTGTCTGCCAATGACATCACAATTTTCACAGTCGCCCAGGCTTCAAAACCTCCATTTGCCTTGAAATAGATAAAGTGTAAGTATCTTACTTCCTTCAAAAACGATAGCCTATAAATCTCAAAGCAAATTTTTGTTTTGGAGTTTGGGGCAACGATTTCCTCACAACCCCTTTCATATTAATTGCTTTCCTCTTCAACGCCACTGGCACCTCTTTACACTAAAATAGAGGTCAAAAGCCTTCTTCTGCAATGGGCCACAGAGGAAATGCTTTCATCTTTGCACTCTATTTTGTCTTATCACTCAACCCTGCATTGTAGCACAAAAACAGTCATAGAAAACATGTAAGTGAATGGGCATGTCTCTGCCCAATAAAACTTTATTCACAAAAACAGATGGCTGGAAGGATTTGGTCCACAGGCTGTAGCTTGCCAACTCCTGCACCATCCTTGCCAGCACACAATTGGATCACCACACACCTTCTCACAGCCTTGCCTGAAAAATATCTGTCTACAAATAATTACAGTATTTTGATTGGTATTCCTTACAGATTGTTTGTTTCCATGATATTGTTTGTTTACTAAATTTTTTCAGGTGGTCCTCAAACAGGGGCTGGCACACCCTGGGACATGGAGCAGAGGGTAGCACAATAACAGACAAGAAAACATGGTCCATATTCCTGGAATTATATCCTTATTCAATGGGATGGAAGAAGTAAATATTATTACAATAAAACTAGCACAGATGATTTCTGAGCTGGAATATAAATATCACCTACCGTTTTAAGGTAAAACAGAATGGAAATTTGGGACTTACCATTATCTCTCCAGGTTTCGTCCTGGGACTACAACAGCTGGTTGGGTCCCTCTACCATCAGAAGCACTTCTGGGAAAAGTTAAACAGCCACTGCCACTGTCAGCATCTCAAATGTAAGATCCTGGTTTTTCAGGCCTTTCCTTTCTTGCAACCTTTTCACCTCACCAGACCTACTGTTAGTTCCTCTCAGATCTGGGAAGCATTAAGATTTCATTGTCTTGTGAGAGTATCATCCCCTTTTTACCCACTCACATCCTCTGCCTCTTCTTTCTCCTCAGTTTCACTCCATTTATTGCCCAGTTCAATACCCATTTTTCCCATGAACACTTCTCTGACTATAAGACTGATTCATTCTTGGATTCAACAAGTAGTTGATCTTTAATTTTGTGCTCAGCACTGCACATGGTTACAGAGGGAAAAAAAACAATTCTTGCCTTAAAGTTCAGTGACTAGTCCAAGTAGAAACATAACCTTAGTGTTAAAGTCCAATTAGGGTTTCCTTTTTCTCATTGCAATTTTCTTTCAACAATAATACATTGCCTAATCTACTTTTATTTTAAATCTTCAAGTTTTATGCTCTAAGTTATGGAATGTTACATATAAATGTACATATTAATATGCATGTCAATATTGAATATTCAAGTTTATTTTCCTATACATTCATGAACACATATATTATTGCTTTGTGGATTTGCTATTATTTTAGGTGAATATGGAGTCTCCTTAAGTATCTTACCTAGTAATAGACAAAAATGTAAATTGACCACCCCTCCGCTGTGCTCACCACTCAGGAGAGTATGCAAATTAACCCAACAAAGATGGTGGTTAATTTGCATATGTAGGTGCAAAGCGGTGGAGTGAAGACTAAAGGCTCTGGCCGGAGCAGAGAATATGGAAGGCTCCATCTGGAGCGAAGGCCTGGGTCCCGAGTGCCGGAGGAAAACTGGTGCCGGCAGCCAGGGGAAGGGAAGGCTTATTGCACGAATTTCTTCGTGCAACGGGCCTCTAGTACTATATATTATTCCTAGAGTATAAGGAACCAAGTCATATTATTTCCTATCAGAACTAAGACCATCTGAATTCATGTAGCCTATCAGGACTTAGAACTGAAACCACCTGTGTCAAGATGACTCTTCTATTTCTTCCAAGAAATTCTAGCCTGAGAAAAATAAGGCTTTAAACTAATTAATAACTTCACTATTTGTTTCAGGTTGTTTCAGAAGTCTAATGTGTCCAGACAAATGGTTTCATCATTTAGGCAAGTAGTCCACGTCTTAAGACTATAGACTGTTCACATGAGCAAACAGCTGGCTTGCCAAGCACCCGTTTATTTACCAAGATGTGTTTGAAGATCCTCATATCACTGTGCTCCTCCAATGTTAAACTATTATGTGATGAACTTCGCCCAATGCCAATCAATCCCTGCCAAGGAAGAGTCACCTTAAACGACATGAGCCCAGACCCCAATACAGGATAAATTTCTTTCCCTGATATTTTTCTGTAATACAGTTTTGGTTTGTTTTATGTTTATTTGTTTTGTTTTTAAATGCTGTCTTGACCAGAATTTGAATCCATGGCTGGAGTCCAGACAATTCCTTTCTTGGCAGCTGATTAAGTCCACACCCCAACCACCATGCACCTACTGTAATCACCTCAGGGCTGCGTACTAGAACACTAGAGACAGTTGCTCTGTCCTAGATCTCAGGAAAGTATTCATATCAGCCAACCCACAGGGATCCCACAAAACCTAGCTCTCCCCTTCCTGCTTGCAATTCCGAAGCTGCACCTTGCAGCTCCAGCTTGCTGGTACCCTGCTGTCAGGCGCATGTGTGGCCCTACCTGGCAGCCTTCCCTCACTTGCAATTTTAAGTAATGAACAGTTCTGCCTTTCATCTATGTGAGTATATTCTGGTATGTCCTACATCCAAAAAATCTTTAAGTTTTATAAAACACCCCTGATGAGGTGCCACTAAAACTGTCAAAGAGGTTCTCCCTTACTACAGTAGGCTGCTACCCTTGGCTTTGCTAACGAACAGGTATTCCAATGGCTTTTTCAGGAGTTTCCAGCCAACGCCTCAGTCCTCCAGATCTTCTTGCCCAGGGCTGGAGACCCTGCTAGTTGGTTGATGGTAGATTATATTTTCTCTCAGCTTCTTTATTCTTTTATTCTACAGATTCAAGGTTTCCCCAAGACACCAGGCATATCCTGAATTTCTGAGCCACTCAATTCCTTACCACAGAATGTAGACCACTAATTACAAACCTAGATCTTTAGAAAATAGTTTTATTATACAGGGTACCCCAAAAAAACTGTATACACAATTTAACAACTGATAGCTCAATTTTGAAAATGAAATGTATTTTAATAAGCACTGCCTTTATAATTATTCAACGTGTGAATATACATATTTGGGGTCACCCTATATTTAGCATACTGTTAAAAAGTTTTGTAAATTTAGAAATTGAAAACACAAATACCAAAGTACTAAGTAAACATTTATTTGCCATTCTGTAGAAGAAGAAAAGGCCAAAAAAAAAAGCTTCATTTAATATTTATGGTGGACTAAATTCTCACCACAACCAGAGGATTGGGTCTTTATACCTGACTTACAAATAAGGAAACCGAATATTGGTGAAGACTTTGTGGCTTCTTACTTGTCTGAGCAGGTTTTAACTTCTCTCATTAACATTCAAAATCCTGTCCTTTTATTGAGTGCCTGCCCTGTATCAACACTGTGATCAGCACTTCACACAGGAACAGAACAAGATAGATCGCTTTATCTCTTGTTTACAGAGGAGGAAATAACCTTCCAGGTAAGTAAAGTGAGGGGTCTTAAGAGCAATCTAATGATTCTAAAGCATTTCCTTGATCTGCTTCCCCTGCCATCTTGAAATAGCATTTAAAGGCATCTTCTTTCATCTCATGCTGCCTGAATGTAAAAAGCAAAACATCTCAGATTGTATGACCTTCTTCGGTCCACAAGCTCAAGAAATTCTGCCTCTCCAGCAGCCTTTTTAGGGGTTACAGTGGTCCCCCTTATCCACAGACGCCCAGTGCTTGCCTGAAACCCCAGATGGCACTGAACCCTATATGTACTATGTTTTTCCATATTCACACATACTTATGATAAAGTTTAATTTATAGATTAGGCACGTTAAGGACTTCATAACAATAATAATAAACTAGAACAATTATAACAGTATAATAAAAGTAATGTGAATGTACTCTCTCTCTCTCTCTCTCAATTAATCTGATGGTCAAAAAGCTGACTAAGTAACAAATGGGCGGGGAGTGTATACAGCATGGATACACAAGGTTCATGTCCCGGGCAGGATAGAACAGGATAGCACAAGCTTTTATCACACTACTCAGAAGGGCCCACAATTTAAAATGTATGAATTGTTTATTTCTGGAATTTTCCATTTAATATTTTCAGACCATGGTTGACCACAGGTAGCTGAAACCATGCACAGTGAAACTGCAGATAAGAGAGAACTACTGTATAACTAAAGAGTTTATTTTGTTTTGTTTACAACCCTTACTTTTTCTCTTTTTTAAAGAGCTACATCTGTTTCCTTTCCTTGAGAGTTAACTTCCAAGCCTGGCTCTGTTTGTTCCCCATGTTCTAAAGAGGAGGCAAAGATCATGCATTAACTTAGTCACTTTGAAAATAATTTTATATTTTCAGAGTTTGGCATATTTTATAATAACAAACGTTGCTTATTAGGAGCAGCAACAATTAAGAGCAAAAAAGACACAAAAGGAAAGCTCCTGACATCAATTGCTTCAATGCCTTTAGTCACTGACTATCTAAAACTCACCTTCATCTGTGATCATAACACGAGAACATTGAATTGGCAGCACCATCTGTAATTGAAATTCACCCATGTGTGATGATAACACTTTCAGAAGATTCGGGAGTTCTTGTACAAACGTTGACTATGTCCCCATTAAAATGTGACTAATACTCACAAAAGAATGAGGTCATTTTTCAATACTGAGCAAGAAACCTTGTGCAGTTAAAGGGGCACATTTCCACCCTTATGGAATAATAAATACACAAATATAAATCAATAAAACACATGGATGTCTTCATATGAAAGAGGGGGATAACATTTTCAGAAACTTTCACATGAGAGAACATCTCAGTTTAAACAAAGCATTGTTGATAAGTGACCTCTTTCTCTTTATCGTTACCACATTTTGTAAATTTTAAAGGTCTGTTCAACTCAATTTGTTAGGATGTGACTGAGGATCATTTAATGCATTTTAATTGAGCTTTACCAGAGCAATTCAAACCACCGTGAACTGTCTCTTCTCTAAACTCACCGCTTTATTGTCTGCATGATTTATTTGGCTACCAGTTATCATTGGGACACCTAGTGCATCATTATTTTGCCTTTTTTTTTTAACGTTTTCAAGGTGTTTATTCTTCTCTCACCTATCAACATAAATTCTTTGATATCATTGAGACACTAACTTTAATGCACAGGAAAAATATATTGTTTTATTTTTGATTTTTAATATTGAATTTCAATTACATAAAGTTATAAACTTAAAAACACATTTTCCTCAACCTATAAAGTACATCTAAAAAAATCTTATTCTTTTCATAAATGTACTAAATTTTGAAAATCATTTTCTAGAGGGCTTTAAACTTAGATAAGTTTTTTTTAACATTTTAAAATACATTTATAAGTATAATCAACCTTTTTTCTCAGGTACTTCAATAGCCTACCAAACAAACCTTTCCCAAATACTTAAATAATTCTTCTAAATGTCACTAATTAAACTTATAAGTATAACTAGAGGCCCGATGCACGAAATCGTGCAAGGGGCTCAGCCCTTGCAGCCCTGGCCAGCCCTCGCAGCCCCTCACAGCCTCGGACAGCCCTCACAGGCCCAGCTTTATCCGGAAGGTCTGGATGGTCATTTGGCTATTTGGTCCAATTAGCATATTAGCTCTTTATTATATAGGATAGTTTTCATTCCTCTTAGCATACCAACATTATTTACATTAGTAAAATTACCTGTACAAAAATTGTCTCAATCATTACATTTTAAGCACTGATATATGCCAGTTATTCCTAAAGTTAAGAGAAAATATTAATACTAAGATTGCTTTTATTATTGTCACTATTTCTGTACTTGACTATAATCATCCCAAGGTTGAAAAGCATTCACCCATTTATTCCTCATACCCAGTAACCTGAAGTGACCTTCTCAATGCTCAAAGTCTGCAAAACTAAAGAACAATTTTTCCTGAGCCCCAGAGAGAATTTTTCAGCACTTTGTGTAGTTCTTTTGACTACAATGACCCAATGCAGCCCCATGGGTTTACCTAATCTTCCATTTATTCACAGCATGTCAATACAAAAATCAACAAATAGAAAAATAGCCAGAGAGGAAAACACAGACAAAAGAATTACAAAACTACCAGAAAACAACTGCCAAAATAACAATAGTAAATCCTTCTCTATCAATTACTTGAAGAGTAAATAAATTAAATTCCTCAATCAAAAGACATCACCAATCATCAGGAAAATGCAAATCAAACCACAAGATATCACTTCACACCTATTAGAATGGTCGTGTTAAAAAAGGATAAGAATAACTGTTGGCAAGATGTGGAGAAATTGGACCCATTTTACACTAAGCGTGAAAAATGATATGGCCACTATGAAAACAGTATGAAGATTATAAAAATTAAAAATAAATTACCATATGATCCAGCAATGTCACTTCTAGGTACACACCCAAAAGAACTGAAATCAGGATCTTGAAGATTATATTAGCACTCCCACATTTATTTAAGCAGTATTCAAATTATCCAAGATGTGGAAACAACATAAATGCCCATCAAAAGATGAATGGATTAAGAAAATGTGGCATGTACATACAATGGAATACCATTTGGACTTTAAAAAGAAGGAAATTCTGCAATAAGCAGCAACATGAATGAACCTTGAGAACATCATTCTTAGTGAAATAATCCAGTCACAGAAAGACACAAACTACATGATACTACGTATATGAACTATCTAAAATATTCAAAGTCATAGAATCAAAGAGTGGAATAGTGGTTGGCAAGGGCTGGTAGAAGAGAGAAATGAGTTACTTAATAATGGGCATAAATTTTAGTTAAGTGAGATACATAAGCTCTAGGGATCTGCTGTACAACATTGCACCTATCTTATATAATAAAAGGCTAATATGCAAATCAACCAAACGGTAGAACGACCAGTCACTATGATGCACACTGACCAGTAGGGGGCAGATGCTCAATGAAGGAGCTGCCTCCTGGTAGTCAGTGAGCCAGAAGCCGGGCTTAAGGCTGGTGAGCACAGCGGCAGTGGAGGAGCCTCCCCCGCCTCCAGGGCAACACTAAGGATGTCCAACTGACGGCTTAGGCCCGCTCCCCATGAGTGGGCCTAAGCCTTCAGTCGGACATCTCCCAAGGACTTCTGGATTGCGAGAGGGTGCAGGCCGGGCTGAAGGACCTCCCGAGTGCACGAATTTCATGCTCCGGGCCTCTAGTAGTTTATAATGTATTGTGCACTTACAATTATGTGAAGTGAGATCTCATGTTGTGTTCTTACCAAAATAAAATAACATTTTAAAAAATTAGATTGAATGGCAGATATATGGCATCTCCTTTTAGTTACTTTTGCCTATTTGTCAAGATTAGAGGTGGGCTGGGAACAATCTTCCCCAGCTCTCAATGGTGACTTATCAAATTTCAGAAATTAAGTTTTTATTTATGAATTCTTAAAAATATTCATCTAAAGTAAAACATGTATATGAATCCTACCTAGGTGCTAGCATGTTTTCAAAATTTTTTGAAATTAATCATTATTTTTTAGAATTTTTATTTTCTAATTTATCTTTAGCCAAAATGAGCCTGCTCTGCTTGTTTAACCACATGGCTCTGATTACATAATATATACAATGATTTCTCTGAGGACACGATTTTTCTGAAGGCAAATTGGCCCAAAATCCAAACCATTAGCTTACTTATTGATAATTTTTGGCCTTTTAAAGTAATTTTACAACTTATTAAATGCACCTGAAAGCATTTTTTTCTAACAACTTATTTATCTTAGGAAAATAATTAAATCTAATGTGTTTTAGTGATACTTATTCTACCTTTACAAAGATAGACATTAAAGATCCAAAGTAAATGTAAAACATGTCTTCTCCCCTAACTTCTTCAAATGTTTCCTTGTTTAATTTAGAAAGGACCTCTCAGTAATCTACTAGATGGCGATTTCTTTTTAAGTCTATCTTCCATCAGGAATTTTAAATTTTCAGAACCTCCAAAATTAAAATATTTCCATACAGATTTCTTGTGTCTCACATTTTCAGAGTTTCTGAACTTTGAAAGGATACCTAAGCATATATCTTTCTCACATCTTCAAAATTTTTTTTTTAAAAAGTCCCTCTGTCAAATTAAAATGGCCACAGAAATGTACAGTCTGTTCTAGCATTAGAAATGATTCCCAGGCTTTGCCTCTACCAATCTCTAGTCACTTCACAGGAGATGTTTTCAATTAGAATTGCATCTTCATTTGCAATTCAAAGTTCTGGATAAACCTCCCTTAGCTCTCATAATAAATCCAAACCCCCACTAATACCAGGTTCCATCTGCCACACCACAGTTTGAGAGATTTGCTGCCTTGCAGAATTTTGGAACACAGAAAGCCAGATGTTCCCACAGAAGTTGCTGAGTGAGCTGGCTCTGTCTGTAGAAAGGAAACATATCCTCATTGATATCATATGCTGGTGACAAAATAGGACCAACTTAAGCAGTCCTACAGTTGAATTTGCGGTTGGAATGTAACTACTAGAGGCTTGTTCTGTCACCTGAGTCCTGCTCTCCCCATTCCTTTCTGTTCCCTAATAGGTAGGTGAATGTGTGTGTGTGTGTGTGTGCGCGCGCTCGCACGCGTGCATGTCCAAGTCTTGGTATGCCAAATACATCAAAATTAGTTCTTTCTCAATTGGAAGGAGACTTATAGATGGCTGGAACCAAGATCTCTAAAATTCAAAATCCAGACCAGCCAGTGTGGCTCAGTGGTTAAGCATCAGCCTATTGAGACACTAAACAGTCATCTATTCTGTCAAAGAACAGTTTAGACAGCCACCATGTTGGCCGCATGACTTGCAGCTCCCCTGGGGACGCCATCTTGAAAGAGCAAAGGCCAACCCCTCCCTTTGAATTAGCCAATTGAGAAAGACTGTGTGCCTGAGCTCCAATCAAGAATGAGGGACAGGTCACGTGCGTCATGGATTATAAAGCCAAGCAGACTGCCTGCTCGGTGTGTGCGTGCTTCCAGACCATGTGCATGCACCCTTCTACGTAGAAGTAAAGATATTTGCCTTGCTGCCTGGCTCCGGAGTATGTTTTGTGTTCTACCAGGACCCCTGAATTTGGGGGCTTACCTCATTTCTTCTGCTATGAACCAGGAGGTCATGGTTGGATTCCGGGTCAGGGCACATGCCCAGTTGTAGGCTCCATCTCCAGTTGTAGGCTCCATCTCCAGTGTGGAGTGTGCAGGAGGCAGCCAATCAATTATTCTCTCTCATCATTGGTGTTTCTCTCTCTCTCTCTCTCTCTCCCTTATTCTCAGAAATCAATAAAAAGTCAGACTCCATTCTACACCACCCATCCTTTGCAAGATTCCCAAGGTCATCCTAAAGAGTTATGTGCAAGACAAATAAATAGCTCATAACTGCTCCAAACACAAATCTAATGTTCTGGTTAATGTGATCATACATTCCAGGTTTTCTGGGGCTGTCTGTATTTTGGGAAATTAATAAAGCCTATACTCCTTTAGCTCTCAGAAGTATCAAAATGTTGATGCTGTATTACATGACCACCCCCACCCTGACTGTTCATAGGTAGTGTTGGTCTACATTGAGATATAATATCCATTTGGCCTGGCACAGAAGCCTATGTACCATAGATAAATACTCCAACCCTTCCCCTTGGCCACTTTCTCTCTAGGCCACATCCCAATCACTCTAGAGGCAAGCAAAAGTGAACCCACAGAAAGGTACTTCCACTTTTGTAGTTTAGTGATAAGTTGGGAAATAGAGAGGTCTTTCCAGAATAAAAGAACAGCGAGTAGTTCCAATGTGTAATGATAACCCTCTTACTTAACATTTGCTCAATACATCAGCCAGTTGATTCACCAGACTTGTCACCACCATTGGCAAAAGGAAAAACATAAACAAACCATTCATATACAAATTTCCCTTCTAAACTTCTCACTGGTGTGTAACAACTTTTGTCTTTCTCCACAATTGATCACAATATGATTATTCATGTACTAACATATGCACTAAAAATAAAGGTAGGTGGTTCTTCAGGATTGTGTATATCTCATGGATCCTTTCCTTGTGTATAACTAGGATACTTTAATACTTTTCTAATAAGTAACCTCACAGCTTGTTTAGTTAGTGATAGTGCTTCACCATTGCCCTTTTCTGGCAAGTAAACTGACTGCTTAATAAGTGAGCTGTGGACTGAGAACTCTATAGCCATTCTTCTCTTGACATCAAGTGGAATGGCATCCAAAGTTCTGTAAATAAAAATTCATATAAATTAGAACTAAATTCCAGACTAATTCTTTGATAATATCATATCACAGGTGCCAACACTCAATTAGCTAAAAAACGAAGCAGCCAATTCTCCACCATTTGGCAAATCATTTGTATTTTCTGCACTAAGACCTCAATGTGATTATTATATTTTACCTTAATTTAAGATGACAACTTCTGCATCCCCTAAACATTAATTATGCCTGGATTTTCCTCTTCTCTGCAATGGAAAATAGGTAATTAGATGATGAATTCCAGCATCCTTCACTTATCTCATTGCAGGCATTTAAAACAATTAGCTCATCTATTTGTTCTCTTTAAAGAATACCAAGCATGACTCCCTGTGACTATTTGGCGGAATTATCACTTAAAGTGCCAAATGTGGGAAATAAAGTGCAGTGTAGCACATAATGGGGTCCAATTCACAGCCAACAAAATGTTCGATTTGAGGGAATCCTCAAATGGGTCCAAACATCTTGTCCAAAATCTCCCTCACAGGTACAGGATTCAGGGAGATTGAAAGAGACATAGAATAATACAAATAAACGTTTTCAATAATTTGCCATTGATATTCTTTGTTTAGCATTTAAGGATACATTGTTTTCTACTTTAGAATCTTGGCAATATAATGAAACATGAACATGAGTGTTGAAAAAAATAAGAACTTTTGTAATTGATTCAAAACAAAAACTAAATTGAAAAAATACACAAAGAGAAGGGCTCAAAGATGGAGTCACAGGAAGACACTGAACTCATCTTCTCCTGTGAACACACTGAATATACACACACATATGCCACAAGTTCTTCTGAATAAGAACTGAGGACTGATTGAACAGCTTCTGCACAATAAACAACAGAGAGAGGGACCATATAGCGAAAGGTGAGAGATGTAGACACAGTAACAATGGTAACCTCATGGCAACCCAACAACCTGCAGTCATAAAGAATATCATTGAGGGCTTCACGTGCCGATTCATCCACCCTGTGGCACAGCAATAAAGCAGCAGTGAAAGGGCATCTGGACTATACCTGAAGGAAATTCAATTAATAACACTAAAGTGTCTGCCAAATGAGTAGAGAACTGCTGGTACTCTGAGATGGAACATTCTGGTAATTGCCATTTTCTATGTTCTCTCTCCACCTTTATAGCATGGGCAAGAGCAGTCACTATGGCGAAACAGTATAGAAGTCCCTCAAAAAGTTAAAAACAGAACTACTATATGATCCAACAATTAATTCTATTCTGAGTATTTATATAAAGAAAATGAAAACAGCGATTTGAGGAGATATATGTGCCCTTATCTTTACTGTAACATTATTTACAATAACCTACATGTGGAAGTAATTAAGTGCCCATCTGTAGATAAATGGGTAACGAATATGCAATACACACACACACACACACACACACACACACAAAATGGAATATCACTCAGCAAGTAACTTCTGTTTTAAAATTGACTCTTTTTTTTACCATCCTTTAATTTCTTAGGGACTTATATAAAAATGGTCTATCTTGAAAAACCTTTCATTTTCCTAGTTTCATTGATGTATAAGTTAAAAGCATCTACCTCTTCTCCTGGGTCAATACATCAATTGAAAATACCTTTTAACCAGGACATAGACACACTGCAATTCTTTTTTTAAAGTTGTAGAGAGGTTAACCTTTGGGAAAAACACACACACAAGATTTAAAGGGTGCTGAAGAATGGAAAAAGGATGCCTTGCATACAGTCTAAGAACTGAGTCAAGGTGTGCTTACCCTAGTCATGGCCTCCATGATGTGATTTAAGGAATTCTGGGAAAACTCCTCTGTGTCAAAATATTCCTTTCTCAGAAGCCCTTTGGAGTTTTGAATGATGCAGGAGTTCAGTTATTTTGTAAAGTAAAACATATTGTGTTATTAACCTAGTGACATCCAAACTCTTGGTTCCTTTTGAGCTTAGCAGCTGCTAGAGAGAGCAAGTCCTTGTGAGTAATTGAGATGTAGGATTGGAGAGAGGAAGTAAAACATTCAGGGGAAAAGTAAGGACCTAAACCAATTTGGAGGCACTTCAGTGTCTTATCTTAGGTCTCTTCAAGAACAAAACTGTTAAAACTCTTAAAAGTAGAAATTTAGTTTGTTTCTGCTTTTCCCCATGCATTAGTCTTTCTAGTGAACTCTAATTAGAATACAGGAAGTTTCCACTTCTGCCATCAACCTATTACATAACTTGGGTAGGGCAATAGACAATGTGCACAGACAGGTGCCTCAGTACCTGACTGAGTTGAAATCTCTACTTTGAATCTTCTACCTGTGTGCCTAAAAGAAGTCATTTAACCCTTCTAGTGTTTAATGATTATATATATATATATATATATATATATATATATATATATATATATATATAAATGCCAAGCGACTAGAAGACTGGAACTGGAACGACTGGTTACTTTGAAGCACACAATGGCCCCAATCAGCCCCCCCAACCCTGATCAGGGGTGGGGCCGGCCAGCCAATCTCTTGCATCCCCTCCCCCTGGCCAGCTCAGCCCTGATCAGCCCCAATCGGGGCAGGCTGGCCGGACCCCACCATGCACAAATTCATGCACCAGGCCTCTAGTTTATAAATAATTATAGAATTTGACAACTGTGTGCAACGTTCTTAGTATATACAAAGTGTACAGGAAATGACAATTAATAATCAGGAGTAGCAAACAACAGTTGTTGGTAAAAAGAGACATTAGAAACGTTTCCTTTCTTAAGTATTTGGGAGTAAAACTGTAATTTTATTTTCCCTATCAGTTTAACTCTATTTGTATAAACCCAATGATGTCATCTCCACTATTTTTAATAATAAAAGAATTAATCATTTTAATTATCTTTCAAAATATTATTTTATTTTATTTTTTATAGTTATTTCTCCATTCTCTCACCTTGCTTGACAGCAAGTATTTAATTTGTTATTAATAGCTAATACTTAAACAAGATGAATTAAATATTATTATTTCTACATATTTTGTTGTTTTGGTTTATCAACCTGTGGAGTTATTGTAAGCAATCAGTTTTCCAATAACCAAATAAACCCTTAGTGTGATAAAATATCAGTCTTAAAATTCATTAGGATCATAGACTACTACAAGTTTTAAAGATCATCTAAGAATTGTTCCCAAGAATGGTCTGGAAACCACTGGTTTTCAATTCAACTTCTCTAAAAAACTTGAAGTTAGTTTCTGGTATTGTTTTATTCTAATGTGAATGTGTTTATGCTTTTGATTTTGAGTTAAATGAACAATTTAGTTAGTCTTTAAATAAATTCCAGATAATCCTCACTGGTTTCTCACCAGCAGCAAAGTCAAGTTAGTCATTTGGAGATAGCCAGATTTTTGTCAAGGAAAAGTAGAAGTGATTTGGATAGAACTGAATCATTCATCAGAGTTTGGGACTTGAGACCCACACAGGTCTAGACCCACACAGGTCCTCAACTATGACTAAACACAAAACGTGATTAAAAGAAAGGCAATTTTTAAAATTAGTCTACAAACAAGGAACTCTAACCTAAGCTTCCCAACTCACACTGTCTATTGTGATTAATATTAAATTTGTGAAATGCCTTTGAGAAACAGGCTTATGAATATTGTATTAATAAACCTTCATATTCTGTGGAACAAACTCCTATACAGTGTCAATTTGAAGTAACTGATTATAAAATATATGCTTGTTACAGAATCATAATATTGGGCAAACCCTCTGATTTCATCTATTTAGCTCCATTTTTTAAAAAAATTAAAGAACACTGAGTCTCATAGAGTCTAAGCAATATTTTTTCAAGCTCACAAACTTCATTAGTGACAGATTTGTGACAAGAATCCTGACTTTCTGACAACTCACTCTCTGCTCAAAATGGAATTACCTGCCTTTCTTCTGTTGTTACTATACTACTAAAGGGCCCATTAGATCTCTGTTGACATTGAATGGACCATCAGCTATAGCCATTTAAAACAAGTATTTCCAAAAGTTGTAGATTTCTTACTTATAATTTTATTTGAAATTCCAACAATAAATTTTATTATTTTTTATAGAGAGAGAGACTAGACTCTGACCTCTCTAGATAACAGAAGGGTATTTATTTATTTTTTTCTACAGCATTATGTGTATTTTTACCACTGATTTCCAACCAGTGATTGGTACATGCAAGACAGGAGACCATCCTATTCTTTTATTTAGTCAATTTCAACTCCACTCTCCCTTATCATCATCATATACATAATGAGGTACCACTTACACTAGTTTCAATGTAATATACTGACTCCAGTCAATCTGTTTGCAAACATGCTGGGCTGCTTATTCCCTCATCTCCCATTAGAGTTCATCTTTCCAGGAGTCCTCTGAAGCTCAAGTATTTTCACAGTAATTTAAAAAATGATCTTAGTAAGAGTTAAACATTTCAACAAGTGCCTGTCCACCAAGTCCCAAAGCATAGATTCAATTGCTTACACATCTCCGATTTCATGGACTTATTTTTAGAATTGTACTTTTTCAATGCTTTATTGGCCACAAGTCTGAGAACAGCAGGGTTAATATAGCACATGGTAGAGTTAGCCCATCTGTTCAGGTTTCCATCCAACCATGTCATTTTATGAGCTCTCTCTAGGAGATTGTTGGTTATCCAATTTGTAGTACTCTCTAATATAAACAGCCTGGTATCACTTGAGAAGCTCAGCGAGCCAAGCCAAATGATATGAAATTGCTAGCAGCAAGTACAGTTAAATTAGCAATGCTTTAAAATGTATGTATTATATATAATTTTCTCTTCCTTTTACATTTGGGACACAGGTAGTACATGTTTTTATATAGACAACATTAGAAAATGCAATTAAACAAAAAGAAGAAAGGCATAAAAATCACCCATAATTCCATCTCCCAGAGAAAAGTATTGTTAACTTCTTGGTATATGCTTTCTCAGGTTTTATCAATTCATGTATGAGCGTATAAAAATGGACTCACAGAAATCCTCTACATAAGTTTTTAAAATAATTTTATTTTCTTGTTTTGTTCACAATACAATGTAAATATTTTCTCCTGTACATAAATATTGCTCTCTAAATGTTGACTATGTATATGTTATTTATTATTTTAAAATTATTAAACAAACTTAAATTACTGGGTACTTTTATTAATATGTATAGGTTATCACTACTTGTTTCAGATGAGTATTTTTCTAAAACATTTAAATGTAAATTGCTTTTAAAAACTTAATGTAAATAGTTGGATAGTCTCAAACACTGAAAATTAAAGTAGTTTGGGATTTAAGTTTCCAGCTTGTTTTAAAGATGAATGAATGGATTGTGAATTGCATAGCATGATTGATCAGATTAAAGATCCTATACCTTTTTTTAACTTTAATCATCAATCTTGGCACATGATGAGGAATGTAAACATACCTAATCACAGGAATAGTAAGTTTTCAGTGTGGGAATGCTAAAGGCAGCCCATATTGGATAAAACAGATTGTTTGGGAGCAGTAAAAACAGACAAGTCATATTGGATTCTAAATACATATGGAAGATTCTGCCTTTAAAACTAAGGTTTAGCCCTAGCTGGTTTGGCTCAGTGGATAAAGCATCAGCCTGCAGACTGAAGGGTCCTCGGTTCCATTCTGTTCAAGGGCACATGCCCGGGTTGTGGGCTTGATCCCCATAGGGGGTGTGCAGGAGGCAGCCGATCAATGATTCTTTCTCATCATTGATGTTTCTATCTCTCTCTCCCTCTCCCTTTCTCTCTGAAATCAATAAAAATATATTTTAAAAAATAAAAATAAATTAAGGTTCATTAAAGTGTCCTTAGTTATGCTCACAAGATCCTATCTAAAAGTGCAACAAGACACAAGGCACTGCAGAACCATATTTTCTGTCTCATCTTCAGCAAACCTTTGGTACCCAGACAACAGTCATGAAATTAGTTCTAAAAAAAAGATAAGGCCTCTTTTTTTTCTGACAAGAAACATTTAATTAGAGCAGCACAGATATAATGCCTCCAGCATTCTAGCTCTAATCTTGACAGTGGTCTATTTTTGATGGAAATGTTGTGCTGATTTCACCGTGACTTCCTGGAAAAAGTCGACACAATTCATGGTCATTTCATAGATTGGGGGGAAAAATGCACACAAAAGTGATTTAATTATCATTTTGTAATAAAATCTCAGTTTCCAAAAAGCTATCTCTATGTGTCAAGATTAAGGTGGTCTCATCTATTACATCACTGTCATTTTCATTTCCAGTAAACAGTTTCCAACACAAATGCTTAGAAATGTTATCATTCATCCTTCAAAGACACAGCACATCCTATTCAAAAGAATTAAAGAAATACCTCCAGGGACAAGGTGGTGGAAGAATTGGTACACATTGCCTTCTACTATATAAATGTGAAATCTAAAAATAAAACAAAACACAAACCAAGCTTTTAGATACAGAGAACAGATTTGTGGTTGCTAGAGATGAAGAGTGGGGGTGGGTTAAGTGGGTGAAGGAGGGCAAAGGTAAAATATATATATAAAAACTAAAATAAATATATATGTATATATAAGCATATGTATAAGTATATATGCATAGCTACCCATATATACATAATTTTTCATATGGTATTTGTCTTTGTCTGACTTATTTCACTTAGCATAATCTTCTTGATGTCTATCCATCTTGTCAAAAATGGCAAGTTTTTATTCTTTTATATATCTACTAGAGGTCTGGTGCACAAAATTTGTGCACTCGGGTGGTCCCTCAGCCAGGCCTGCACCCTCTTGCAGTCCGGGAGCCCTTGGGAGATGTCCAACATCCTTAGCACTGCGGCAGAGGCAAGAGAGGCTCCCACCACCACTGCTGTGCTCGCCAGCCGTGAGCCTGGCTTCTGGCTGAGTGGCACTCCCCCTGTGGGAGCACAGTGACCACCAGGGGGCTGCTCCTGCGTTGAGCATATGCCCCCTGGTGGTCAGTGCATGTCATAGCAAGTGGTTGAGTGGCCTTAGCATATTATTAGCATATTATGCTTTGATTGGTTGAACAGACAACTGGACACTTAGCATATTAGGCTTTTATTATATAGGATTTTGTATATAGTATGTATTTATATTTTGTGTGTATATATTTTAATTCAGCCCTTTGTTAGCTGAATACTCAAAGCAAACTATATAAGTAATACCATCAGATCATTATTAAATGCAAAAAATTATACAAGAATGGAAGCATGATTATAATAATATATGACTTGGCTCAGCTGTAAATAATATTTACCTATTCATACTAAATTACATGTCAAATATGAATTTAATTTAAAAAGTGTGGGGTAATGAAATTGAGAGGGTGGTGAGTAAGATAGATAAAACTTTATCTTCAAAGTAAAAAGTAAATAGATAATGTCCAAAATAGAAAAAGTAATAAATAGGGATATAAACAAAAATAGAAATATAGAATTAAATACAAAGAGAAAGAGCTGATAAGTTGAAAATGGTTATGTCTGAGGTGATGAACTCAGGAGTTGCTAGGTGGGCATACTCTGTTGCTCTGATTTGTCCTCTTCGATTTTTATAATAGACTTATGTATTATCTAAATAAGAAATAAAAAATAAATGGCAAGAGTGATGTGATTTTTAAGGTGTAACTTGAAGTTCTTTCCTTTACCCCAGTACAGTTTCCATGTAAGTGGGGAATTACCTTGAGACAATCAAGATTGAGTGCCCAGAAAACAGAGCTCTGTCAATGACCTCAATCACTTCAGCCGGGTCTTGGGGTAGCAAAGGCAGACCCATGGAGTCAACTAACAAATCTACTGAAATCTAACTGGAGCCAGACTTACCATGCATTTCTCATCTCTTCCATCTGTTTTCTCTTATGTATGTGTTTCATCTTTCTTTGCCACTAAGACCCAGCCTGGTTCTAAGTAGCCTGGGTCTTGAGCTATAGCATTTTTGCTGTAGACATATTCACAGCAAGCATTTTTGCCACAGACTAATTGGCCAAAGGGAATTTTGCCATAAAAAAAAAATAACCTATTGGCATCATCTTTCATCTATCTGTGCCACTATGACTCAGCTCACCACCTCATGGCATTCTTACCCTTTGCTCTTGAATGCATCATACCCTTCAGCCTGCCTGCATTTAAAACAATCTCTATTCTGAACTCACATTCAGTGCTATTCCTTTGGCATTTCTACATTTTTCCTTGATCTCCCTGTCCTGCTCTAATTGATTCAAAATATTGTGATTTCCCCTCTTTTCTATAACCAAAATGACCTCTCTATTACCAAACTTCTTGTCCTTTTATATTCCTCTTCTTTAGCTGCCTACATCTATTTACCAATTATAGTCACATTCTTGAGTTGCAAGATACTCTGCTTCCTAAAAAAAGGTCAATCTTGAAATCTGGTTAGAATCCACTATTTGAAGGGTCTATCCTCAGAAACATGCATGTAATTTCTGCTTCAAACAATTGATACCTTGCTTAAAGGAAGGGTAAGTTTCAACCACTTACTGAATCACAATGAGATAAGCCTGCGCAAGCAAGATGGGAAACAACATAGTAAAATGATTGTTACCATCTAATTTATACTAATATGTGAGTTGGTATTAACAAAGTAGTTTCTATTTATTTCGCATGTAAATGCCTTCAGTTTTTTAACATTAAAAGAACTGCAAAATGGGAAACAGTATACAACTAGGGCTGATAGTCAGCTAGTACTGCTATCTTGTTTTGTTTCGTTTTTATGAACAACAAACATCTATTCTCATTAGTCAGTATCCCTGCTACACTGGTTGTTAAATAATTTGATTATCACCCCTGTATATTTCTATTAATGTCTCAATGTTGAGAACCATACAAATCGATTTAGCAGAACCAAGGACTTGAACAAGAAAGATCAACTTACTGAAGGCTACTCTAACTGTTCTGAGTGAACTCTATTGTTCAAAGAATTTCATTTACAGCAGGGTTTGCTCAACCTTGGTTTTCCAGTATGTTAGAGGATGTTGCAGCAGCATCCTGGCCTGTATCCACTAGATGCCAGTAGTACCTCCCAGCTGTGACAACCAAAAATGTCTCCAGATGTTCCCTGGGGAGTAAAATCACTCCTGTTGGGAACCACCAATCTACAGGTACTGCCATCTTGTTTCGTTTTCTTTTTCTGAGCAACAAATAGGTACGGTTGGTCACAGAATTTTCAATTAAATATCACTCTTGCTATTACTTGCTTTAGAAGCAGATTATCTGAAGTCTTTCATTCAATCACTTCACATATGTTCACTGAGCATCTACTATGTAACAGTCATTTCAGACCCTGAGATTTAATAATAAACAGAAATAAACTGCTCTTCCTTCTCATAGAACTTACAGTCTTACTGCAGAGATAGAGTAATCAAATAATAACACAATTATTGGGAAAAGGAAACTGCATGTGCAAATATACTGAGATAGAAATAAATATGGCAGATTTAGGAAATAAAAATTTCTGCATGACTGAAATGCAGAAAGCAAGAATGGACGAGGAGCAAGACAAAGTTATAGAGGTACGCTGGTATCAGATTGTATGCAGTTTTAAAGGTGGCACTAAAGATATTTTTCTTTATTTTAAGAGCAATGAGAATTCATTGAATGGTTTCAGTTCAACATATGGTTGACAGACACAATAAGATTTGCATTTTTAAAATATCACTCTAGCTTCAGGATTGAAAACAGATTTGAGAGGGCAAAAGTGCATTCAGAATGAGTTACAAGATATACCTCAATGGTACAGGTGAGGGAAGACGGTAGCCTACATGCATGTAGACTAAGTGTTTGCTATGGGGAGATGGGGAGAGAAATCCAAAGAATTTTTAGGCAGTAAAACTGACAAAATTGTTAATAATGACACTTACTCTTTTGTTTTGCTGAGCTATGCCCATTCAGTTCCAATGTGATGTGCTCAGTGAAGCAAGCCTGGTACTCTATTATCCCAGGCACAACTATATCCAAGGGAGACCCTGCATTAGCTCAAGTTTTTGTTGAGAGTGTCACTGGTACTTATTTTTTTTGATTTAACAGGAACTTGCAACAGTGAAAGCCAGGATAATTTAAATTTATGTTGGTGGTTATGGCTTGTCATATTTTCAGAATGACTACTGTACTTTTAAATTATTTTGTTAATCCTCACCCCAGGATATTTTTCCCGTTGATTTTTTAGAGAGTGGAAAGGAGAGAGAGAGAGAGAGAGAGAGAGAGAGAGAGAGAGAGAGAGAGACATCAATGTGAAAGAGACACATTGGTTGGTTGCCTCCTGAACACGCCCCGACCAGCATGGGCAGAGATCAAACCTGCAAGCTAGGTACATGTCCTTGACCAGAAATCGAACTTGAAACCCTTCAGTGTACGGGCTGATGCTCTAACTACTGAGGCATAATGACCAGAGCTTGCTTGCTTGTTTGTTTATTTGTTTGCTTGTTTATTTATTTTCCAACCAGTGGATGTTTAAATGCATGCTTGAATGAGTGAAATCCTTCAGAGTGCCTGCCACCTCATTACCAGGAGCACTACCGGGTGAGTGAGAAAAATGGAGGGCTATTTGACCACATATACCAACACATTAAAATGTTCATGTCTTTGACCCATTAAGCTGCCTTGTAGGTATTTAATTTAAAGAAGTGGGTATACCATGCAAAGAAGTGTCAGTAAACCTATTTTAAGAAAATTATAAATAATAACAAAGTTATGGAAAAAGTCATTTGTAAACCACGGTCCCAAGCTGCAGCAGCAACCTTCAGATCCTGAGACCTTTTTCCTTGAACCACGAGTAAGTTGAATCTACTCTATGGACTATCAGCTTATCCTTTAGGTCATTTCTAATCTAAATGGATTTTAAGATGCTACTGAGGAATAACTTGACCAAAACCTACCAAAACTTTTAATCCACAAGCAAGCATATAGCCAAGTTAGATTTTCCTAAAGCCACAAATACTATTCCAATTTTTAAATTTTATTTTTGTGAAAGAAACCCCAATTGGCTTTTCCAATTTATCACTCTATTATCAATCTTTCTAACTTTGGGGAACATTTTAACATCCTTTCAAATTTGTATGCAGGGGTTGGCAGAAACTTATAACAATAGTTGTTAAAAAATGAATTTTAAAAAAGTAAATAGAATTTATCTTTTATTTTCAGCATCCTTGTTTGTATCTTTTTCCTCCACAGTGGAGGCCAAAGCTTCATGATCTTTCCACCATTATCAACTGCGTGTACAAAATTAAATAATGGGAAGAAACACATATTTTGGCAACATAGCCCTTAAACAAAGCAGTCAATTTAGCAAAATTAAGCAATGGATAAGATCAAGAAAAAGTGAACTTTTCAACCAACTAAAACAGATGTCAGAAATTCTTTTTCACTTTACCCTCTAATATATGGTAGAAATCTTTATATGTGAAGCGGCAGAGAGCCTAATTCAAACCAGATTGGTAAATAATCAAGGCAATACTAGTAAGTAAACTTATACGACCAGGGCACAGTTTAGCTCTGGCTCTATTTCCTGGCAGTTTCCCAGGATCTTCCATACTTAGCCACCAAACTTATTTACTAGCTAGTAAATGACATTAAATAATAATTTTTAAAATCCTTCACCTGGTGCCTCAGTTCATAGGAGCATCATCCCGCGCACCACAGATCACAGGTTCAATTCCTGGTCAGGACACATACCTAGATGCAAGTATGATTCTCAGTCCTAAATATGTGCTTAGAACTGTGCTAAATGATGTAAATGCACTCTCTCTTTTAGCCCTCACACTAGCCAACAATTACTCTCATTTTTATAGCTGATAAATCTATAGCTCAGAGAAGATAACTAATTTTATAAGTTTTGCAAAACTAGCAAGCAATGAAGCTGGATTGCAGCCAAGTTCTACCTTATTCCAGGGCCTGCTCTCATCTATCTCGTTACACTGCAAAAGCATTGGCGAGAAGTAGTCATGACGAATATGTACTTTCTTAGTATTACCTATGAAAGCTAAAGTGAATCATCTGAAACATGGAAAAAATTTAAATATTATCCTCAAGAGCACACTAGGGGTCCAATCTTATAGAAAAATGAATTTGATGGCAGACGTGTCATAGGTAGACTCCTTGCATGGGCGCCTGAACAATGTGTCTTTGTGAAGACTTCTTCCCTGGGAAACAAATGTTTTGGAACTAGAGAGAGGTAGTGGTTATACAGGTGGTGAATGCAGTAAATAGCACTGAACTATTCACTTTAAAATAGTTAATTTTAGGTTATGTTAATTTTTCCTCAATTAAAAAAAATCAGCTGCAGTGACTTGTCTGAGAGCAGGGCTAGTTACTAAGAGATCCATGAACAGAACCTGGATCACCTGGCTTCCGTTACCTCCTGCAGCAAAGCCCTGCTCACCTGGCTGAGCACTTTGGACTTGATCTGCTAGGGAACAGGATGCCAACTGATATTTTTAAGCAAGTGAGACACATTTTATGATTGACTGTTTCTATGACTTTGTTTCACTGTAGTTGACCCTTGAACAATGCAGGGATTGGAGGGCCAACCCCTCTCTAATTCCCCCAACAGGGGAAAAATTCTGCTTATAATTTACATTGGCTATTCTTTGTCATTCATGGTTTCCCAACTGTTTTTGATCTGCAGTTGGTTAAATCTGTTGATGTGAAACTCAGGAATAGAAAGACCAACTGTATATTAAATGAGAAAAATCGGCATATTAGTGGACCCACATAGTTCAAACCCATGCTGTTCAAGCTGTATTTACCTACTTATATGTGTACCCTAAGTACTGCATGGTACTTTGTTTCTTATATTTTAAACTATAAATATATGATGTATAGACTATGTAGGTATATGTATATTATAATATAATATATTGTATTAAATGTATACATGTAATGTGTACATAATATGTATACTGTACAATATATTCTATGATACATTTTATATAGCATATAATATGTATTATGTAATATGTATTATAGTAAGGTGCTACTGTACTATTAATACTTCTGCAACTTGATTTTTAAAAATTTAGCATCATGCTTTTAAAATTCATTCTTATTGCTATATAAGTTATGATTCATTTATTTTTACTGCTGCTCACCATTCTATTATATAAATATACGACAGCAGGTTTCAACTGTATTGCTAAGGTGTTACTTATCAAACTGTGTGGGTGTATACAAGTGTTTCCTGTTTTATTCATTATACCTCTGTGTAAATATTTTCTAATAAAACCAAAAGAAAATAATAAGTTATCCAATATCTCATTTTATTCTGTCTTCCATACAAACAAGATCATATACTGTACAACCTTGTAGAGTCACCTCAGACTTCTTTGGCGTATCTTAGGAGATATTCCAGTAAAACACTGCTATACACTCCTGACATCCTTGGAGCTGAGATGATGTGAGGCTTGATCTCAGACAGTGGAAGCAGGAGAGAATTAATAAGTCAAGGTAACCAAACTGAAGATAAAGGAGATATCATCAAAGGCCTACATTTGAACCCTACATAAAACAGATTATTGTTTTAAATGGTTACATTCTACATTTTCTTCTTTTTAAGTTCAGGTAAACTTCAGTTTTATATATGATGGTCCATCAGAAAATATCTAATTTTTAAGATTGACATTTATTGGTAATTTCTTAAAAGATATGTAAACAAAACAACGCAGTAACGTAAGATCAAAATATAAATAATGTTCATAAGATTAAAAAACAATGCTTGTGTATAGAAAGGCTCTTTCTAAGATTAAATTCACCAGATTCAATGAATGTATTTTTGGTCTTTCAAGCCAAATAACTATAATAACAGAGGAGATGGAAAGAAATAGGCCAGGAGTGAAAAAGATGAATGAGAGAGAACTTAACAATGCCGCCACTGGATCTGGATCTGACTAGTTTACATATTTATCTATTTGTTGAGATATAATATGGTGCATGTGATTTCAATCATTATGTAGCTGATCATTGTTTTGCTTTGCTTGGCTTCCTCAATTTGCTCAAAAATTAAGCATTTGTAATCTTAATTTAATGTACATGATGATCTGTATCTTTCTGGATGGTTCCTGATGCTGACACTTGCTTTCACCTGACTTCACTACTGGTGCATACCAAAATCTCTACCCCCAAGAGGGATAGTTCTCTCTCTTGCCATGGATGCCTAGCCAAAATTGATTTCAAAGAACAGAAAAAGAATAATTTTTCTCTTTAGATTTCATCTTAATAGAATTTCATATTAGAGATACATCTCAGTGTAATAACATTTTCTGCAAAGCCTTATACCCCACATCTTCAAAATGTTTTAGGGGTATTAAACCGCACATACAAATTTAATGTCTCTCTATGTGTGCCTGAGTGTGCATCTCTGTGTGTAGGTGTTCGTGTGTAAAAGCAAAATGTTTGTGTTTGTGCTTTTAAAATGAATCCCAGTATGTCATAGAATGAGCTCATAACATTTACAAGGAATTTATTTTAGTGGTTATAAGAAACAATCTTTTCTTTCCTACAGTGGTGATTGAGTGTGTTCCACAGAGCACTAGCAATTCCCCAGCTTATCTGCAGCCTTGTTTATGTTCCAAGCTAATGTACATGGCAAACCAGATGTCTTTTCTTTGTAGGATTTAATAATTTACCCATAATGTTTAATCAAAACTAGACACTGCCTCAATGGGATTGTATCACAAACTGTGCTGGTCTTTCCGTTAACTCTGACAAGAATTTTTTTAATGGCAAGTGGAAATAGATGCAGTAGATGAAATTTGAGAAACATCATCCTAAATCATGAGGTTTTGTGCAAAATTACAAGTCAAAAAATGATAAACACACAAAGATCGAGAGCCTGATTTTTGGTAATTCCCATCAAAAAAAGTCTTAAAATGATGTATATCCTTTCACCCAGCGATCCCACTCCTAGATATTTATTCTAAGACCATCATCCTAGATATACAAAAGTACAACTATGGAGATGTTATCACAGCCCTCTTCATAGGCGTGAAGGCTTAGAACCAACTGATGTCCAGCACAAGGGAGTTGGTTAAATGATAGTGTCCACATAACTGGAAAATATACAGCCAACAAATGTGTGGTTGCAGAAAAATATTTAATAGTAAATGGAAATAGTATCAACTGTTAATTGGCAGTATCCGTGATCCCCTTGCTCTCCTGTAATAAAACCTTAATTTTATTTGGGAAGGCAAAAAGGCAAGCTAAAACCTAAAAGGGCCTACCAATGATATTTAGGCAAAATCCCAAGTCTGTCCCTCTCTTTCTACTGTGACCTTGCTGTGTGATCTCAAGCATAATATGTACCCTTTAAAACCTGTGAGCAATCAACTTTGTTGTTTTTTTTTAATTACCTGACAGTTGATACTGATGTGTGTCTTGCAATGATAATAAGAACTACAAGGGCTGATCGGCCACAGCATTGGCTCCAGTTGGGGAAATGTCTATGGAAGCTTGCCACAAGTAGTATGGTCTCAAGTGCATCCTCCAGGCATTCCTAGCCAATAGCATCATTGCCAATAGGCTGCCAGTGGTCGGCAAACTCATTAGTCAACAGAGCCAAATATCAACAGTACAACGATTGAAATTTCTTTTGAGAGCCAAATTTTTTAAACTATATAGGTAGGTACATTGTTATTAACTTAATTAGGGTACTCCTAAGGCTTAGGAAGAGCCACACTCAAGGGGCCAAAAAGCCACATGTGGCTCGTGAGCCGCAGTTTGCCGACCATGACCAACACAAAACAGAATGGTAAAACAGCCAGAAATCAACTAACAAAATGGCAATAATAAGTCCATACCTATCAATAATTACTTGAAAGATAAGTGGACTAAAATCTCTAATCGAAGATTTACAGTGACTGAATGGATTTAAAAAAATAAAAGAAAAAAGACCCACATCTATACAAGTGACTTGCTTTAACTTTAAGGATACACACAGACTAAAAGTAATGGGTTGGAAAAAAATATCTCGTGTGAATGGAAGCCAAAGAAAGCAGGGGTAGTTATATAGACTTTAAGCCAAAGACTATAGCAAAAGACAAAGAAGGTCATTTATGGTGATAAAGGGGTCAGGCTAACAAAAGGATATAAAATTTGTAAATATTTATGGACCCAGCATTTGAACACCTAAATGTATAAAGAAAATATGAACAGATCTAAAGGAAAAAAAATATGCAATACGACAGCAATACAATACTAGCAGGGCCCTACAGGATCCCACCCTCAGCAATGGATCCAAACAGAAAATCAATAAGAAAACACTGAACGTAATGTACATGTTGAATCACATCAATCTAATAGACATGTACAGGATGTTCCATCCAACACCAACAGAATACACATTCTTTCAAGCACACCTGGAGCATTCTCCAGGATCAATCAAATGTTAGGTGATAAGACAAGCCTCAGAAAATTTCAAGATTGAAATCATGCCAAGCAAATGTCATTATTTAGGACATGATATATATGACTTATTAAATCTATAATAAATTAATTGTTTTATTATTAAAGTGTATTTGGGAAAAGCAAAATTTTATATCTACCATTCTCACAGGAAAATAAATTTCAGATCAATTAGACTTTTAAATAAAAATCAAATTGTCAACAATTTTAAAATATAAATGAACATTTTCTTTCACAATGGAAGAAATCATTATATGCATGACATCAGAAGAAACCACAAATGAAAAAATCAATATATTTCTGCACAAAAATTATATGTGACATATATTTTGTATAAAAAAATTAAAATACAGTTACATGGGGGAAAGACTACAGTACATATGAAGCTTTATAAGTTCAAAGCTCAATACATTTAAAAAATTAAAATCAGGAACAGACATTAGTAAGATGGCAGAATACAAAGCCCCAGACTCTTCTTACCCCATGGAGACACCAGTTCAACAATACACACACCAATTCCCTTTCTGAGTATCCAGAAATCAGTCAGGAGGCTACTGCACTTGTGCGATCGCAAAACCAGCCACATTGGAGCTGGTAGGAAACGTTGTGGACTCCTACAACTCAGCAACAACAAAACAAACAATGTAGCTAAAACATGATTAAAGGATATGAATAGACATTTTTCCAAAAAAGAAAAATAAATGGCAATGTTGGGGGCCAGATGTAAGCTGGCAAGGTCCTTGCACCTGAAGGGGCTAGCAAGGCTGGGACCCTTACCCACACAGTTTTCCCAGACTTGTTTGGATGGCGATTATCAGTAGAATGAGAACAGCCTTTCATGACTTACCAAGAAGTCTGTAACTATTCACTGAGATATGCTATACTGAGAACTTGTCCTTCTGCTGTGTCTCTCCCTTAGAGATTAAGAGGAACAAAGAATACATTCCTCTTGACAGACCTCCTATTCAGTGTGTTGTGTATAAATAGGGTTGTATAGCTAATAAACTCGCTTCAGTTCATCGAGAGAACTGGAGTCCTCCCGACCCCGCTTTCCTGTCTTTCTTTCTTTTCTCAATTCCCACCTCCCTGCCTCAGCCTGGCTCAACCCTGTCAGGCTGGCCCTGACATGGCAAATAGGTACATGAAAAGGTGCTAAGCTTCATGAATCATCACAGAAATGCAAATCAAAACCACAATAAGATCATTTCACATCTTTTAGGGTGACATTACTTTTATAAACATTTACAAATGTCACCAAGAAAGTGGAGAAATTGGAACTCTTGTGCACTATTGAACAGAACGCAGTAACGAAATGATGATCCAATACCCCACTCCTAGGTATTTTTACAAAATAATTAAAAATAGAATTGCAAAGAGATTTTTACACCCCCATGTTCATTGTACAATATTCACAATAGCCAAGAGATGGAAACAACTTAAATATCTATTGATAGGTAAATGGGAAGAGTGCTACATACATACAATTCTATATAATTCAGCCTTAAAAAGGAAGGAAATCCTGTCATACGTGACAACATAAATGACCCTTGAAGATATTATGCCAAGTGAAATAAGCAAGACATGGAAAGCTAAGTATTTATTGCATGAGTCCACTTACATGTGGTATTTAAAGTTGTCAAACTCATAGAAGTAGAAAATCAAATGGTGGTTTCCAGGGGCTGGAGGAAAGGAAAATGGGGAGTTGCTGTGCAATAGGTGTAGAGTTTGGTCCTGTAAGGTGAAAAATTTCTACAACATTGTACATATAATTAATAATACTGGACTGTACACTTAAACATTTACTTGCGTAGATTTCATGTTGTTGTTGTTTTTCACACTTAAAAAAGAAATTAAATTCTATTAGAAAATGGTTAAAAGTATAGATAAGAAATAATTAGTGATCAGAAAATAAATGGCAAAAAAAGTGTTTAGTCGGATAAATGTCTTTTATATTAAATAATAGAAATATCTCTCACATTTTAAATGAAGAAAATTAAGAAGAATCGTTAAAATTAATAATGAGGGCGGGGGGGGGGGGGACTAGGTATTCTCCAACCCTGGGGATAAGCGATTAAATTAGCACAGACATCTACGTGACAATTTAGCATAAAAACACCAAAAAACTTTGATAGCATGCAAATCTTTTAACACAGAAACCCAAATTGTACTATTTATACTGTCCTAAGGAAATACTTTTCTGGAGTTTCACTATAAAGTTAAAATATTTAAGTTTAAATTTTAAAATAATTTGGTTATCACAAACATTGGAAGCCACCTGAAATACAAATATCACTGATCATGTGGTTCACGCTCCCCTGACCTTTCCACCCTAGAGATAACATCTAGGCCTCAGTTGTGTTTTAGCTCCAGGGCCAGAAAAGCTGCAAAACCTGACAGTGGATGCTAGGACCAGCTGCAATGCCTAATGACCCCCTGCCCTGTCGACAACAAATCAGTGGAGACCACAACCCTGAAAGGATACATTGAAGAGCTGATGAATATTCTAGTGAGATCCTCCCCTGAAATCCCTGCCTTTGGGAAGCAGATAAAACCCCTCAATACAAGAAGCTAGCACAGCCCTGGCCAGTTTGGCTCAGTGGATAGAGCGTCGGCCTGTGGACTGAAGGGTCCCAGGTTCGATTCGGGTCGAGGGCATGTACCTTGGTTGCAGGCACATCCCCAGTAGGAGATGTGCAGGAGGCAGCTGATCAATGTTTCTCTCTCATTGATGTTTCTAATTCTATATTCCTCTCCCTTCCTCTCTGCAAAAAATCAATAAAAAAGAAGAAAAAGCTAGCACAGACCCTCCTTGGAGCACACACATTGGAATAACCTTTTTGAGTGAATTTTCTTTCTCCTAAACTCTAAGGGTCCCCTGGAGACTTGCAACCGGGGGAAACCACGGGCAATGGCAGCTTGTCCCAGGTTGACCCCTGAACCTGTCTCCAAGGGCCCCTTTTCTCTGACTTCCCAGTGAGCTGACAATAGCCCAGGGTGGCTCACTTCTTTCCTCTAACATTTCTAGAGAAACAAAGCAGCCCACCTAGGCTCTCTCCTGTTGCTTCTGTCCTATGCCCTTCCTTTGTTTCACTGTCCCCAGCTTTAACAAACGTACTCCCAATGCCCTGGACTTGTCATGTGAAATGTTTCCTGCACAGAGTCAAGAACCCACACATTACCGGTTGGTCCGAGAAGGACCTACTCTGGGCCAGTCCCCTTTCCAATAACAGGAAAAAAAATGTGATGGTTTTAAATGGTTGTATAAAAATTATTTCATGAAAATAGAAAAGCATTGAGTTATGAAGCAGTAGGTAGTAATGCAATCCTATTGAGAATTTAAGAACAATTCAAAAATTAACAATGGTTATTCTGAATGATGAGATTTCAAAGGATTTTCATTTTTTTCCCCAGCTTACCTTGTCTTTGAAATGTTATCATTAAAATGCATTACCAAATAATAATTTTAAAATAAAATAATACAGCGAGAAATCTTAAGTGGAAACAAAGCCTGTGACTTCTCCATTTTTAACATTAAAGTTCATTTATGGGAGTTAGTGCAACTTCCCAAGTTGGCATGAATAAATTTTGCACTGAAATGAGTGTGATTATTTTCCTTCAATTTTGATGAATGTCACCTTTTATCCCTCGTAATAAAAACAACAAGCAATCAACAGTTATGGTCCAAGCCACTTGTATAATATCCAGAAGTATACTAGTATGTATCTGTTTCACTTTGAAAAATTGTGCCTTGTTCCTTTTAGTTCTCGGATATAAATCAGCACCTTTCTCGGGTGGAACAGAAAAGAGAGCACCTTGGCGAGTGTTATTTTACCCAACAACATATTTGATTATAGGCCTCATCTTTGTGTCATGTCATTGCCAACTGCGTGCTTATTGTTTTCATGTCTGTCATTACAGAGACATGTAAGGTACTTTCCTCTCCCATAATTTTGCTAGCATTTTAATTATCCATTGCCATATGCCTACAAGTTCAGAACTGGTTTAAATCGAGAATGGAATAAAAGAGGAGCTAAGTATAATGTGCATCTCCCCAATACCTTTCTTCTCACTTTTGACAAATCTATGGAGTTCTTCAGATATTGCAGTTTGCTTACTTTTGACTGATTTACAAGCATGAAGCCATGCATATTTTTTATCATTCTCTCTCTTACATTTGAAAGGGAGATTGTGCTGCAGACTTCCTCTTAAAGTGAGGCACAGCTGAATAATTCAGGCTGCACTTTAATGCCTAGAAGATAATGAATTCGAGTTTTATTCATTGATTTGAATGATATGATACAGCACCTCAGCAGGGTGCAGTTTTTCTAACACTATCAAGATATGTTCATCAAAGGATGTGGAAAAACATATGGCAGAGGGCCTTGCACAATTGCAGGGATTTGGGGGCAGAATAGGCATTAGTCAAGACAAAAGAAAAGATCTCAGGTCAAGCAATATTTTCCAAATAAAGACTACACACACATCTTCGGTTTTCATTCATTCAGCTCCCTTGCTCCCCTTCTTCCAAGTAAAGTATGCTGATGTTCTCTAACCCAAAAATCTCTTAGTAACTTGCCAAGGAAGTGTTGATCTTTCTTGGAAGCTGCCAAATTAGAGCTTGTTTGCAATAATTAGTGGTTCTCTCAGTAAACTCTGGAGGGAAGAAATTGAAGAGTGATGGGGATATCCTTTTATTTATTTACTAGTGGTCCCAGTGCACGAAATTCGTGCACATTAAAAGGGAATTAATTAGAGGAAATATTTTAATATTGCTATTTGCCCTTTCTCTATAATAGAAGTGTCAGATATGAAAGAAAATTAGTAAAATGTATATGAAAATCTTCTTCCTGTCAGAGTCTGGGGCGCACCGCGGGACCCAGAGTCAAGTCCCCGGCCACCCATGTATGCCTTGAAGTCGTGCAAGACCCAGACTTGGCCAGCCCCACCCCCATTGGGCGAGATCCAGACCCAGCCGGCCCCACACTCGTTAAGCCCCGCCAGGCAAGGGCACAGCCTCAGGTCCCCCGTCAAGCCCCACCAGGTGGGGGGGGCACAGCCTCAGGTCCCCTGTCAAGCTCCGCTGGGCAAGGGGTGCAGCCTCAGGTCCCCCGGCGCACGCTGGGTGGGTGGCGCAGCCTCAGGTCCCCTGGTGCACACTCAGGTCCCTAGGCCCAGCGCCAGGGCAGGGGGCACAGCCTCAGGTCCTCCTGCCCAGGGCAAAGGGTGCAGCCTGAGGTCCCCCAGCCTGGCACTGGGGTGGGGGTTGTGCCTTGAGGTCCCCCGTTCTAGCCCCGTCGGGTGGGGGCGCGACCTGAGGTCTCTTGGCCTGGGCCAGGGTGGGGGGCATGCCTTGAGATCTAAGATACCCAGTCAAGCCCCACTGGGCGGGGGGCGCAGCCTCGGGTCCCCCACCCCAGCCTGGCTCCACGCAGGCTCAGGTCTCTGATGATTTCTCATTAAGGCTCATTACGGGAACTGGGCCTCAGATGTGGGTACAGCCATCTTGTGTTATGGAAATCCACCCCTCCGATGTGGGCACCACCATCTTTGTGATGGTGTGACAGTCAATTTGCATATTCCCTCTTTATTAGATAGTCTTTTTAAATCTAAACCAGAGATGTCTGTCCCAGGGAGGCAGTTGATATGTTTACTTGTGATTTATTTAATATTTAAGTAGTTCCTAACATAAAGAACTTAAGAGATTTACCTAGATATCACAATCTCTGGCTGCTCTTAAAATATGGAAGAGCTAGAGACATTGAGCATGGCAACAGTGGGGAGGATCCTATTAGGAGTCCTGACCTTCAAAACGATCATTTTGCCTCAGTCTCCACCAGGCTCCTGTCACCATCTCTGTTGTCTCTCTGGGCACATTATGTATTGGACTTTGCAATCCCTGATATATGCCTCAGGCACTCACATGTAGTGGTTTCCTGATTATGTTTATAATGATGTTACTGGCCTGGCTCTTTATCTTTGGTGTTACTTTCTCAGTTTAAAAAAAATAGGACTGGTTGAAAAAGTAAGAAGAGAGAAGGTACGGGTGAGCACATTGCCCAAATTCTATCATAGAAAATATGTTTAGACTTCCAAAACCTCAACAGAACCACAATAAAATCACTAATACAATTATGATGTAAAAGTTCTATACAAATTACAAACTTTTTACCAACAAAAATAATTTAAAAATCATGCATGCTGAATGTTATGAGCAGAATTGATGACACTTCATTAATGTGTTTCTTATCAGATGGTTTTATTTTTGTCTGTTGTTTAGAAATAAAGTTGTGAGCACACTTGAATAGGTTTGCATATTT
This sequence comes from Myotis lucifugus, assembly GCF_000147115.1. Lineage (NCBI taxonomy): Eukaryota > Metazoa > Chordata > Mammalia > Chiroptera > Vespertilionidae > Myotis > Myotis lucifugus. Next base: position 239,851 of record NW_005871325.1, on the reverse strand, counting down.
GTTGCACACATTTCTCTTTCTGGTTTCTCTCTCAATAACTAAAATCACTTTTGAAAAGATGAAAAGTCTCCTAATTTCCTTCATCCAATACTTCAATATCAGTCTCTCTTCTACTCCCTCTCTCCCTGCCTGCCTCCCTCCCTCTTTTCTTATTTGATTCAAAATTCCTGAGATAGACTGAGGAAGCATCTATGCCAATAGGGAATTGAGTCCCGTACAGTAGATGACAGGCACTATTTTTAGCATCATCTGTTAAAAATGTACTTATCTAGGCTCCGCCCCAAACTTATTGAATCAGAAATTGGGCATCGGCCTGCAATGATTCTGATGTCTGTTGGTTTTACACCCCAAGACTTAGAATGCAAGGAAAATTCAGCACCAAAGTCAGAACACATAGCAACTATATGTGGTCAAAGTCACAACACAGGGGAAATACTCAGATAAAAGCACTTTCATCCTACTTTTTAAATCATGTATTTATCCTCCTCTCCAATGCTTTCTCCAGCGAAGTGAATAACCACTCAGTACAGCAAATGACATAACTCCTGTGAAATTTTCAAACTGGCCTCTGGCAGATATATGATCCCAGGTCTACTTATCTTTCTCTTTAATATAAAATTCAATTCTGATGATAAAAAAGACAGTTGGTAAAATATTTAAAAACTCAGAAAAACATAAAGAGGTAATTAAAAATCACCCTTAATCTTGGTGGGGTTTTTTTTTTAGTTTTGGGTTTTTTTGTTTTTTAGGTTTTTTGCTTGTTTGTTTGTTTGTTCATTTTCGTTTTATGTCTGTCCTTCGAGTTTCATGGGCTTTTGTATTTGGGAATGCTGTGTCGGGCTCTCTTTCTTTGGCATTACACAAGTGAGAAGAGCATTCTGAAATCTTTTTCTTACCAACATTACATATAAAATTGACATATAACATTGTGTAAGTTTAAAGTGTATGGACGTGTTGATTGGATACACTTATATACTGGAAAATGATTGCTACCGTAAGATTAGCTAATGCCTCCATTATGGCATATAATTACCACTTCTTTTTTGTAATGGCAGCATTTAAGATCTGCTCTCTGAGCGATTTTCAAGTACTTCATACAATATTGTTAAAACTATAATCACCACGCTGTGTGTTAGATCCCCAGAATTTATTCATCTTTCTCACCGGAAATTTCTTCCCTTCAACCAGCCCCCAAGCCCTGATAACTGCAATTCTACTCTGTTTCTACAAGTTTGGCTTTTTCAGTTTCATATAAGGGATATCATATAGTATTTGTCTCTCTGTCTGGCTTATGTCGCTTAGCATAATGTCCTCAAGGTCCATTTCTCAGGATTGCTTTGGCTATTCAGATTCTTTTGTGGTTCCATATAAATTTTAGGATTGTTATTTCTATTTCTGTGAAAATGCTACTGGAGTTTTGATAGGGATTGCATTGAATCTATAGATGGCTTTAGGAGTTATTCACATTTGGACAATATTAATTCTTCAGATCCATGAACATAGAATATCTGTCCATTTGTTTGTGTCTTCTTAAATTTGTCTGATCAGTGTTTTATAGTAGTTAGTGTACAGTTCCCTCCTTGGTTACATTGATTTCCAAGTATTTTATTGTCTTGGATGCTATTTTAAATGAGATTATTATCTTTTTTTCAGATATTTTGTTTTGGTGAACAAAAACTCAACTGATTCCTATATGTTAATATTGAATTCTCCATCTTTATTTACTAGAGATTTTTTTCTTACTATAGGCATGCATCACTATAAACTTCCCTCTTAGACTAGCTTTTGCAACCGACCATAGATTTTATGCTGTATTTCCATTTTTATTTGCCTCAAGATATTTTTTATTTTGTTTTTTATTTCTTTTTGATTCATTGGTTTTTCAGGAGTGTAAAGGGTTCTGTTGAGAACTCTACTGATAGCTTAATGTGGGTTTCCTTGTTGGTTACAATATTTCTCTTTTTGCATTAAGATTCATTTTTTTTCTTTGGTTTTTGACGATTTTATTACTGTGTGTCTTAGAGAGGACTTCTTTAAGTTAATTCTATTTGGTGTCCCATGATCTCCCCAGATTTGGAAGGTTCTCAGCCATTATTTCTCTTAATAAGCTTTCTGCTTCCTCTTTTCTTCTCCTTCTGGAAGTATAATAATTCACATATTGGTCCTTTTGATGCTGTCCTAGAGATCATATTGGCTTTCTTCATTCCTTTAATTTTTTATCTTTTCTCTCCTCTGACTGAATAATTTCAAAATTTTCATATTCTAACTCACAGATTCTTTCTTCTATTGTCTATTCTGCTGCTGATGTTCTCTATGGCATCTTTTATTTTATTTTATTCTTTGAAGTTGTCAGCTTCCAAACTATCTATTTGTTTTGTTTTTTTTAGTGATTTCTTTCTCTTTGTTAAATTTCTCATTTTATTCATACACTGTTTTCCTGATTTAATTAAATTCTCTGTCTGTGTTTCCTTGTAGCTCTGAGTTTCTTTAAAACAACATTTTTGTATTCTTTATTGGATAAATCATAATTCTCCATGTCTTTAGGTTTGGTTACAGGGAGGTCTATTGGTGACATGTCTCCTTATTTTTTTTATGTTACTTGGAGATTTGCATTGCTGTCTTCACATCTTTAGTATCAATCCCTTCTTGCAATATTTACTAATTGCTTTCAGGGGAGTAATACCTTCCATCAGCCCTGTGCTAAAGATTCTGAGGTTTTCTCAGACACTATGGATATACTTGCTCTATGCTTCTTGCTCCCTCTTATGGCAGAATCCTTAAACATGTATGTCTCCTCCTGATCCTACAATGCACCAAGCCAGTTGCTAAAAGCCTCCCTCTTGTTTTCTCAAAGGCTGTGTTACAGCTGGTTTTCTGTTTCTCCCTGTCCTGCAGGCACTGGCCTGCTTTCTGCATGCACTGTCTAGCTTTCTAGCAAAGCTCGCTGCCGCTGTTGACCTCAGGAGCATTCATAGGGAGCTGACCAGAGTGGGGGACTTGTGCGGGAGGCAATGGGCACTTCCAGTGCCTGCAGAACAGTTGAAGGGACAGCAAGTGAGACTATTCCAGCGACTCATGGGTGAGCCTTCTGGTGGAGTTCACAGCACAGTCGGTAGAAACCAAGTCCTTTTAATGCCCTCTGAGAATCTTATATGACACTTTGCCAATCTTCTTACTCCCCCGGGTATGGAACTCCCCAGTTAGTACTCTGGATATTGCAGGAGAGAAATGAGTCTCTTCGGCAGTGTCCTGGTGAAGCCTGGCACTCACATACCCTCTTCCCCTTTCCCCCAGAGGAGAAATCTCTGGCAGAGAAAATCTGTCTTGGTGCTAAGCTATACTGCCTTGGGGGAGGAGTGATGTAGACAAAGTCCAGCTATTCCTTTTACCCATTCCAATGTATCCAAGCTTGTTTTGTTTGTTTGCTTGAAATTCCTGGAGTGCTGGAGTTTCTTCTCTGGAAACTTGAACATCCACAAAGGTCAATTATCCATGGGTGACTGACCAACTTGGTGTTCTCCAGACTCTCCCCGAACATGGCTGACAAAAACTGGAACCAGTTCATAAGCTACTGCAAGGTACACAAGCTAGGACCAAGGTCTGTCTGCCTATTACTAGATGCACATGTGGGTGAGATTTCTCTTAAGGCCCATGTCATATGGTACTGGACTCCATAGCTCCCACAAAGGTTATGGGATATTTTGGTTCATAAATGGATGCCAAAATTTGTCATTGTTGAATGGAAGGACCAAAATAAGAGATGCCTCCACTATGATGGATGTGTCACCCCCAAGTACAATCTGAAAAATTTTATTAATAGATTTCTACTGCAACTATTTCATAGTTAATTCATATATATATATATATATATATATATATATATATATATATATATATAGCTAAACAACCATCCGACTGGTAGCTATGATGAGCACTGACCACCAGAGGGGAGATGCTCAACACAGGAGCTGCCGATCTGTGGTGACTTGGCAGCGGAGGTTCTCGGGTGACGAACCTCGGAACAGGAGAGGAGGGAGCCTGATTCCAGGGTGTGTCAACCGAGAACTGCCCTCTTGTAATCTGGGGCACCTTGGGGTATGTTAGAGAGCCGGCCAGGCCAAGGGACCCCACCTGCTGGAGGGACCCTCTCACTCCGCAGATGCCCTTCGAGCCGTGGCGCCACCCCAGGTGTGGCCGGCCATGGAGGAACTACAGGAGGTTGGCTCCAGGGCGGGTCCAGCCCATCTTGCCCAGTCATGCCCCACCAGTCACCTTCTAATTAATTTCCTTTCAATGTGCATGAATCAGTGCACTGGGGCACTAGTATAAATATAATAATAAAAGTATAATACACTAATTAGACCAGATGTCCTTCCGAATGACCTTCCAGACAAAGTTGGGGCTGTAAAGGAAGTCTGGGCCCCTGGTGCCTGCCGGTGGCCAGAGGGAAGCCAGGTCTTGGGTGCTGGAGGAAAGTCTGGGTCCCAGGTGCCAGAGGGAAGCCAGTGCCAGCAGCCAGGGGAAGGAAGGCCTACTCTTGCACGAATTTCATGAATTGGGCCTCTAGTGTTCAAATAAAATAATTTTAATTCATCTATCTTATAATCAAATAAATTTAATTTTCATCAGAAACTTTTTAAAACTTAGTGTGCAATCCAATCCCACTTTTCCTGAATTTAATGTGAGGAAGATGATAGGGAAGTAATAATATCTCTACAATACTGTTTTCTCCTTATTTCCTTCAAAGTGTGTTTGGGGGAGGGCTGGGAGCTGGGAAAAGAAAGCAGGCCCATAAGAAATGATTGGCTTATTGTATCAGCTCTTCAATTCAAAACCAAGATGCACCACATGAATCCTAGAAACAGATTCCTCAGTTTCAAATCTCAACTCCAGTTCTTGCCATATGTATGCTTAAATGCTCAAGGACAGGGGCTATATCTATATGTAAAGATTGTTTGGATGAAAGGAGGAAGGCTTAAATTTTTTTATTTAAAATGAAGAAAACTGTTTTGGAAAAGCAAACTTAAGTTAGACTTGAGATAGTCTAGTAAGAATATAAATTATCAGTGAGATATTTTACAGATATCAGTTAATCAGTAGCTTGGCTAGGCTGAACTTCGCCTAAGGGGTTAGAAGACCCTAGATTAGAGAGTAGTCAACTTCGTTAAGAGCTGCTGAGAACCCACGTTAGATGAGAATTAATTTAAATTCCTATGGATTTAGTGACATGAAGACATTGATAATCAGGAAAAGCCAATTCAAAAGAGGCATGTTACAAAACCTATATTGGGGAAAGTTGAGAAAATTGGGGAGACAAATAGGAAAGGGAATATAAACAACTCTATCAAGAAGTTTAGATATACAGTATATATACAATGCAGGCATAAATGGAAGGTATTTAGTTTTCACTGGTTTTATCATGTAGGCAATATAATAAATTAAATATTTTCTATATTTTGAAACCAATATATTTTTATAATTTCTTAAAACTCTAAATGTTTCAATAATAGTTTTAAATTAATCATCAAACTTTTATCTTATTGCCCTGACTGGGTAGCTCAGTTGGTTAGAGCATCATTCAAATATGCTCTAGGGTTGCAGGTTCAATCTCTGATGAGGGCACGATAATAATTAACCTATGAATGCATAAATAAAGTAGAACAACAAGTCTCTCTCTCCTTCTCTCTCCCTCTCTCTCCTCTCAAATCAATAAACAAACTTTTAACTACTTACTTTTAAAATATTTAAGTTAATAATGATTGAAGGTTATCAGGAAAAAAAGACATATAGTGTCAGAATTATTCTTTTTTTAAAAAATAAAAACTGGATCTTTATAATAGACACTAGATAACTATTTAAAATCTGTGGGATTCTTAAATGTCATCCTTAATGCTCGGGTGGCCATTCTGTGCGCTCTTTACTTTTATGTCATTTATTTGGGTGACACTAAAAACCTCCAGTGCCTTGATATTATTATTCAAGTAAAACTTTATATAATTTAACATTTGATACATTACATTAACTTACATTATTTATAAACAGAAGCCGCCTTGCCTTGCCCTTGCAGATATGCATAATATACATCCTGAAGTTCACAGCCCATTGCACAAGAAACATGAACTGTTCAAAACCCAAGTAAGTCCTCCAGAGGCTGGCGGTACAAGAAATTTCATAAAAGATCTAGTCTCCCTCAAAATATGGCCGAGTTGAACTCGTACAGTGGCCTATGTTTGTTTCATAGTTTTCAATCCAAATATTTAGATTTCCCTTTGCCAGCATTCACCTCTCTTTTTTCCATAGTCCTTCTGTGTTTGTGTGTGTCTACAAGAACGCACATACTAGCACATGAGGTCTTAATCAGTTCTTTTTTCAATCATCTTTAGATCTAGCCTGTATTAAAAGAACCCTGTATCTGTCCAGTAAATTCCAGAAGCAAGTATTCTCTTGTGTCTAGTAAGAATATATTTTTATGATCATGTCAATTGAAAACTAAAAGGCTATTGCTCATAGTGAGGTAAAGAGCAAAGTATCTACAGCAACTCATAATAGACTCTGACCTAAAAAGTAAATTCACCGTGGAGAGAAAGCTGTGTTTTTTCAGGAGAGTGAAGAAAGAATATTTATTTGCGCATCGACTATCTAACAAGAACATGTCCAAAGAAATATGATTGTTGAATAAAACACACACAGAATAGTCAGTGGGTCATCCTAGGTGTTTCTTTTCCCTCATTTTTATACTTTCCGGTGAAACTCCTTTATCATTCTGAAATATGTTTAAAGTGATGTAAAAAATTAAATAGAATTCATCAGAATTATCCACTGATATAAAATGGCAAGGTTTTCTGGACCATGAGCTCCCAACACATTACACAATCGCTAAAGAAAATTTCACAAGATTTTAAAAGAATACCTTAACAATTTGTAATGATTTTAACCTTTATTATGTAAATGTTGTTGAACTGTCAAGATGTCTGCTCACATGATTGCTAATTGCCCTCCTTGTATGAGACATTCATTAAATGTAGCTTTTTAGTGATTTGCTCTTCTTGGAATTACAATGAATGCATTAGATTTCTTTTACATTGCTAAAGAATTTTCTTTAAATATTTAAAGTCTGTTCAATTGATGTTTCTCTGAATTTTATAAAATATGTTATTAAAATATTGAAAGTAGAAGTCGAATGAAGAAATCAAGGTTATCTTATGTTTAATTTTAATTTCATAAACAGTACATAAAAGTGAAAAGTTCCCCAATTTACTTTATCCTTTTGGATTTATCTCCAAAGAATCAACTAATGTTAGTTGCTTTAAAAAACTTATGTCAATTCTAGAGCTCTTCTCTTTCATGTTTATATGTATTGCTAAATAAACAGGATGAATCTGCATCCCATTTTTTTGCTAAGCAATATATTTTAGAAACTTTCAGGATACTTTTGATTGCTATAAAGTATATTATAATATGGATTAAGTTTTATTTATTTAATCATTCTCTCATTGATAAATGAAAGGCTACTTTTAAATTTTCACTGCTAAAAATGATGCCATAGTTAACATGTCCATACATAGTTTTTCTTTTCATCTGTGTTTCTATTAGGGGCAGAAATAGAATAGTAGAAACAAGCTATAGTTGTAAGAAATATTAATCATGCTCTGTTAATTATGATTGTTTTGTTTTGTTTTCTGATTAAAGAAAGCATATTCTGATCTGGCTTGGAGTTGTATGCCCAGAGACCTGGAAGTTAACCTTGGGATGTGGTTCATGCCTATCATCAAGGAAAGATTAACAACCTTGTGGCTCAAACAATGGAGTCTTGAAGGCGCCCACCCTTTGCAATCCATTGTTATTCCTTTCTCATACTTCCCTTTGCATCCCCATTTTTATTCTTTTTTCCTACTTCCCCTTGTAATCTTTGTACTTCTACCCAATATAAGCAGCTGGCTTGGGGGATGGAAGGGTAGAGAGCAGATTTTTTGTGTATGACCTGCTGCTCTCCCATACTGCCAGCATTATTGGAATAAATGCTCATACATGATTCAACCTTGTCTCTGCTTAGTTGGCTCAAGTAGTAACGGGCAACCCAGACCCATTAGTTGTCCGGTTTCATTTTTATAGTACAGAACCGGGAATAGTGAGGTCAACAGGTATGTAAGTTATATGTTGTGTAAGGTTTTTTTTCAAGTTTCCTTCCAATAAAATTTAAATGATTTCTTTGAGCCTAATACCTAATCATGGTACTATGGTGTTTCAGGTTCTTTGGGTGTTTGAAATTATTCTATGATTATTCTATCTTTTTACTGATTGACTAAAGAGTTTATCTACCTATAACATTAAGCTTATTACTTACTATTCAAATCTTCCATACCCACAACTGGGTCTACATTTTATGTAAATTTAACTAGGTATATTAAACTCTTTGATTATAATTATGGACTCAAGTGTCTACAAATTCTTATAATTTTTTATTTATCCTTAATAAAACAGTGAAATAATTAAATTAGATTCTTACTCTTTCTAATAAAAAATTTAATTAATTCACTATTATTATGATTATTTATTTGATCAGATTTACTTTTACCTCATTGCATATTTTCTTTAGCTGTAAGTTCTTTTTCATTTATTTTTGCTTTTTGTTGAATTGATTATTTTTGTTCCATTTTTCCCCCTCCTTGTTTGAAAATTATATATTATTATATATGTTCTTTAATCATTACCTTTCTAAGTTCATTTATTTAACAAATATGTATTGGGCTTCAATTATTAACAGACAGTTTTTCTGCTTCTAGGGGCACCAGTGAACAAAACTTACGAAATTCTTATCCTCATGCATTTATATTCTACTAAGCATGATAAAGGCTATAGATATTTGCAAATTCTATAGTATGTTAGATGGTGATATGCGTTAGAAAATAAAGTAAAATGGGGGAAATGTAAGGAGCGAGGAGGGAAGCAAATTTAAATAGCATTCTCAAGAAGGCCCCATGCAGCTACCTGAGAGAGAATCTTCCAAGAAGAGGAAATAGGTGCAAAGTCCCTGGGGTGGGAGCAGACCTAGCATGCTCAAGGAACAGCAGTGAGACCAGTAGGCTAGAGAAAAGCAACCAGCAGATAGTGATAGGAACCAAGGTCAAACATGTAACAAGGTGCCAGAATGGTAAGGACTTTGTGTTTTAATGAATTTGGATTTACGTTTATGAACTGAAGCAGTGTAAAATATTTTTAATTAAATATAAATGCTTTTAAGACTGTACTGTAGCCATTGCATTGTGTAAGATAGTGTTGTAGTGTGCATGTCAAGAGCATACATTGTTCCTATTATTACACATAAACAAGCCACCAGTCTAGTCAGTGTCAACAAATTATCCAATTTGAATGAGCTTTTCTACACACTAATTTTGTAAAGTTGAATATACTCATTTGACTAGCTTATGTAGACTGCATGATTACAGTGGTACCTATATAAAATGTAACTGGCAAATAAATTAAAATACTTATTTCTGAAATTATAGCATAATTAAATTGTTTCTAGTTTTAAAAATGAATAAAACCAATTATGTTTTACTATAAAATATGTTTAGCATAATATTGGTGCAGAATCACATTGAGATACAAAAGCTAGTACTACAATCAAGAGGGTAATAAAAAAGGGATTGAAAAAGGTATATCACAAATGCACAATAACTGGTAACTTGAATTTGCTGCAGCAAAGAAAAATAAAAAAGCTGTTTAGAAAAGAAATTGTGTTTTGAACAACCATGTTATGTGAGTCTACATTTTCAGCTATGAACTCATACTCTTTGAATATAGGTCAAGTCATTTTGTAGTAGGCAGTTAGACTGACATGAGCAATGTAGGAACCATAAGCCCCGTATACAAGGTCACCTGGGGCAGAAAGTCCTGAGTGCTTAGCAACGGACAATTGTGAGGTGGGACCTCATCTGTGCCAGGTGACCTTTCCTCTCCTCACATATCACTGGTCATGTGGTTTAGAGCCCCTGACCTTTCATATTGCTGGTCATGCAGTTCAGATCCTCCCCTGCTATGTAGCTAGTCATGCTATAGACCCTCCTAGAGAAGAAACAAGGGGGCTGGAGAATAGTCTCAAACAACACCTATAGAAGCCCTTGCACGACCACTCCCTTAAGTATTAAGCCCTCGGGGCAAAGAAGTTCTGACGTGCATCAAGTAATCTTAAGACCAAAGCTTCAGGTCTGCTGACCATAGAGACAGAGTTTTGATCAAACTAGAGATGTCATCTAGGTCTCAATTGTGTTTCAGCTCCAGTCTCAGAAAACCAGCAAAACCAAGTAAAACAGCACCAGCTGCATTGACTACCCTAATGACCCCTTACCCTAATATCAACCAATCAGTAGAGACGATGACCCTGAAAGGACACATCTGGAAAAGCTGATAATATTACATAGAATCCTCCCTTCAGAACTCCAGATAAAAAAACCTCAAGACTAAAGACTCTGTGCCAGGTCTCTCTCCCTTGAGCATGCTTACATCTTTCCCCACCCCATTCTTTTCCCAGGGCATACTCCATCTCTCTGGAGCACACCTGTGCCTTTCCCCCTCTCCTATCTTTTACCTAAGCTCCAATGGCCCTTCTTTTGCCTCGGTAAGTTGTTTCCTGAGCCCACTCAGCCCAGCTGGCTCACTTCTTCCACAGCTCACTTCTTCTACCTCTGTGACTTCCTAAATAAACTTCTGCTTGTATTTGAGTCTTGGCTCTGAATTCTTTCTTAGCCAGAACATAAGTACTGAGGTTGCTGAACTTAAGAACAGTAACATTCTGGTGCAGTTTCACTACTAACAATTCCAATAAAAATTTAGTATCCAAATTGAGATGTGGCCTTGAACTGTAAAATAAACATTGAATTTCAAAAAATTTGTACAATTAAAAAAGTATATATAATAGTTTTTATATCGATTATCTGCTGAAATGATAATATTTTGGACATATTTATGTATGTAAAATATATTGTAGAATAATTTCACTTTCATTTTCTAAATGTGACTAGAAAAATTAAAATTGCATGCATGGCTTGCATTGTATTTGTAGTGGAGAGTACTAGTCTAGGTCATTTGGGTGAAGATCCTACAGCTTTGTACAAGAATGTCCTGTGTTCAGAAGTATATTTAGCATTCCTGGCACCTGGTTACTGATGCCTGAAGAACTCCCCAGTCATTTCAACAACCCCAAATCCGGTTACCTCCAATTGAGAACCACTCTTTCTTTGAAATGACAGAGAATTCCCACAGCTAGAGCCCATAGGGCAAACTTTCATTTAGTTTAGAATAGAGTCTTAGGAGTTTTAAACTGGAGGAAGATGCATTTGTTATCCAACATTGAGCGTGTCTGAGATTTCACTATGTTTTCTTCCAGGATTTTTGTGGGTTTGAGCCTTACATTTAGATCTTTAATCCGTATGGACTCTATTCTTGTGCGTGGTGCTCCACTCAAGAAAGATGGCAAAGGACTCAGCTCAGAGATCTGACGGCTGTCCCTTCAGCCCTCTCACATGACTGTAGTCGGCTCTCCCCTTTCTCCACTGGGGTCCAGGGTGAGTGGCTGTGAACAAGACTTTGTGTTGGCCCTTAAGAGAGTGCCTGTGTCTCCAGTGGACTCTGTCTCTCCCTGATGGACAGAATCCCTGCTGATATTCACAGCCATATGTTATATGGGCACATCTTCCCAGCTCGGGGCTTGTGAGCCTGGCTTGGAGTTGAGACCCCAGGCTTCTCAGAGGGAACTTTTGCAGATGAGATAACCCTCTGGGACCTCAGCCACCTTCTGTGGGAGTGGGGCCAGCCCTTCCCTTGTCTTTGCTTGACCTACCAGCCCTAATGTGGCTTTTACTGTAAATCCTTTGTTATCAGACTTCTTTTCAGCAAGTTTTCAGTTGGTTATTCAGGATGATTGTTGAATATTTTCATTCCAATTTTAGTTTGGTCCTGGGAGAAGATGAATATAACATGGATCTTCTTCCATTTAAATTCCTTTTTAACTTTATTTGAGAGAGAGAGAGAGAGAGAGAGAGAGTGAGATTGATTTGTTGTTCCACTCATTTATGCATTCATTGGCTGATTCTTATATGTGCCTGACCAGGGATGGAGCCTGCAACTTTGGCATATTGGGAAAATGCTCTAACCAATTGAGCTACCCTGTCAGGCCCCTTTAAATTCTTGGTGCTTTTCTCAAGTTACCTTCTACATCCCCGCCTGAGTTTTCTGCAGATTCAATTATTTATAACTGAAAATATGGATTTTACTTCTGTCATTAGGTTTTTATTTTCTCTGAGGCCAGTCTTTGTTTATCATCACCCTTTCTCCTAATTCTATTGCTTTTTCATCACCCCTTCTTTTCTCCTAACGAATGTCAGCTTCTCCTGCATAGACACAATACTTTTGTATGTTCGGAAGATGCTAAGGATTTGCCGAAAAATGGCATCTAGACCTGTCAATGGATCAATTACAAAAATAATCTCTTCCTTTGAGGCTTCCGAATATTCTTCTCTTTCCTTTGTTCTGGGGTGGTTTTCCTCATACACATGGAGACATTTCTCCTTTCGCTCTTTACATGAAGCAAAAGCTCTATCCAGTAAATTGCCTGTCTCCCTGCCTGCATATGCATTTGGATTATTTCAAAATCTTTCTCAGGTCACAGATGACTGGCAGCTTGATGCGCTTCACTTTAAAGCCAATTCGCAATTTGAGCAGACATTGGTCCAGTGAAACTCTGTAGGAGTTATTTCCTACATTCCTAACAATGGTAACTCATAGAAAAACATTTTTTTAAGCCAACACTTAATTTCTAGTATAAACTGTGACTAGTCCTTCTCTGTCTCTGTCCCTGATCCTTTGCATGGACCACTTTTATTTTGGGGCTGGGGATGGGAGGGTACGAGACTATACCTCCCAAGATGAAGCACACACCTCCACAATATCTTTCAGTCCCCTAGTCTGTAGTTTAGTTGTAGTTGCTTTGCTGAGTAAATGAAAGATTCCCAGAAATAGAAGTTACACAAAAATTAGAGGTTTCCTAAAAGCTGTGCATTTTGGTGCCCATTTTCACACCAAGTAAGGCCATAGAAATTGTTGATAAGTGGAAAGGTAATTTTGATCAAATTTTTAAAGATGGCTGTTCTAAAATATTGTAAAAGCCATCATTTCCCCCCCCAGGAAGAAATCGGCTTTCTATTCTTTATCTGATAACAGCCGGTGGCATATGCCAGAGGAGGGAAAACTGCAGCAATGTCCATCCAATTTCAGAAATATTTCCTGAGTGGGGTTTAAAATAATTATATAGATACGAGCTTATCGTCCTTTGCCTAGAACTTTCCAGCAAATAAGTTGATGGAAAATTCTGGCATTGTGGACCGGAAAAGGGGCTTTCAGATCGTATGGCCCAATGAACTAATTTTACAAATGAGGAAGCTGAGAACTAGAAAAAAAATTATTTGTACAAATTTAGGCTCAGAACAGCAGAACTGACATAGAGTCCTCATTCAGGTTATTTCCCAAGAAAGCATTCTGCCTCTTGTCTGCTTCTTCCCGCAGCGGACAGGGCTTTTCTAACCAGGGAGGAAAACCATCCCTGTGTTCCTGGAGACAGCAAGAGCCCTCAGCCTGAGCGACACCTGAGAGAACAGCCCAACTGTCACCAAGTCTGTCAGTTCCTATTTTTTCAGACTATTATCAAAAGCATTGCCAGACAAAGCTCTTCTTGCACGTCTACCTTCAAATAAAAATAACTTTCTTCATATGCCGCAGACATTGCTCAAGGAATTATGCCAAGAAAAGTATTGTTTTCTTTTTTTGTCTTATCTCCAGGTTTATATTGGCTTACATTTAAAATTTGTGATACCTGGGAGATATTAGCCCCTCACTTTGGGTCATAGGTCAAAGACATAAGCTAACGATATTTATGCATTGATGAGAATTGTATGTGAGGGCCTCTATTGTAGAACCAGTTAAAGTTCTGATGTAGAATGAATTACAACAATGGACAGGCCTTTCTGAAGATAAACAAGGGTGCGTTATTTTTTGCTGTACCATAGGACAAAATAGGAGCTTATGGTAAGTCTTTCCAAAATATGGAAGTCTATGTAAAAATATGTTAAAAATCTTATCCATTCCATACCTTATTTCCTTACCCATAATACAATGGAAAGAACAAGGAATGAGGGCACCTTAACCAAATTGGTGTGAATCCAAATCCACACCTCACAGTAGTATTTTGAGCAAATTACTTAAACCTCCAGTTGAGGTTTCTCACCTACAAAATGGCAGTAATAGCTCTACCTCAAAAGTACTATGATTGCTCTTGATGAGAACTAAAAACAGATATTGTATGCAAAGCTCCTGGGTCCATGCATCTAACATGAGTATTCAACAAATGTTAGTTCTTTTCTCCTATACAAAGAAAATTTCAGAAAAGCCAAGCACAAACAGTGTTAAACACACAGCTTTGTCCCTCTTAATACATCTTTGAATTGAATAAGCTCCTTCCTTTTTAATCACATATGGATTATTTTCTCTCATCTCTTTGTATACCCATTCTCTCAACAAGTATTTTTGAATACCTACTATGTACCAGGACTATTCTAGGCACGTGGGATACATCAATGAACGAAACAGGCAATTCCCTGATCTCATAAAGGTTACCTTCTAGGAGGAAGAGAGACAATAATAAGCCTGGTAGACACTAGCAGATGCTATGTGAAATAAGCCATCACAGGTAATAGACATTTGGAGTACATGGAGGCTGAGCTGAGTCTTTTCACTTTAAATGCAGAGATTGAGTTAGGCCTCATGTTAAAGAAGTTAAGAGATTAAGCCAGGCAGCTATCCAGATATCTGGGAAAGAATGCCTCAGGAATAGGGGAGAGCCAGTCCAGATGCCTTACGGTGGAATCAAGAATAAAGGAGAACCAGTGTGGCTGGGTCAAAGTGAGCAAGAGGTGGGATCATAGGAGATGCAGAAAGGGGGAAGGAAAATGGCAAGGCAGGTGGTCGGATTAGATGGTATTTACATTCTTTTCTCTGGTTGTAGTATTTGTAATACTAAAGCAAGGGTAG
Organism: Myotis lucifugus; assembly: GCF_000147115.1. Classification (NCBI taxonomy): domain Eukaryota; kingdom Metazoa; phylum Chordata; class Mammalia; order Chiroptera; family Vespertilionidae; genus Myotis; species Myotis lucifugus. The sequence goes on along the minus strand of NW_005871325.1, from coordinate 224,770 downwards.
ATCAGCATATCATGGTATAGTGGAAAGAACACATAGGTTTAGCATATGGTTCTCTCAATCACTACTTATGTGACCGTATCCATCCAAGTCATACATCTGTATCTTAGCTCCTTTGTCCCTAAAACAAGAAGGATCTTAAATTAATGGATTAATAAATCTAAATCAGTCCAATCTTGGAAAATCATGCAAATTTTAAACCTCAAAAAAAATGAATGAAAAAATGAGTAAATATTCTTAAGTAGGTGGCGTGGAGCACTGAGCCAAAAATCTTTTAAAATTTCTCTCTTATCTTTATCAATCTTGTTTTGTCACCCAAAAGTGTGAATAAGAGATGCCAGGGCTTTATTGATTTTAATTTAAAGGTCACATCTTTTTTGGAAAAGGCAATGTGATTGCCACTTTTGGTGTTTTCTTTATATTTATCACAACTTAAAGGCCTTCAGAAAAGTTAGAAAAGTCGTGAAATAAAAAAAAAGCATGTGATTTTAGTAAAAGTCTTTGGAAAAATATATGTATTAAGAATGAAAAGAGAGTCAAAAGCAATTCATTAAAAGTAATGTTGTTTTTCTTAATTTTATTTTTTATGTTAAGGGTGATAGATTGCCCAAGAAAAAGTGTAAGATGTTATTTTGCATATTACCTCTAAAAATTCAACTCTCAGACACCACAATGGCCTTTGCCTAAGGCAATATTAATCACATAACTCAAGAGGTTTAAAAATATTAAATGTTCAATGTTTGCCTCCTATTACAAGTAACAAGAGACATTATTTTGAATTTTTTTGGTTGTTGTTATTTTACATCTTAACATTTTCAGGAAAAATATTTTTAATTTTTTAATCAGTCAGAATGTAGGCTATGCTTTACTAGCAACTCCAAATACTAATAGCTTAACACAGGTTAAATTATTTTCATAGTTTTCAAATCCCTGGTTCACAACAACCAAAGTTTTTTTGTTTTTATCCCCCCTCATTTATGCTAAATCTCCATCACAGATCAGCAGGTCACTAGTGAGGGCACCAGGTTATTGAATTATCAATCTTGATAAACATCCTCAAATTGCCAAGGCAGTAAAAGAGAATGTGTTGGATCATATTCTGACTCTTAAAGCTTCCCCCGGAAATAATACATATCACTTTTATTGATATTTTATTGGCCAAAGCAAGTCACATAGCTACACCTAACTTCCCATTCTGGGGAGGGTGGAGGGAGAACAAAAAACCTGAAGGGTATGTCTCCCAGTCTTTCTCAAGACTATAAAAAACATTTTGATTGCATCTCTGAGATTCTTGTTCTTGGTGTCCATTCAGAGTCATTTCACATAAACCTCAAATTAAGGTGGAATAAAAGTAAATAAAAGGAAAACAGGGAGCTCAGTGGGAATCAAAGGCCAGAAACCTCTGAATGAAAAGTTACAGTCATTGAATTAACTCAATGGCCTGAAATTCTACAGCAACAAAAAAGTCTCTAAGGTTCCCATCATTCCTGTTCACTGTTGATGCTTTCTCTTCCCCCAGGGGAAGCTGTTAAGCTATGTCTTCAATTTGTTTGGGGGACCCTACTGTCAATTGCCATTTATCCATAAAACTCAACTATGTAGAATAATGATTTTTTAAAGGCTTAATAAGAGTTACCTGATAAGCAGAGTGGATCACACAAAATAGTAATACTATATTTAATCACAGAAGAAACAGTCATAAAAAATAAACAAAAAAATACCTTTTGTTCTCTTTTCTTCCCAGTTGTAATAAATGTTGTTTGTGAATTCCCAGATAGCACACTCATTGATAGGTTGCCTCCTCACCATTCATAACCCAATTCTTTAACAATCACACCCAGGCTTTCTTTTGAGAAACCTCCATTCCAAATTCTCCGCCATGGAGTTCCCCTGAGAGTCATCTCAGCACCAGTTCCAAAGTGAACTCTAATTGGCTTAAGTGGCTTAAGCCAATCAGTGCATTATCCCTTCTCCCTGACCAGAGTGACTGCTTTAGGAGGGCATGAGTCACCATTTCCATCAATGATACTGTAGGAGACGCTTGATGAAGTCTTTAGGGGGAAAAAAACTTTCTCCTGGCTCCTCTGGGAGCCATCATGAGATTAGATCCTCCAAACAGTCTGGGGAGAGAATGGGCGTTCTGGGAAAGCTTCAGCCAGGTTGCTTCCCTGAGTCACCCTGAGGGCAACCCTGAGAGGGGGAGGGGGCAGGATCTAGAGAATCACAGAGAACTGCCCCTGGAGCTCCTGAATCTGCTCTAGGATGTTCCCATTGTATGAACCAACTTATTTTCTTTTCTGTTTAGTAAATTTTGTTTGGGTTTCTGTCTTCTGAAACCAAGCATTTCTTAACCGTGGCATTATCACATACATAGAGAAGAGCAAATAAGAAAAGAGTGATGCCTCTTGTCTAGGAAGAGGTGCTGATGGGAGCTTAAAGCTTTGCTGAGACTGGCTAGCAAATACCAGCAAAACACAGAACTAGCCTGGCACCCAGGAAACCTTGGTTAGAGTCAGAGTTCTGCTGGGTCTCCATGTGTAAGTGAGTTTAGTTTTACAAACTTCAGTGTTTTCCTCTGTAAGGCAAAGGAATTGTGTTTGGTAATTTCTTAGGTCCTTTTTAATTATACAAATTTATTAATAATAGAATCAAGTACAATAACTCAAAGGGCGCATTTCGATTACAAGTAAATAGTCCCTGAGAGTCTGAATGTTTATTTGCCCGCAGTGCAAGAATCAATATCCATAATCATGATACCAGGTCGTCAAATAAAGTTCAAATATTTAATAGCCTCGGTTTTATGATGGTAATATGGTTTAGAAAGTTTTGAACATAAATTATTAAAATTAAAAATGTGACCAGCAGCAATTCCACACACGTATGGCCTAAGAGATTGGTGCATTGCATCATTGTTTGCAATAATTATTTCAACATACAAAACTTAGCACAAATAAAAGTAAAGACATTGTTCCTGACAATACACATCACAATCCTCCCCTGGGGCGCTGGTGACACTTAGAAGAGACTGGCCCCCACCCAACAGGGACTAAATCAGAATCTCTGGAAAGGGGGGCCCTAGAATTTGCATTGCTAATCAACTCCCTGGGTGAAATGGATGATCAAAGGTCTCATCCACTTTTCCTTCTCCAGGTGTGTGCACCCCAGCAACAAAGAGGGAGACTTTTCTGAAAGAATCACCTCATTAGACCACATGGTATGAACTGAGTAAAATGGAGTAGTAGTGCTGTACCACCTGCCAGCAACACCATCTGGATTTTAAAGATGAGTTGGCATTCCCAGGGAAATAACCCACTGTAACACAGCTTAGAAATACTACCAGTCAAATCATGTCCCCTAACACATAAGAACCCAGTTCTGATACGTTTGGATTGATACAAAGGCATAAATACCACACATGACTGTTTTAAGAGAATTACACCACATTTAACAGCTGAGTCAGGCCATTTGTTATTTTTTTAAAGGTCTGCCATCAATCTTACACTATTTCAAAGAGTCAGTCTTGTTCTGCTACCCCTATCTGCTTTAAATCGAACAATCATGTATTGACTGTCTTTTGCAGGCTTAGCACTGCACTGAGAGGTATGGTAATGAGGGTGGGTGGGACTCACATTTACTGGGTGCCTGCTTTGCATTAGGCAACTGGGACCTTACTCTAAATTATGTTGTGATACTTTTCAAGAGCATTTTATGAATTTAAAGGACCCTATGCTAACATTGGGAACGCAAAATCATTTGCACAAAAGGTTAGTAATTTCAAGGTTAAATGATCACGCTATAATTTTGTGGAAGGTAAAAATCATCTGAATTTAATAATATGTCATATAGAAAAACCTACTAGAAGAAAATATATCATGTTAATCATAATTGCCTGTTGGTTGGGCAATTATGAGTGAGGTTAAGCATCCATTTCACACTTTTTTGCTACTACACAAATTATGAGTAATAATTTTTAAAACCTTAAATAATAATAAAATATAGTGTGCAAAGAAAATAATACAAAGTGCTATCAGCTTTAGGTAAAATTGTTTTTTCCTCCAAAATTCCAGTCTTCTTGGTACCCAATAAGTTTCTGGATTTGTGTTATACTTTTTCTTCTGTAATATTGTATTCATCTTTTTGTAGTGGCATTTATTATTCTGTTGCTACATATGAACTATACATATCAAATCAATTAGTTTCAAAAGTACTACCCACTCTACGTATTTATGTAACTTGCCTAATCTTTTTCTTCTAAACATGAGCTTTAGGCTCCCAGGATAATATACAAAAGTTAGAAGCCTGTCTAGTTTACAGAACATAGATTTTTTTTTTTACAAGGCTCATGATCCCTACTAGCTTGTGGGAACATAGAATTCCTTTCCCAAGTTCCTCACTCAGAAAAGCCAACATTCACACAGAATTTCTAAGTGAGATCCAGTTTGGAGAATCTTCTGGAAAATTCTGGTGTCAGCCATTTTAGATTGGTCCCTCTCTTGATAATGAAGGACTATTGTTCCCAAGGGTGTTATGCCACAGGTAACTGTGTCCTTTCTTATAAAGACAGCTCCCTTTTGTACAAGAAGAATGAACACCATGTGCAAATCCTATAATTTTACTTACCAGTCCGGCTGCCTAAACCTATGAAATGTGTATCTCCTGGACCTATGGTGGGAGAAACGTGTTGCTTTGTTTAATATTTAGGAAGATTGTCTGACAAGGATCCTCACCTCCACCTTCCAGTTATAATAAGGCCTTGGAAAGATGGTGATAGATTTTATCCTTGTTCCACTGTCTCTGCCCAGCAATTCTGAGCTCTGCAGATCAAGGTGCCCTCTCTTCTCTTTCATTCCCAATCACCGAGAAAGAAGAAGCAGTTGGAACACAAGGCCTTAGAACAGGTCTCCTCTGCCTGCAGGTGTTGAAAGTAGTGTTGGTAATATCCACATGGCATTTGGGTAATGCATTTACTGGAGAATAAAAGGGCATGTGAATGCCTCTGACCGAGGCTAGCTATCTCAGGATTCTAAAACTTCTGTTTGGTTTTAGTTAGATAATCAAAGAAAGTCTCACCTGGGAAGAGCAGTCACTCCTGATTTGAGGCAATTCCTAAAACAACCTTACTAAGTATATAATACTAGAGGCCCAGTGCACTAAATTCGGGCACCGGAGGGGTTGTCCCTCAGCCCAGCTTGCACCCTCTTGCAATCCGGGACCCCTTGGGGGATGTCCAACTGCCGGTTTAGGCCCCCAGGTCCCGGATTGCTAGAGGGATGTAGCAGTGCACCAAGTGGCAGGTGGCGAGGGAGGAGCCAGAACCAGGGCCGAATGCTGTGTTGCTCACGCTCATCCCGGCCCACTTTGCCTACTGCCGCCACTCGGTAGAGCTGCTGTGGAGTTGAGAGAGGCTCCTGCTGCCACAGCCATGCTTGCCAGCCATGAGCCTGACTTCTGGCTGAGTGGTGCTCCCCCTGTGGGAGCACACTGACCACCAGGAGGCATCTCCTGCATTAAGTGTCTGTTCCCTGGTGGTCAGTGCGCATCATAACAACTGGTCAACTGGTTGCTCCAGTTGTTCCATCATAACAGTCGCTTAGGCTTTTATATATATAGATATCCTCCAATATCCTCTTATTGTTTTCCCATCTATCTTGAGACTTACAACAGCCTTAAAAATATACCCCATGTCCCACACCACCACCAATCAGACAATTTATACTTTCCTTTATCTTATAAAATCCTAAGTTATTTTATTTTCTTTCTACTGGTAAGCATAGGCACAAGAATTCCTGAGTTACACAGATATTTTTATAACAGATAAACAAACATTCTTCCCTTTCCCCTTATCTAGCACAGTTTTAACCAGTCACAATCAAAACTTTAATGCATGAGGATTTTTCTCTCAGTAATAAGGACAAATATAGACTCTGAGGAAATAGCCACCACCAAATTAAAGCTTTTGACTAGTAAAACGATAAAAGTCATAATGCACACAAGGCTACTCAGTCTCAGAGAAGGGGAAACTCGTATACTAATTCCTGATGAAGACACAAGAAAGAGGAAGTGGGGTAAGATTCTAAAGCTTTATGCCCTTTAGCACAGCTCTCTTTGATTCTGTGGGAATTAGGTCACTATACCGTTGGGGCTCTGCCACACTAATGCTTATTAACAGTTAACAGGGAGTTATTTTTAACTATAGCTCCAGTCAAGAACTTATCATTCACACTAGGTGCTGCAAAGTACATTTTCTGGGAAAGAATACAGATGCTGAGGGAAGGGCAAATGTTAGCTAAATGAATAAAGCTGATGTTAAATTCTCTCAGCACTATTGGTTTGCTTCCCTTTTCAGAGGACCTAAAGAAATTCCAGCCACAGCAGAAATTTTGCAGAATCCCACTGCAAACTCAAAAAGAATTCATTAGGAACCACCTTGGTTCATACTTTTTCCTTTAGAGTATACTAATTAATTAGTAGCAAAGGCTTGTTGAAGGGGGAATAAGAGATGCCTTATTACAAAAGGCACATTACCAGTGATAATAGGATGAGGCATAAATTATATGAAGAATCATGTAATAATTGAAAGTAAACTTGAAATCATTCCTTTTCAGAATATTCCTCAGAGAATATGATAAAAATCAATCCATGAATACTATCCAACTAGCACCTAATATAAAAACAGCAATGTCCTAGGTACAGTTAGGAAAAGAAAAATACCAGACAGGTAGAAATAAGTGAATATAAACAGTATATTAAAGTGGCTAGGAAGGCCTAGATGTACAGTAGAAGTTTAGTAAGTGTGTGGGTATTCAAAAGGAAACAAAATAAGCCATAATCATGAGAGGAAACTTTGACATAGCACTCTCAGACTTGGACGAATTAAGGAAAACAAAAATGATGAATTAGATGCCAATAATAATAACTCTGAATTAAATTTAATAGGTTTAGTTAAATTAAATCATATGCCCTCTTCCTATCACATTTACATAATCCAAACGGCAATGCAACACTTATCAAGTGTCAATCAGTAAATGAATGGATAAAAAAGCTGTCGTACATTTACTCAATGGAATACTACTCAGCCACTAAAAAAAGCAAATCTTACCTTTTGTGACAGCAGGGATGGATGGGAAAGTATTATGCTAAGTGAAATAAGTCAGTCAGAGAAAGATAAGTACCATATGATTTCACTTATATGTAGAATCTAATGAATAAAGTTAACTAACAAAATTAATGAACAAAATTAAGTATGAGAAACAGACTCATAGACAGAAAACAGACTGACAGCTGTGAGGGCAGGGCTGGGTGAAAAATATGAATGGACTAACCAAAGAAAAAAAAACTCACAGACAACAGTGGGGAGAGGTAGGAGAGGGTAAAGGGGGAGATAAATGTTGATAGAAGGAGACTTGACTTGTGATAGTGAACACAATACAATATACAGATGATGTATTATAGAATTGTACAACTGAAACCTATATAATTTTAATTAACCAATGTCACCCCAATAAATTCAATCAAATTTTTTAAAAAGTGAAAAAATAGCTCATAAATTCAGTAATAAACAAATCTCAATACAATCCAAAGTACAAAAATTATACAGTGTATATTTGCTGACCTCAATGCAGTAAAGCATAAATGGAAAAGAAATCAAATAAAAATAGCAGATAGACTACAACATTCTATTAAAGAACAATATACTTTGAACAAATGAGTTTAGTTTCAGAAGTATGAATGGTTAAATATAATAAACAATATCAACATAATTCATTATTTTAATAAGTCAAGAAGAAAAATTCAACACTACCTCTGATTTTTTATAGTTTTAACAAATACCAGTTAAAAATACATTTATGATTTGCTGAATAATATCAATATTTAAAAAACAACTGATGTTATATTTAAAGGTAAAACCCATGACTTTTTCCATGAAAGACCAAAAGAAACAAAAAAAGTTGACCTAAATACAACAGTATTCATCAACATTTTTCTGTAATTTAAGATAAGGAATAATAGGCATATTATTGACAAAAAGAAAAATATCATTGTTTGCAACTGTTACAGTCTATTTTAACTATTCAAGAATCACTGGACAAATATTAAAACCATAAGTATGTCCAGAATGGTATATGAAGGGTATGACAGAGGTAGGTTTACAGATGTTTGTAAGGAAAATAATACAATAATCTATATATATAAAAGCCTAAGCAACCAAATGACCAAACAACTGAATGACTGGTAGGTATGACACACACTGACCACCAGGGGGACAATGCTCAATGCAGGAGCTTACCCCTGGTGGTCAGTGAGCTCCCACAGCGGGTGCACCGCTCAGCTCACTAATGGGCGCCAGACACAGAGCTCACGGCTGGCCACCACAGCCCAGAGACCACAGTGGAGCGTCAACGAGCCTACCAAGCCACAGCAGCAGCAGGCACAGTGGGGCCAGGATGAGTAGGAGCGGCAGGCAAGAGTAGCAGGCAGCATTGGACTGCCAGTTTCGCCCGATCCCCACAGGCTACACCAAGTGAACCCACCAGTGCACAAATCTGTGCACTGGGCCTCTAGTTAATAAATAATACAAGGATGAACTCTGTTTCTTATAGTCACAAAGTAAACCTACTTTTGCTCCACCTAGTATTTATAAACTAATGAAATAAATAATTATATTGTTACATTAATTATATTATAGCCAATAATCAATTACTAGCAATAATATGATATATGTAAAATTGCAGATTATTTATTCATTCACCAGTAGAGTCCCAATCAAATCAACATCAAACCAACTTCAACACACTGGAAAAAAAATACCCATCATTCACAATTTCCAATTTGCGGCTATCGAAAATACTATGAAAAATTAGAGAGATGTAATTTTATACTTCCAGAGTGTGCCATGGGTGGATCAAATGTAAACACTATGTCTAATATGTTTTAATGGCATCATACATATTTCAACGTAATCTCATCTTGCTCTTGAAACCCCAATCCTGTTGATGACCGAAGAAATAAGTTTGATAATTTAAAGAGATTTGCCCTCTTCTTGTCTCCCATACATACTTCTTCTAGCTTAGTCACATTTGAGAAATTATTTAATTCAAAATTAATCTTCCTGTCAGGGCTGTTTGTCTTCCTTCAAGAAGGCTTCTTCTCCCTATCTTTTTCCCAAGAAGATATCTACGCACATAGGAAAGTTTACAGAGCCTCACAGTTTAGAGAGGAGCTTTGAAACAGTTTAAAGCTGTTTCACCTGTGGGTGTGCTATGCACTGTGATGGTTTGCTCTGGTCCTTGATAGTCTAGCACCAGCACCTGTCAAGTGCAGCTGGTCCCTCCTGATTCATTTTCTCTCTCTCTGTCTCTCCCTTCCTCCCTCATCTCAATTTCTTTTTCTCCATTCTTTCACCAGTCATCTCCCTCTCTTTCTGCCCATTGTATACCCAGAGACATATAAGAACATCTCCCCTCAGTTTTCATATTTTTCCACACCAGCATAGAGAATATTGTTTGTAATCTTATAAACTTGTATGCCAATAACCCCAGAAAGACTTCTAAACCTGGACTTAGCTAAATTTTGCCTCTGTAAGGAGAAATTTGTGCTTCGGTGGACAACTGTGCATTTTCTAGACTCAAGGTTATCTGATCCTGATTCTATAAAAGCTACTTTACAACTCTGCAAACGGAGGATAACTGATAGCAAGGTAAATTAATTCTTGTCTCTGTACATGTAAATTATGTTCTGTCTATTGACACTGACTCAGATGAGCATCCTTTTCAGATACTAAATCTTCTCCACTATTTTCTTCAATTTGTACATCTTTACAGCCCTTCCCAATAGGAAATCCAGTTTTGCCTACATTTACACATTCATTTCAATAATCCAGATCTATATATTTGTCTGTTCTTTGGATTTTCTTTTGAACCACTTTTAGCATCTACCTGATTTCTTTATAATTATGAGTTAAATACATTTTTAACTTATGTTATTTTATGTCTCTATGAGAGTCACGATTTTCCCTTCATTGGAAATTATCTTTTAGCATCCCTCTGTGTGTTCCAGACCCTTAGCCCTTCTCCCCTGTCATCCCAGAACTGAGGCCCTGGCACAGTGAGGAACTGCACCTATGGGAACTCCAGACAACTGAAATTGTCATGCAGAGGGATGTGTAAAGGGATATTATCCTGTCCCAGAAGGACTGTGGAGGTTTAGTGGGGAAGGATTCCCACCAGAGTTGAGGTTAGCATTGACTATGGAGAACAAGATGCAGAACTGAAACCCTTGGCTTATCTTAATAGACTTTATTCTTCAGTGGTGAGGGGTTTCAGCTCAGGCCTCGCTAGATATGCCACAGTTACATATGAGTTCTTTGAGCTGAATGTAATGGAGGTCCTGTGAGTTCAAGATAAACTTTTATTTCTCTCTTAAAGAATTTAAATTGGGAGCCTTGCCCATAAGAGTTATTACCACAAATGACATTTTATGACCTATCCATGTGGCAGAGCAAACTTCTAATTACCGAACAGTTTCTCTTATTATTATCCTGTGAATAACCCTCCTCCTCTCTGAAGCCCCAGGAACCTTCATATTCCTTGGCTCAGGATGTCATATGATCCCCACTTTATCTTTCTGCCTCTTAACTTCTAATATATGTGAAGTCTCTGACTCTTCCATGTATGCGGGGTTCCCATACAAAATGTATGTAATTTAATTTGGTCACTTTCTTCTGTTACTCTGTCTTATGTTGATGTAATTATTACACTAACTAAAGAACCCACAAGGGTAAAGAAAAAATTTTCTTCCCCCACAGTATGTGACTGAATTTGTGGTGAGTAAAGCCCGTGAGTCAGGCCTCAAAACAAACATATTTCTCAGCTAGAGGTAGGTGACAGGAACCTTGTTTCAATGACAGCATGATGGACTCTTGTAATGCAACCAAATGAGTACACTGATTCCTCCACCGTGGGATTAGCTGGTCTCCTCAAGACATTTCACCTGTTCTATAGCAGTAAAACACATCATAAAATGGCTAATGTTTTATTGCCCAGAAGAAGTTTATCCTAATTTATGTCTAGCAGCATAGCTTCTAGATAAGAAGTTGATCCTAATTTATGTCTAGCAGCATAGCTTCTAGTCAAGACAGCTTCTAACATTGAAGAAAACTCTGACATTTACTAACCCATAACTGTTGACATGTAGGCCTTAGAGAGAAAATTAATCATTTCTAATCAATTTAGAAAAACAACTCTATTGCATTTTTTGGAGAGATAGAAATTAAAACCTATCTGCTGCCCAACACTCATATTTTACCATAAGATGTAATTTGCTACACAAAGTGCTGAAAATAGTTGGGTACCAGAGAATATGGTCCATGATGGGGTTGAGGTCCAGGAGAGCCAAGAATAAATCACAATGCTTGTCATGCAAAATATATTGGTCACTACACCTGGAGACATCATCAAGTCATGAGAAACTTAAACATTGGCAACAATGATATTTATAAAAGACAGAAGTACAAGTTTCTTGACTATATTTTTACCACCCAAAATACTGGCGGTAAGTTGCTGCTAAAACAATGTATTGGATGGCTTCGTAGTAGCTTATATCCTTTCCAAGCTAAGAGAGAGTTCAGAGGTGATTTTAAATGATGTAATTTAGAAATGTATTTTAACAGGGAGTGGGTAGGGAATACTTTGGTTAACAAATGTCCTCCTGGACCCACCAGAACAGAACCTAAAGATCAATGAAATAACTTGTCAGATGACTACCAGATATGTAACTGCTGGGTAGCTGTTGTGTCTCCCACAAAGATATGTGGATGTCTAACACCCAGTACCTATGAACGTGACCTTGTTTAAACATAGGGTCTTTGAAGTTGTAATCAATTTAAGATGAGGACATGGGGCCTTAATCCAATAATTAATGTCCTGATAAGAAGTAGGAAATTTGGATACACAGACACACAGAGTACCATGTAAGCATATAAAGTAGACAAACATATGATGCGAGAGGTAGAAATTAGACAAACCAAAGAATGCCAAGGATAGCCTACATCCTTCAGAAACTAGGAGAGACAATGAATAATCATTCCCTACAGACTTGAGAGAAATCATGATCTTGCTGACACCTTGATTTTGGACTTGTAGCCTCCAAAGTTGGGAGAAATAAATTTCTGTTTTCTTAAACCACCCAGGACTTTGTTAGTGCAGCCCTAGGAAACTAATACATTGGCATTGTTAGTTCTGCGACATGCAGATAATGTGAATACTTTCCAAGGAGAAATAAGTCAGTCTTTCAGGGGACATCTGTACCTAGGACATTAACGTTGCTGAAATGTGCTAAGTTTGTTTTTCTGATTTTTGGAAATGAAAAGTAGTTTTTGCAATAAGTGGAAAGAGGAATTATAATAAATCTAGATAGGGATGGGGAAGGTGGCTTCTTCAGTAAATGCAGTGATTTGTCATTTAACTGCCTTACTCTGGGTGGAAATTATTATCATGTCCTAAGCAAAAGGGAATTGACATCTCTTCAAGGGTGGCTTCTGAGGTCCAAGTATACTTATTTCTTTGTTCTGATGGCATTATCAGCTTTAACATACGCTAAGTTCTCTAGGCAGACATGAGTGATGCAAATTCACCATTTTCCATAGTGGTACTGTATCTCCCATAGAAATTCTGCTGCATAGGAAGATGCTGACTCTGATGAGCATCCTTTTTTCAACTGCTAAGTCTTCACCAGTTTCTATTCTCTTCCATTTGTTCACCATTGCTGAAGAATATATTTTTGTCTCATGTTGGGAATCAAGACAGACTCTGCCAGAGTTGGGCTGGTTTCATATTAAATTATTTTGGCCACAAGTAGGAAGAAGAGACAAGTTTTGTTTAGTATCATTCCACTTGCCCAGGAAAGGCAGTTGATAGCTGATGAGTACTGGGATAGGCTCACTATCCTATGTGTTATTTTTCATTTGCTCAACTGAATGTTTCACAAAGTGAACTGTGGCAAGCATGTATCATAGGGGTTCCTAGAGGCTGAAAGTGTCACCGATGTTGTATGTGCTAAAAGTTTAAATATCACAGACACGTCCAACAGTATAACCAAACCACCCACGTGATAAGGGATGCCAGAAGGCAAAGTGAGGGAAGACACACCAATGGAAATGGAAGCATTTAATGGCGTTTTATTTTGAATGTTGACCACGGAGAGAAATTGTCTTTCCTCATCCCACTCAGTCAATATCCTCTGTGAAAGAAAAGGACTCAAGATGAGGCCAAATAAAGAAAAAAGAAAATATTGCAGCAAGAGATTGTGTGATAGCAATCACTTCATTGCACTAAACCAGTCCCTACACCATGAAGCAGGGTGTCTGATGAAAGTGCTTAAGGAAAATAGTGGCTGAAGATATTAAACTGTATCATCATAATAGAGATAAAATTGTCAGAGCCTTCATTTTTGCCTATTAAATGAAAACGAAATGTATCTTGAAAACCATTACCAAGGTTTACAAAAGTATAAAATGTCTAAAGAAATGAGAACATAAAGAAATGGAACAATAAATAATCATTCGTTCAACAAATATACCCACACTCCTATGCCAGGGAAGAGTATGTCGTGATGGATAAACCCATATCCTACTTTCATGAACCTTGTAGTCTGGTGGGATAAAAAGAAAGCATGAAACCAACATTGCCATAAATGCATAGTTTTATAAACCAGGTTAATTTATTTTCACCTCAATTCAATAAAGGATTAATTTCCAAAATATATAAGGAACTCCTTCAAGTCAATAGCACAAAAACAAGTAAACCAATTTTTTTAAATGGCCAAAGGACTTGAACAGATTTCTCCAAAGAAGACATACAAATGGCCAACAGGCATATGAAAAGATGCCCAACATAATTATCAAGGAAATGAAAATCAAAAGTACATAAAGTATCACCTCATGCCAATTAGAATGGCTATTTTTTTTAAAAAAAAAAAAAAGAGAATTGTTGGCAAGGTTGTGGAGAAATTAAAACCCTTGTAAGCATTACAATGGTGCGACAGCTATGGAAAACGATATGGAGATTCCTTGAAAATTAAAAATAGAAATATCATATTACCTAGGAATTTTATTTCAGGTATATATCCAAAAGAATTGAAATCAGCATCTCCAGGAGATACCTGGACTCCCATGTTTATTGTAGCACTATGCACAGTAGCTAACACATGGAAACAACTCGTGTCCATCAGATAAAAAGTGCTATACATATAATGGAATATATTCAGTCTTAAAAAAAGAAATTCTACCATTTGTGACACCCTGGGTGAACCTGGAGGACATTATGCTAAGTGAAATAGCCAGTACAGAAATGCAAATACTGCATGATTCCACTTATCTGAGGTGTCTAAAATAATCAAACTCATAGAAGTGAAGAATATAATAGTATTCCCAGGCATTTGTAGGTGGGGGAGATGAATGTCAAGTTTCAGCTATGCTAGATGAATAAGTTCTAGAGATCTGCTGTACAGCACAGTGCACATAGTTAACAGCATGCTGTTGTGCACCTTGAAATTTGTTGAGAAGATAGATGTCATGTTAAGTGTTCTTGCTACACACATACATGGGGGGAAAAAATACATGAGGAAACCCTGGGAGGTGTTAAATATGTCTATTACCTTGATTGTGATAATGGTATTATGGGTGTTTGCATATGTCCAAACTCATCAAATTATATAGGGTGTTCCCAAAAAATGTATACACACACTTCGAATAATTATAAAGGTGGTGTTTGTTAAAATAAATTTTGTTTTCAAAATTGAGCTATCAGCTGCTAAAGTTTGTATACATTTGGGGGGGGGGTACCCTGCACATATTATATATGTACAGTTCTTTGTATATCAAAAAAATATAACAGTTGTTTTTTAAAAAGAGAAAAATGTTGGTAAATGCTGGTTTATATTCATTACAGCTTTAATCAGGAGTTAAGTTTTTATAATTAAAACAACTCACCCTTCCTCATTTCATCATGTGTGTGTGTACACTGGCATCTATGTGTGTCTCTGGGTTTACAAGTGATTACTAACAATCTTAGTCATTTCACCACATAAACTTTTTTCAGATGGTTCTCGGATGTTTTAATTACCTCACTATTTAATTCATTACCTGTTGAAAGCTGAGGTTTCAAACAGGACGCTTTAGGATTTTTTACACATGTCAGCATTTTCATACATTTTTCTTGCCTACTTACTAGGCAGTTCTTTGTCCAAAAATAGAATTAATCTAAGTAAGTTATGCATAGAAATAAAGTAAAAACTAATTGTAACTGCTCGGGTCTTTTCTAGAATTTTTTTCTGATATCATTATAAGTTAACTTCTAACTCCTATTTTGACTACACATAGTTTACTAACAGAATTATAGGGGCAAGTGCTTATAGCTAGTCTTCTTTCTCCATTCCCATAAAAAAACAAAAAAGCACAATTCCAAACCACACATTCCCCTCTTGACTCTGAGGGCCCTCAGGCCGTGGTTAACAGAGATGCGTTTATCCTTTATGTTGACATGAATAATGCCTGGCTGTGAAACACCAGTCAGCCAGCATGATCATTGAAAGCAGAAGACTGATCAGCTTTGACTGATGGGAGCCCTGTGAACACAGGACACATGGAGAGACCCCTTGTCAGCTCCACTGTCCCCAGCTCTGGGTTCTTACTGCTTCTAAAACATAAGTCAGTAGTACTTTAGCTGTTACCTTACTTCCCATGTCCTCATGCCAAATTGCAGCCTCTGTTATTCACTTACAATGAAGAGCCAAAAAAATGGATGGGCTCACTCATATCTATTTTCGTTAGTATTAGAAAAGTTGGAATAAGAACAATAATCCCAAGTGATTAAAAGTTAGTATTATCTTACCCATAACAATTGATAATGTCTGCCAATTGTTTAACTTCTTAAAATAGAGCTTATTTCAGATGTTCTACTCACTGTTTTCTCTAACTGAAACCCACACCCCACTTTCACCTTCTAAAACAATATATGTTTCCTTACTGATCTTATCCTCCAAATGACACGTTTAAAAATATTCAAACCCTACAGCAAATCATCTGTTCTGACCATTTTCCAGGCAGGTTCAGATTCTTTCATGACTTCCTGGATTTGTTGAATATTCTCCTTAATCTCCTATGTCTTCTTATTTCTATTCCTTTCCATTTTGGGAATAAAAATAACATATTTTTGGCATCATTCCCTCAAGATAAATTCCAATACAAAAGATCTACTTTAATTAAAATAATTGTAGAAAGTATTGCTTGAAAAATGTATGTTAAGCATTTCTAAAATTTAATTTTGTTAAATTTTTATAATTGTAGGTGATAGACTCTAGTATTATCCTCACTTTACTGATGAGAAAACTAAGCTTGCCTGAGATCACATAATGAGGCAGGGGCAGAACCGGGATCAAGATGCAGGCTTGTTTACTTCCCAAACCCACGTCAAGTGCTATGCTTAATTGCTTCCTAACAATTCAACTGAGGAAGAAAACAGGATCTAGACCTACTGGTTTGCCACTAATAAATGTAATATGGCAAAAGTGAGGAGATGTTATTACAAATATTAAAAAGTAAAGACTGGCTCCTGTCTCATGTGTTCTCTCTCGCTTGATTGCTCTTATGGAATTCAGATGTCATGTTGGGGGCTGCCTTAAGGAGTGTCCCATGTGGCAAGGGTTTGGGGGGATTCAGCCAACAGACAGTAAGAAATTAAAGTCTTCAGTCCAATAGCCATGAAAAACTAAATCCTATCCACAACTACTTATCCACAAAATAAATCCTCCTATTTTTGAGCCTTCAGATGAGGTCACAGCCCCATCTCACAGCTTCAGACAATGTTGACACACCTTGACCTTGACCTTGACCTTAAGGCATTCAGCTAAGCCATACTCAGATTCCATCCCATAAAAACTGTGATATATATTTTTAAAAGTCACAAACTTTAAATTTGCTACACAGAAAGAGCTATCTCATACACCAAGCATGAGAGAACTATGGGGAAATGAATATCTTCCTTCACAGTCAGTGGAAATGTAAAGTTGTGCAGTCAATCTGGAGTATAATGTGGCAATACTAAATAAACGTATGACTTACTTACATGCTATGATTCAGCAATTTCACTCCTGGGTATATGCCCTGAGAAACTGGCACATTGGAAAAAAGGCAATAGGTAGGGATTATGTAGAACAGCGATTTTCAACCAGTGGCCACAAAAGGCACACTGATGTGTCACAAGAATATTTAAAACATGTAATAGCTGACTATTTAGTCAGGGGTACTAACTTTTTTCCCTTGGATTATCAAATAAAAAATGATAACAGCCAACACAACAATAGCCATACTTATTTTTTTGTCAGAGAGGCAAATATAATATATTTTTTGTGTGCTGAAAAGTTTAGTAATTAGTTTATGTGTGTCAGGAATGAAAAAGGTTGAAAAACACTAATATAGAGTGCTGTTTGTGGCAGCAAGAAATTAGGCATGGCCTAGATGCCCATCATTTGGCAAATGAATAAGTACTGATGGATGCCTTCTGTATAAAACTATGCAGTCGATCTAAGCAATGACACAGCAAAGTGGATAGAATGTGGAGTAAAAATAGTTTGTTTGTTTTTTTAAAAAGCATGATATAATACAGTAAGTTCTCACTTAACATCATTGGAAACTGTGACTTTAAGTGAAACGACGTATAAGAAAACCAATTTTCCCATAGGGTAAATGATATAAACAAGAAAAGTTCCTATGGTATATTTCTAGTCACAAAAATGTCACCAAACTTCTAAATAAAGACCCAAAACATTTCTAATATTTAACATTGAAATAAATGTGAGCTATACATACATTTAAGAAAGATGAATAAAAACAAGTAAGGAATTCGTTTCCAACCCACCGATTCCATTTCAGGGTGGCAGGTGGCCCGAGCAGCTCAGGGAATAGGTGGGACCCACCCTGGACAGGATGCCCTTTCATTGAAGGGCTACTCACACACACGCTTACGCTCACTCAGACTAGGACAGTGTAGACATGTCAGTTCACCTCACGTGCACATCTTTGGGATGTGGGAGGAAACTAGAGATCCCGGAGAAAATCCACACAGACATGGGGCGAACATGCAAACTTCACACAGACAGTGGCCCCGATGGGAATGGATTCTATTTTCTCATCAACGTTATAATGAAACAACATTAAAGAAGATAATGTTATCTGAGGACCTACTGTGTAATACTATTTAGAGAGGATTAAAATATTTGCTGAGTAATGCAATATATTTTTCAAGGATGCATAAATATCCTAGTAGATGTATCAAATACATTAGACCAGGAGCCTTTTTTATAGAGTTGGGAGTGTGATAAGTGCATAAAATAAGAGGAAAACATTGAAAAACCAAATTGTAACAGTGTGCTACTAAATATGGCATAAGGTTAATTCAGCTCTGTTTTTAAAACATCAACAGACAGGCAAACAGAAGGTCTGTTCCCTCCTTTTGCTAAGTTTCCATTATAATTCAGGTCAGGAATCCTTTCTGGTATACCACATTATTACTCCCTTTCTAGTAAATTGTTGTGGAGACAGAGTTCATTCAAATCCCAGGGATGCCTTTTTTTTTTTTAGAGGAACAACTTCACTGATAGCTTCTTTGAGTCTGATGTTGACTTTGAAGAAAATGACAAGTTTTTCCAAGGCCAAAAGTACCAGATCGAAAATAAGAAAGCTTTTAGTGACTACTCAGCAAACTCAGGCAAAAGATACTTGGAGGAAATAAATTGTGGCGAATTAGTGAAAGTATGGTGGTGAGTTAGTGAAAGTACAGCATGTGGAAGCTTGGCGAATGACAGGCTTTTAGATGATACAACATGGTGTTAATTGGTCAGCCCAACTCAATATTTATTTAGTAGCTATCGATTTGTATGGTATTTTTTCTCAGATATTTGAAGCAACATGCCTGATGTATGTGATAAATACAATCAACACCTATAGTCACTTATTTTAATTCTTATGTTGGAAAATCAACAAAAAATGATGTAATTACAAAACAGTATAAGAGATAGAACTAACTGGATCATAAATTGTAAAACATTATCAAATATGATAAAAAATATTATCCTGCTGCAAGAATAGCCCTCTGAAGATAAAAAAAATAATTGACTACTAGTAAGAAGACCAGTAATTCCATTTCACCACTTGGCAAAACTTTTCGAATGTGATAACTAAACTGAGAGGAACAGGAGATTCTAACTTAATTCCAGCTTTCATCATTAGACTGAACTTCTTTATCAACTGTGCTTTCTCCAGAGTTTATTCTGTCAAAGAACAAGAAATCCTTTGGCCAGTGAGTGCAGAAAATAATAATTCTGATCTCTTTTCAATGCAATAGGATTAAAAAAGACTGTCATTGGGTAATAATATCCTGTTGGAAAATTCAGTCTTTTCAGACAAATGGTTTTAAAGTCCCATTATGTATGTGTTTCTTGTTATTTTTCTCTATATTCACTGGCTTAAAGAGTAAGTTATTTCTGACAAACAGCAATTATCAAGTATTCTAACAGCTTTGGGGAACTTTTCATTTAAAAAATGAATAGAAAGAATGAGCAAGAAAAATAAGTATCTCTTCCATTTCTTCTTATTACATTGTTAAAATTGACAAAAGAAAACTTGTCAAGCTTGGGTTAACAAGGCTGGCTGTCCCAGCTTTCAATGTGCTAGAACTGCAAGGGCCTCCTCAGAGTCTGGCACTGTGCTAGGACTGCGAGACCACAAGACTAAGGAAATCTAAGAGCAATATTTATGTCTGGACACACAGGCTCTTCAAAGAAATGGAAATAAACTGGGGGTAATATCAGAAAAAATTGGATTAGCAAAATCCCCAAATGTTTGATTTCTCTTACACGCGAGAAAATGAATACTTGTTCAATAAGTCAGATTTAAACTACGTGATTTCCTGTTCTCCCTATACTGTTCTACATTGCAGGGAGCATTCATCTACTAAAAGAAGATGCTTGGATTATATTCATTGTAGGCAGAGCAATATCAAACATTCTCATTACAGTTAAATGTAGCATTAAACTGCTTATCTCTTTTTTTGTACTGGAGCATACCATCCTTTGACCATCACCCATGCTAATAATAGAGCTATTTGTATTTAAACACCATATTTTTCATAACTATACAGCTATAAATCAAAGAGTCAGGATTGTACTCATCCATTCACTGCTAACTTTTTTCTGAATATTTGCATTTTTCTAGAGAGGGTATGTGCCATGGAATTCTTGGTGATATAGTAGAGTCATCAGTTAAAAAACACCACCAGCCACTGCTTCCACATCAGTTAAAAAACACCACCAGCCACTGCTTCCACGGTGTGTGTGTGTGCGCGTGTTCACATACAATTGAAACAATACTCTTCAATCATGCCAACCCTCCAAATTGAGTGTCTACATTTTCGCCCTAAAGAATGTATTTATTGCTGCTGTTGGGTCTTTTTATGGTGCAGAGAGCAAACTTGCAATTTACAAGAACACTTCCTGAGGTGGAGAGCATAGAAACAGACTTGAACACCTACTTAATAATTTTCTCTTAAATAAATAGCTATGGCTTCAACTGCGATCTTTTCATTTCTACTGGGTTGCTAATTACTATGGTAGATTATTAATTCTAAGCTGAATGGTTCAGGGTATCATGTCGTGCTGGGGTAAAACAGGGCAATCTAAAGGGGTATCCAGGTCATAAAGGGGTGTGTGCTGCCAACAAGAATGAACATGTAAATACCTCAGAGAATGATACTTATGAATAAGCTGGTCTGATAATTATACTGGATGTATTTACACTTCCAGGCTATAAACGGGCTGTGTTCCCAATGTTCACAGGCAGATTGGTTACTGGCTGAGAACTCAAAATGCATTGAAACAATGTCGCTAAATAGAGCTTCAAGTCTTAGCCTCGCCTGCAAAACCTATTTCACCGATAGTGGTTTAATGACTATAGGTTTGCATTTATAATAGAATGAAACTACAAATGCATAAGAAATAAAAGATTATATTCTCAATTCGTATTTTGGAATGGAAAATCACTTCTAGATGATCTTGCAGGCACCATCCATTTGGTCATAAACTACTCTGGTCCTCTGCAGCAAGAGAAATGGAAGATGAAATTTAGGGAATATGCTGCCACATAGCAGCAACTGATGCTATAAAGGAGCCCTAAAGTGACAGCCCCCAACACTTTATCTAGAAGCCTGTTAGAGCTCTGCTCCTCTCCTACTGATCCAGGGGAGTGTCTCTGATATGAATCTCAACCCAAAGCCTCTTCTTCTAGAATCTAGAGTGAAGGAGGGATTAAAAGTGTGTGTGTGTGTGTGTGTGTGTGTGTGTGTGTGTTAAACTGTGGAGAGGAGGCATAATTCATCAGTTGGCCTCAACCACATCTCATTACCCCTAAAGTAAAAAAAAATCATCCTATATAATAAAAGGCTAATATGCAAATTGACCTAACAGTGAAACAACTGGTTGCTATGACATGTACTGACCACCAGGGGGCAGATGCTCAATGTAAGTCAGTGCACTCCCACAATGGGAGCATCACTCAGCCAGAAGCTGGGCAGACAGGCTGATGAGCGCAGCAGCAGTGGTGGGAGCCTCTCCTGCCTCCCTGGCAGCACTAAGGATGTCCGACTGCTGGCTTAGGCCCACTTAGGCCTAAGCCATCAGTTAGACATCCCCTGAGGGCTCCTGGACTGCGAGAGGGCACAGGCCAAACTAAGGGACCTCCCCCCCACCCCCAAGTGCATGAATTTTGTGCACTGGGCCTCTAGTTTGAGATATCAATTGCTCTCCCTAAAGGGATTCACATGTATCAATAAAGAAAGAGTAAGCTCATGCCAGAATGTTTATTGTCCCAACTCTTCCTTATTGCATAACTCTCCCTTGTCAAGTCCCTACAAGAATGTCCTAGGACACAGAAGACTTACTGATGACCTATTTCTTCATTCCACCCTCCCCACACAACTTTGGTGAAAGAATGGGCCATAATTAAGGTTTCTAATCCATCTGACACTTTATATCTATGCTATCAAGGAATTCATTGTGCAATTCTGTAAATTAGTTATACAAAAAGTCAATCCCAGATTTTCCCCTGACTTTAATTAAAGTCAGACATTAAAGCTTTCACTATCAGAACTTCAATACCTGGTATGGAAATTGAGGACATCTTAAAAATTGAGAACTGTACTTAAAAGTATGTTCTGCATTCTCTTTTGAACTCCAAATTGGCTTTATCATTTTCTAAAACTCTTTCCCTTTTTGGGACATGTAAATAATAATAATTACCAGAGTTGTTACAAATTAGTGGATGAGGGAAAGGAGTTAAAGCCACTGGCCTAAGATTCATTCAGTCCCTTTACTGGAGGGAAACCCCCAAAGTAAAGAAAAAAGGTAAAAGAAAAGTTATAAAAAAAATAGACTTAATCTCCTCGTCAACTGGACCTTTGTAATTTCTAATGATATTTACTAAGGGAAAGAGATTTTATCTACATAATATTCTTAGCAAATGGATGTCTGTGATTAAAGGATTGCTTGTAATATAGAGACCCATATATTGATAATAAATAAATTTTCAAGTCATGTCTCCCTTAAGACTGTCACATCAGCAGGGAATTACTATTATCTTGGAGATCCTTTCTAAGGTAAAGAAATGTTGAATCGCTATGTTGTACACCTAAAACTAATATGATATTGTATGTTAGCTGTAATTTAAAATTAATTCATTATTTATTTAAAAGGATGTCACTTTAGCTATATAATAGCTGAGGCAATGTTTTATAATTTACATAGCGCCTATTGTCTCAAAAACCCACAAAACCTCACTTGGAGACCTTATCTTTTATTCTAGCCAAAGAGAGCGCGGTCAAGGGCAGAGAGCCACCTTGATGTCTCAGATGCCCTTGATGTCTCAGTCGTTGCTTTGTGCCTCCTGACCTATACACTTGAAGTTATTAGCAGAGTTTGATGCAGGGTTAGAGCTCTGGTTCTCAGGAGTCTTATTTGATGGCCTGATTCTGTGTGTTGCTTTGTCAGACCATAAACTCAGCTGTGCAAGAATATAGCCTCCTTGATTTTATTTTCCTCAACATATAGTTTGAGCTCCCCTCTCATGGGGTTGGCAAGAAAATTCAGTCTTTGACCTCAGTCTTTTCAGAGCCTCTCTCTTCATTTCTTCTCTAGGATTCGTTGAATTTCTGGGTTTAGGAGAAGTATCAAGGTATCAGAATATTAAGTAGGGATAAGAAATTGGCATAACATTGTAATATTCTTTATTTTTCTCTGCCTGACCTCTTAAGTCTGGTGGACTTCTGCTGCTTCCATCCTATTCTTTAGGCCCTGATCCCATATAAGTAGACTCATGGTGTAGTCACTTCTCTCAGGATCTTGCCATTTTCTTCTCTCAGGGCCATGCCCTCTTTCTTCTTATAACTTCCATGTCTTCTCCAAACTTAGGAACTATTTTTTTGTCTAGAGAGAGAATCTCTCTCCTAATTTCTATCTATCTATCTATCTATCTATCTATCTATCTATCTATTTATCTATCTATCTATTATCATCACCATATATCTATCTTTCATCTATCTATCTGTCTATCTAATATCTCTCTCTAGCACATAAAGAGAAACTGTATTAGTTTTCTATGCTGCTGTGAAAAAATACAATTATTACCTTATAGTTCTGTAGGTCAGACACCCAACACAGGCTAAAAGTGAAGTGTAAGCAGTTCTGTGTTTCCTTGCAGAGGCTCTAGGGAAATATCTATTTCTCTTTTTTGCCCCCCAGATTCTACAAGGACTCCTACATTCCTTGGCTCTTGGCCCCTTTATCCATCTTTAAGGCCATCAACATCTTCCTATAAATACAGTAGAAAAAGTTTCTTCATTAAAAAAGACCCTAAAGAGCCTGGCTCACTATGGTTCAGTGGTTGAGTGTTGACCTATGAACCAGGAGGTCACGGTTCGTTTCTCTGTCAGGGCACATGTCTGGGTTGCAGGTTCCATCCCCAATGTGGGTCATGCAGGAGGCAGCTGATCAATGACTCTCTCGCATCATTGATGTTTCTATCTCTCTCTCCCTCTCCTTCCCTCTCTGAAATCAATTGAATATATTTATTTATTTATTTATTTATTTATTTACTTACTTACTTACTTACTTACTTACTTATCTGGCCCACCCAGATAATCCAGGATAGTTTCCCCATCTCAAGGTTCTTCACCATGGAGGCTTTGTTCTTGAAAAAATGAGAATTCAAAGAAAAACATGAAGGTAATTTAAATCAGTGCAGAATTGTTACCAATCCAGTTAGAATTTTAAATCCTGGAAAACAAATATATACACTATATGCAAGAAGTTAGTGTGGCCCTAGCTGGTTTGGCTCAATGGATAGAGCGTCAGTCTGTGGTCTGAAGGGTCCCAGGTTCAATTCCAGCCAAGGGCACATGCCTGGGTTTGCATGCTCAATCCCCAGTAGGGGGCATGCAGGAGGCAGCCAATCAATGATTCTCTCTTATCATTGATATTTCTATCTCTCCCTCTTCCTTCCTCTCTAAAATCAATAAAATATATCTTTTTTTAAAAAAGAAGTTAGTGTGTGTTAAAGGTCAGAGGGTAGAGGGAAAGATGATTTTGCAGTGGTGGTGGTATGTCAGGTAGCTAAACATCCTAGCTCTCTGTCTCTCTTTCTTTCTCTCTACTCTTTCCAAGTTTGAATTCTCCAAAACTGAACGATTTCACCAGTTGTTACTCAGTCTAGGGTACCTTATTGAGTAGAGTGTTCACACCAACCTTTATAGGGGCATCCCATCCTTGATCTTTGGGTCTAATATCTCTGATCAGTTAGTTGTAGCTGGGGCTGGGCTGACTCCATGAATATGTAACCTGTGCTGTCACACATGGTTCCATGCTTAGAAAGGCCCCTACTTGGTTTACTGTTCCGCTTTAGTTGTCTGGAAATTCTTAATACTTTTTAAACTAAAGACTTTGTTCATTTTTTATTTTTCATTGAATACCACAGATTATGTAGCCAGTCATATTTTACTGAAAGTGGCCAACCGGATTTAAGGATCTTTCCAGAGAGGACCTATGGAGTACAGGGGTTTTCAGGCTAATAGAAAAGAATAGTGTAACTTGAAGATATTATGCTTGGATTCCCAAAACGCCAGAACACAAGTAGAAAAAATACATTTAAAAAATATTAAATACATCCATAAAATATATAGTTGTTCTGCTAGAAAAATCAACTAGTAATGCAATTAAAAGACAAATTAAAACCTTCATGGCATCATATATGGCCTTTCTATGAGCATCCTGTAATTTTTTTAAATGTGAAATTTAACAACTCTCTCCCTCTTCTTCCCTCTCTGAAATCAATTGAATATATTTATTTTCATCTAATAATAGTAATTTAACAACTCACTTAGAAAAAAAATGGACAAATTATATATATGATTAATTAATAGAAAGGGAATATAAAAGGTATGTAAACACATGAAAATATATTTAGTCTAGTTAGCCATGCAGAGAAGCTCAAATTTAAATGTCATACCATATTTACTTACGAAATTGATAGTGTTTGAAAGTAATACTCATTGTGGCCCTCAGCAGAAAGAAGAGGGTTCTCTTATACACTATAAGCGAGGGTTAATTGGCAGAATCAATTTGGTAAACCCTATTTGTTTTCTTAAACAAAGCAGACACACTCTCTGACCTCTTCTGATTTAATGTCTGGTGAAGGAGGCAGGTGTTAAACCGAAAAGTGACTGATATGAAATAAAAAGAGAGAGTTTAATTAGAGAGACAACCTGAGGAGCACAGGAAGAAGAATGAGGGTCAGTCCACCCTCTCTGGGAAAAAGACATAGAAACCAAGACCTGGAAGATAAATAGTGTCCTAAGCTGAATAATGTCCCCTAAGTGTGTCCACATTCTAATGCCCAGAACCATGTGAATGTTGACTTAGATGATGAAGGGACTATGCAGGGGAAAACAGAAAGAAATTTTAACAGTTGAATGATTTTTTTGAAAATCACCCTGACTTGTACATGAAAAATATAAATTATATGTGGGCAAGAGGGAAGACCAGTTTGAGACCATGGAAGGAGGGGGCAGTCAATTAGATAAACTATAGTTTCAGAGGAGGGTTAAAGTGGTAAAAGCTGGGCTGCTTGGGGTGGTAAAGTTAATCATCCATAGGATATAAGGGATTTATTCTAGTAATTACAAAGATCTGTTTGCCTAATTGATCTCACTGTTTCATTTTTTATAGATATTCCAGTGGTTTAGGATGGCATTCTGTGGTTTACAAGCATAGAGTGGAGAGAAATAATTGGCTTGTTTTAGAATCAACTTGATCACCAATCTATGGGCCCTGGTTAAATAGGTCCACTGCCTCTTCGATCTTAGATCTTTCTTCTAACATATGCATTCAAAGCTATAAATTTTCCTGTAAGTATTGCTTTTGCTGCACCCCACAAATTTGGATAAATTGTATTTTCCTTTTATTTTAATTCAAAATATTTTTAAATTTATCTTGAGATTTCTTCTTTGACCCATGTGTTATTTAGAAGTTTGTTGTTTAATCTCCAATTATTTTGGCACTTTTCAGCTACCCATCTGTTACTGATTACTGGTGTAATTCCACTGTGGTCTGAGAACATACTTCGTAGGTTATCTATTTTTTTTTAATATGTTAAAATGTGTTTCATGGCCCAGAATGTGGTATATCTTGGTGAATTTTCCATGTGATTTTGGATAAAATAATCTATAAATATCAATTAGATCCAGTTGATTGATGGTGCTGTTCAGTTCAACTATGTCATTACTGAATTTCTGCCTGCTGGACCTGTCAATTGCTGACAGAAACAGCTATAATAGTGGATTTGTCTATCTCACCTTACAGTTCCATCAATGTTTGCCATGTATATTCTGAGGCTCTGTTTTTGTTATGTCTCTTTGGAGAGCTGACCTCTTTATAATTAATCCCTGATATGTTTTTTCCTCTTCTGAAGTTGGCTTTGTTTAAAATTAATGTAGCTACTTTCATTTATTTTGATGAAATGTTAACTCAATATTTCTGTCTCTAGCCCTTTCACTTTTTCTCGGTATATTTATGTGTAATGTAGGTTTCTTATAGACAATATATACTTGTGTCTCTAGTGATCTCTGTCTTTTAATTGGTGTATTTCATTGCCTGTTTTTGTAAGTAAAATTTTGCTAGACTTGAGATACAGTTATTTGTTTTAAGTATTGTCTACGGCTGCTTTCATGCTGCAATGGCAGAGTTGAGCAGCTGCTTTAGAGATTATATGGGCCATAAAGGTGAAAATATTACTCTCTGGCCCTTTACAAAAAAACGTTTGCTGACGCCTGAAAGATCACAGCCCTTTGTTAACCATTTCTTGTCTTTTAAATGATTCTTGATGGTTTGGGTTTATAAATTCTTTTACCCCCAATTTGGAACCATTCATAAATCAACGGATGCAAAAATGTAATTTGTCACTTAAAAAAAAATAAACATCAGCAATTCACATGGCCTAAGCCATCTCTGGGGGATGATGCACAATTAACCTTGGGTGGGGGAGGAAGGGCAAGAGGGTGTTAATAGAATTCATTAAATGTTTTTTTCAAGTAGTTTCTTGGTATGTGAAAGGAAGTTTCCATATAAATATAATGCAATCTAAAAATGAGTAATGTAAAAAAAGTCCTTCTGGGTTCTGCATCCCATTTTCTTCCTACCCTCTGCCTCCATAAGTCTCTCTGTAGGATTAAACCAGCTGACAAATTCTGTTGTCGCATAAATCATATGCGACAATTTAAATGTATGGACTTTTCAAAGGAATTCATGTTACTTTAGCAAGCCAAACGAAGAAGATAATTCTTCTGTGGTTGGCAATGACATGCTGACATCAGCTTTCCTGAAACAGCTTATCCGGGCATCCATGCTCCTCCTAACCACAGCTGCGACTTAGCAGGGACCTAACATTGCTGCTCGATAATGGACTGTTGACCCACGAATATTGATGGTGATGGGACCAGCCATTATGCCACAATTAAAAGCTTCTTTCAAACGAGAAAAGAAAAATCTCCCCAAATATAGATCTTAAAATGCAGCATTAAATATTTATGAGAAGTGCCCCCAAGATGTTGAATTTAGCAATTGCATAATGAAAGTGCCACATGTTTGGAGACAGATTACTCCCCAGTGTTGCACAATCGAAGAATTTTTAAGTGACCTATGAGTGAAAGAAAAGAAACGGGAGTGGGGAAGGGTAATTACAAATTAATAAAGCATGTAGCACCGTTTGATTACCAGCCACCGCAGTGTGAAATGAGTTGGTTTTAGTCCAGCTGTGCCGACTGATGGTTATCACCGTCTTCCTTCCATGAGCACCTGATGAGTCGGCCCCAACAGAAGTCTTGGGAAGAGGTGGAGGAGTGAGTGAGGATAAAGCCGGTCAGAGATCTGTGTGGGGCGGACAGAGGAGTTTCCATTCAGGCTGTGCTCAGCCTCCTTTGTGGCCCTGAAATACCGGGTGGCCGCTGCTGAGAATGGCCATCAAAATAAAAACACTTTCTGAGAATCAAGTGCACATTGAAAACGTTGAAACTTCATGATATAGAATCAGATGACGTGGAGTTGTCAGTGGCCTGAGAAAGCATCTAATCAAGTGGTTCTCTGTGATGACTCATCATCAAACTCATTAAGCACCTACATATTTTTAAACTTAGCCATAAACCTGTTGTTTCAGAACCTCAGGCAATGGGGCCCAAAAGTGCGATTAAAAATAAACTCTTAGTTTGAATGATGGAATGACCCTCTATCCACACTCTTTTTTCATTTTTTTTAAGCCTCACCTGAGGATACGCTTCTATTGATTTTCCAGAGAGAAGAAGGGAGAAAGAGAAACATTGAGAGAAGCATTGATCAGTTGCCTCCCATATGTGTTCTGAACAGGGATCAAACCCACAACCTCTGTATGTACCCTGACCTGGAATTGAACCCGCAACATTTTGGTGTATGGTACAACTCTCTGCCCAAATGAGCAACCAGGCTAGCGCTCTATTCACACTCTTCTTGTGACCTCATTGTGGATAGAATATACTACACCATCTGACTTTGGGCCAGTTCATATGACTTGCTTTGGACCATGACATGAAGGCAGGAGTAATATTGTCATTGTGTCAGTTTCAAATGGAGGCCTTTAAGATATCTCACATGTTTATGCTTGCACACTTGTGTCTGTACCATTGACACAGAGAGAGGTTCTATGGTCTCCTCAGAGTGCCTGCAGAATGCATATATGTGGAAGAGAACATCCTAGTGGTTCCAAGACATCTGCAGCAGAAGGCAGAACTGCCCTCGGTACTGCAGCCCAGATCAGTAGCCCCAGCTGAGCTGGACACATGGGAGGGAGCCCAGCTGAGACCTGCTGGACCAACTCAGTGGAGTCACAGACATGATTAATAAATGCTTGTTGTGGAATGCAACTGAGATATTTGCTTGTGACTCTAGTCACAATATAATGTGATGCCAGGAAATGTACCTGATACTATAATGGTAGCACCAGCTCAAAATCGTCCTATCCTGTTAAAGGAGATATTAATTTGCTTTTCAGAGACAATAGACAAAACCCACAAGTCATGTAGTCAAAGCATGCCCGGAGAAGAGAACTTTGACCCCCCAGCTCTACCCAGAACCAAAGTTCTTCCCCCACCACACAAGCACTCATAGAATCAAAGAACCAGGACATAACCAGAACGTAAACACTAGAATCCTTTCAGAAGCAAAAGGGTCTATTTGTTCAGGAAATTGGTGTTGACACCTATTTACCATAAGTAGCCAAGTTCCAAGGTCCTCCAATCAAAACTTGTCCCACCAGCGTTTCCACATACCAGTTCCCATTAACCCCTTAAAAACTCTTAACCTAGTGCAGTGAGAAAGATGGATCTTTGGCAATGTTATAGTAGGTCTCCCATCTTCTTGATTGGCACCTTCTCCATCAATAAAACTCTCCTTATTCCAAACTGTGATATTCTGGGTTTTGGCCTTTCAAACCGACAGGCACATGAACTTTGGTTAGGTAACAGTACATTCAGAAATTCCAAAAATCACTCCGGTTTATAAACTATTATTTTGTGCACAGGTCAGCGTACTGCAGACCCCGAGCCAAATCCAGCCAACTGAGGGTTTTTGTAATTACAGTTTTATTGGAACACAGCCACACCCATTTATTTACCTGTTTATTGCCTACAGCTACTTTCTTGCTGAAAGGGCAGAATTGAGTAGTGGCATCAGAGACATTCTTCAGATTAGCTGAGAGCTCTGCATCATGAATGGCATCTCATTTACACACACACACACAAGACAGCAAAACAATGTACATGATGCTGGATGATAGATTTGCTTGCCTTGCTTCTTTAATAAATTTGCTTGCTTTAATTGCTTTAATAAATTGGCTTTATCACAAGCCAATTAGGGTCACTCATTTGAATTCGGTCCTAGGAGACTGATAAGAACTGAGGTGGGGGCAGGCCTTTCCTTCTAACTCACCTCTCTGGTGTCTGTGAGAGGTGCCTATAACAGATACAAGCTAGTTGCTTTTGTATCCAAAGCAGCATGCCTGTTAATTCACAGGACATTAGCACAGCCTCTCATTATACATGACATAGTATTATCACTAAGGTGGAAGGTTGAAAAGCAATGATCAAGGATTGTTTTAATGTCTTCCAATTGAAACAAGATGACTGTGTCCTCTGACAGCTGGGTGTTCCTTTGAAATTATTCAAACCCAAGCAAAGAGAATCTTTTTCTACCATTCTGACCTAGCCATCAGGTCAGAACGCTTTGTAATCAGACATTATAATATTTCATATTTTAGAACTCCAAAGTCATGTCTCAACACTTCTATTCCCACAGAGGGGACCATGATGCACTTGCATTTGCAATCTACCTTATCTATATCATAAATGGCATCTCATTTATGCACACACACAAGAAAACAAAACAGTGGGAATAATACCTATATATATGGAAACTAAGGCTCAGAAGTGTGAATTTACTTTGTCCAGGGTTATATAAATGCTAGATACTAGACAGTTAAGCTACAGAAAATAAAGAAAAATGCAATTTATGAAGATAAATTGAGGCCCAGTAATTGACACCGGTGTTTTAAGATAAAGGTAGTTGTAGTGAATGGAGTGGCTCACATACTTCATGACTGAGGTATTCGAACCCCCAGGTCCTGGAAGTATTGACAGCTGACAACTCACAGCCCATGGACCAAAAGCATCACCTCCACTGAGGTCACGTCCCCTTCCTTGGAGTAGCCCGTGATGGGGGTGGGGTGTAAATATAAACACCAAGGTCTTTGCTTCAGGACAGGACTATTCAGAGGGGCCACACAAGCTCTAAGGTTCCTGGTGGATTGCCTGAAGCCTCTATGAGTGTTTCTCAGCTCAACATCTCCCTCTGCTCAACTGCTTCCCTCCCCCCTCAGGACATTGTTACCAAGAGCACTCTCCAATAAACACTGTGTGCAAATTTCTCCTCAGAGTCTGTTTCCCAGGGAACCCAACTCACATTTATCTAGTTTAAGTCTCAGAAAAGCAGTGTCTATGGACACTAACAGTTAACTTGAGAAAACTATATAAGAATCACATGAGCTTTAAAATTCCTCTAGTTTATAGCATCGAATTCAAAAACTATAAGTGAGTCCAGAAATTAAGTAGGCTGGTGTTCCCCACAGAAAAAAATTGGTGAATTTTTATAATCTATCTATTCTTCTTAAATCATATGATAATGACCAGATATTATTAGCATCTTGATTTATTAAATACTCACAATAGGAATTAATATTAGTATATGTTTCACATTTATGAAAGACTTTTAAATTTATTTATCTCTTCATCTTCACAACCATCCTGTTGAAGTAAAAAATGTTTAAACCTATAGAGAATTTTTATGATTTTATTTGAGCCAAGCTGACAATAACTGCTGGAAAGCAAAAATCTCAACAGATTTTTGCAAAAATGTTCTGGAAAATGGCAGTTTTGCAGTTATTTTATTCATTAGAATAAAAGATAGAGATGTAAGGAGGGTTACATGAAATCCATTGGTGGTAGATTAAGGAGTTAGGAGAAAGCAAAGCAGGGAAATATCTGAAGTTGAATAAAAAGCAAAATGGAGAGAAATACACTTCTTTTACATTGAGGGGTACAGGATAGTAAACAATTACAGATGTTATGCAGGCAGCAAGATAACAATGAGGGGTTCCACGATCTCATGCTCTGGTTGTGCCTTAAAGGGTCTGGAGCCCTGGCCAGTTTGGCTCAGTGGTAAGAGCATCAGCCTGGGGACTGAAGGGTCAAGAGCATGTATCTCAGTTGCAGGTTCCCAGCCCCAGTGGGGGTGAGTGCGGAAGGCAACCAATCGCTGTCTCTCTCACATAGATGTTTCTATCTCTCCTCCTCCTCCTCTGTCCCTTGTCTCTTTCACTCTCTCTAGAAATCAATAGGAAAAATATGTATCCTCAGGTAAGGAAGAAAGAGAGAAAGAAAGAAAGAAAGAAAGAAAGAAGAAAGAAAGAAAGAAAGAAAGAAAGAAAGAAAGAAAGAAAGAAAGAAAGAAAGAAAGAAAGAAGAAAGAGAGAGAGAGAGAGAGAGAGAGAGAGAGAGAGAGAGAGAAAGAGAAAGAGAAAGTGAAAGAGAAAGAAAGAAAGAAAGAAAGAAAGAAAGAAAGAAAGAAAGAAAGAAAGAAAGAAAGAAAGAAAGAAAGAAAGAAAGGAGGGAGGGAGGGAAGGAAGGAGTGAAGGAAGGAGGGAGGGAGGGACTGAGGAAGGGAAGGAAGGAAGGAAGGAAAGAAGAAAGGAAGGAAGGAAGGAAGAGGTTTAGAAAATAATATTATTCTGACATTTCAAAGATATCTTAGATGCACAAAGACAACAGATAGGCTCACTTAAGGTAAAGACTGACCTTCGTCAAGAAAGCTATAGGATGTGACTATTCGCCATGACCCATTTCCAGTTGGGAATTTCTATGTTCAGACCATCCTATGTGCCTATGTGGTTACTTTCAATCTCCGAGTTTGACCTCCCCTGAGCTTGTCAGGTTTAGTATTGTTACCTGACCCCCACGGGTCAGTGATCCAAACTAAGGTCCTTCTACACAGTGTTACTCACACCAACAGAAGGAAACTGTGCTCAGCAAAACAGAGCTGAAACTGCATTCTTTGCTCAAGGAGTGGAGAAAGGTGAGCTCATGCTCAAAAGGCGCCTTCTCCCTGGGTTGGGGAAATCAGGAGCCTTAAGGTGTTGGTGGGAAAGAGGCAGGTGCAGGGGTGGGGGATTCCCAAGAAAGGGTGGGGAGTTCTCAGAATTGCAGGGGAGCATGTGTAGTTTCCGAACATGCTTGGAACATGCCTGACCATATAGGGAATGCTTCATTTTCATGTTAAGCCTCCATTCCTGGGAGTGATTGTTTTAGTATGCTAATGAAGGGAAGCTCATCAAAAGTTCTCTTGGGAAGGGGCTTCTAGGGCCTCTTGGATCCTTCCAGCGCGGGCCTGTTTTTCAGTCTGGCTGTCAGCAGATTCTGTGGCCATTTCTCAGCAGACTGTCACATCATTACCTGTAAAGAAGCACAGTTTAGCAGCTTAAATGACTGTTTGAAAGCGGAAGGGTCTTCTCAGCTGAAAACCTGGTGATGGTATCAGGCTCCTTTTTTCCCTTCACAACGCTGTATGTAAAACAACCATTCAGCCACTTATATTTAATGACCCTAAACTTGAAGGGGGTGAAGTGATATGCTTTAGGCCACACAGCTAGAATAGAAGGGGTAAGAAACTAAAATCAAGTCTTTACAATTATAATTGTGTTCTCTTTCTCCCAAGTTACAGTAACCTCTGTATGGTCAGAGGCCAGAGTGTCTGGGTGCACCTTAACTTGCATAGAATTTGAGCCCAGGGTCAGGTGAAAGGGAAGTTTTATGGGGTAGAATAAGAGCAAAACAAGAAGTCAATATTTTTGGTTGAGCAGAGGTGGCATTCCATTTGTTAACGGAAATCATTACCAGTTCTCAGAGTGCTACTTTAGTTCTTTTTACTAAGTTATGAAATGTTTTTCTTTCTTTTTTTTGAAAATATATTTTATTGGTTTTTTACAGAGAGGAAGGGAGAGGGATAGAGAATTAGAAATCGAACTCGGGACCCTTCAGTCCGCAGGCCAACACTCCATCCACTGAGCCAAACCAGTCAGGGCTGAAATGTTTTTCTTAACATGATAAAGGCTTCTTCTGGAATTGTTGGATACTTATTAGCCTACACTCCATCCACTGAGCCAAACCAGTCAGGGCTGAAATGTTTTTCTTAACATGATAAAGGCTTCTTCTGGAATTGTTGGATACTTATTAGCCTTTGACCTCTGCAGAAATCATCGTTATGGTCTTTTCGCCCAAGAAAGTCCATAGGATGCTTCCCTATAGCTTCCATGTGGTTTTACAGATTCAAGATTCTATTAAAGTGGCCAGCAGAATATTAATGCAGAGGAAAGCTTACATCTGATAGGGAAGTAAAGGAAAAATGCAGCTCCATGTTTGGAAAACTCTGAAGAATGTATATTAAATTGCAGATGAAACTAAAGAAGAAAATCAGTGAGGTACAATCTGTATTTCCTCCTCCTGAGAAAGCTATGGTGTGAAGGAAGATGTCAAAAAAACTAGAAGATCCCAATGAAACCTCCCTAGCTTGTTAGGTTGTGCATTGAGAAGAATGTTGAACTTGGTAGAGGAAGGAAGGGTTCAACTTATATATATAACACATATATATGTATGTATATATATCACATAGACACAGACAATAGTGTAGTGATAGCCAGAGGGAAAGGTGGGTAATGGTAACAATAGGGAGATAAATGGGGAAGGAAAGAGATTTTGCTTTGGGAAATGGGCCCAGTGTGCACAATGTGCAGATGATGTTTTGTTGAATTGTACACTTGAAACCTGAATGGCTTTGTGAACCAATGTCTCCCCAGTAATTTTTTTTAAACACACACACACACACACACACACACACACACACACACACACAAGAATTCAACTATGTACTAAAACAAGTACATAACAGCTGTTAACAGATTAAAAATAAGCTAAAAGTCCCCAGGTTAATAAAAAGCTGCCCCTGAAAGACAGCAGGAATCATCAGACAAAAGGCAAGGAATTAATACAGCCTGAAACACAAACCCCAGGCCAGACAGAAAGACAAAGGAAAGCAGTTCCTTCTGCTGAGATTTCTTCAAGAGAAAGATAAGACTACACCGAAAAGGATAAGTTATTGGTGATGAGACAGATGCTAGAAATCCAAAGGGGGGAATGGTAGCAACATCTACTGCATTTATTACATTTAAAATTAGTACTATAAGGAATAACTGTTTATTGTTTTAGATGTGACAGTAATATTGCAGTTATATTATTTTTAAAATCCCTTATCTTTCATAGATACATAAGAACTATTTGTGGATGAATAGGATGATGTCTGGGATTCACCTCAGAAAATCCAAAGAGGAGAGGAGTGGGTAAAGGCATAAGTGAAATATGATTGACTATGAATTTATAATTATGAATTGGGTTATAATATACTTGTGGACTCATTATAATATACTAGAGGCCTGGTGCATGAAACTCATGCACTGGGGGAAGGGGGGGTGTCCCTCAGCCCATCCTGGGCCCTCTCTCAGTCCGGGAGCCCCACAATCAATCAATAGCACCAAAGGGGAGGCCCTGCCCACCCACCGCAGCCCACAGTCGGTGGCCTGGGCCTCCCTCTGTGGGGCGATCATGGGGCAATGCTGAGCACTCCCCCCAACCAATCGCATTGCACCTGCCTTGGTTGGCCTGGCGCCAGTGGATATCATAGCATTGCGGTCATCGGAGGGTCATTCTGCTGTTCGGCTGTTTGGTCGATTTGCATATTATGCTTTTATTATTATAGATTCTTCTACATTTTCATAACAAGAAGTAAAAAAAAATACTAGGAGAAGTAAAGGTTAGATATAAACAACAAACCCATAAAATACTGGGGGAAATGTTGGTAAACATACCTGTAAGTCTTTCTAAATATAGATGGAATCCCTCAAGAAAAATTATCTTATTTGATAATATAAAATAGAAAACATTCACATCAATATCTACTTATATTTATATAAATAGATATATACATAGTACAGTGGGGCCTTGACCTACGAGTGTCCCGACTAAAGAGTTTTTCGAGATACGAGCCGTCTCTCGACCGATTTTTTGCTTTGAGTTGTGAGCTAAAATTCAGGTTACGAGCCAGCTTCAGATACCCCACCGCTAGTTGGCGCAGCGAACATCACAGTGAACGCCACAACATCAGCCCAGCATCACATGTCTCACTCGTGATTTGACATATGAGTAATTTGAGTTATGAGCTCCATCACGGAACTAATTAAACTTGTAAGTCAAGGTCCCACTGGATATAGTTTCAGAAAATATTTAATGACATGAGAAATTGTTCATAATATGTTACTGAAACATATTAAGGGGTGAAAAAGACAGGTTTAGGAAATTTTAGAAATTAAGGGGACCATGGAGGAAGCACAGGGCTGCAGAGCAGCAGAAGGTATATTTCCATAGAATAGGGAAGCTGAAAAGCTGCAACAGGTACATTTCCATAGAATGAGGGAGCTGGGAACAGCAAAAGGTCTATTTTTACAAAATAAAAGGAAGGAAGCCCTTCATCCAGAAGGAGAAGAAGAAAGCCCAAAGGGAATAGGAAAACAATAAGGAAGAATGGGACATGTGAGGTTGGACCTTTGAGCTCACAAGTTACTATAGTAACCAGTCCGAGGAAATAGTGACCAATCTGAGGGGATATCAAGGCACCGAGATCTGCAGCCTTTATAAACCATGGCAACAGGGACTCAATGGGACTCTTGCCCCCTCCCCACGTGGGAATCTGTACTTGTTCTTTAATAAATTTCCACCTTTGCTATACCACCTTCTGTCTGTGGATTCATTCTTCGACTCAGGTGGACAAAGAACCCGGGACATCCTGCCCAGTCCAAAAATTCTGTTTCATTACTTATAAACATATTATAAAACTAATAGAGTATCATACAAAATTTTGTATGCTTATATTTATTTGTTCCTTTTGTTTATTTCTGGGCTACCACAGCAAACAACTCAGACAGAACCTGTACCTCGGGTGGAGATATGTAATAAATAATCCATTCTATCTAAAAGGTTTTCTGCTACCAATAAGAAGCACAGAGAATTATGATAACATCGCATAGGAGACATAATCCAGTTGGGTTGAGAAAAGGCAATAAGGAGGAACGACTTAATTTTTTAGCTAACAACTCTGAGAGGAAACTGGAAACTAACTACAAAGAGGAAATAAACCTTAAATAAGAGTAATTTTCTCTTTCATGAAATGACAGGTAAATTTTTATTTTATTCAATATACTTAACCATAATTTCAAATAGTATATTGAATTACTTTTATAATCTGCAAGGAAACATTACAAAAATGAAATATAAGAATGAACAACTAGAAAATAGTTTTTCTTTCATATTATAGCTTCTTTGTCAGTAATACAAATGTATGCTGTTTGAAAGATCTTCAATCCTCAAAATGAAAAGGTGATTTTATTTTCTTTAGTTTATCTTGGAAGGCTCTGATGTAATTAGAAAATTGTCAAATGAATCAGGACTTTTTGAAAATTGAAAACATAACTGTCTTTTAGTGCCAAGGCCTGGCAAAGTGACTTAATATATATGCATCTTGAAAAGAGGTGAAGGTGGTTGGAGTGGCACAATACACATTGTATATAGGTGGGTATTGATTTCTAAGTGTTGAGTAAGAAAACTGGAAATATAATTGCAGAGCAGAGTAAAGACAGAGGGAAAGACAGGGAGGGAGGGGCGGGGAGCAGAAGAGAAGGACGGGACAGGGAGGGAGGGGCGGGGAGGAAAGAAGGAAAACGGTATCTTGGTGCACACATATGTAGTAGGCACACATATGTCTGGTCATATATACAACTAAGGTTTACAAATTGCCACTGCATCAAAATAATGGAACAATATACAATAAAAACAAAATAAATAAATAAAAACAAAATAATTAAGACCTTCCTACTTCACTTATTTGGTTTTGCTAGCATTGCTCTTATTCATCAAAACAGTAAGAAACCAATAAGCACTGGGTTTGCCAATATAACTCAAAGCACAGCGAGTTTTTAAGCTTCCGAATCCTTCTAAGAAATGTAATTTCCTTATCGTAATCTCCTATGCAAGAAATGGAAAATATTTCATTTGTCAAGAATCATCTTTGGTGCAAAGGAAAATACAGCAAAAACATTTTTGTTAGAAGTTAAAAAAAAATAAGTTTTCTGTCACTTTAACCTAATAAGTTGAGATTTATGCCAATTTTTGGTTTTACCAAGGACCATCATTTCTTTACCTGATGTAATGGGAGTCATAATAAGTAGGAGCACAGAAAAAAAATGCATAATTTTAGAGTTAGATTGGTGTGACTGTTGCTATATTAGTGAAAGTTACTCAGTCTTTCAGAGCATCTGTTTACATCAATAAAATTAGCTGTGTCAAAATGACATAACATATGTATGCAAAGTAAGCTTTTGGTAAACAGCAAGTATATAAACTGTTAAAGATAATCCATTCATTAATTAATAAACACTCAGATCAGTGCAAAAATTTTTTTTAATATTTTTATTGTTTTTTAAGAGAGAAAAGAAGGGAGAGGGAGAGAAAGAAACATCAATGGGAGAGTGAAATAACAATTAGCTGCCTCCTGCATGCCCCCCACCCCTTCAGGGATTGAGCCCACAACCCAGGCATGTGCCCTGATTGGAAATTGAACTGGCAACCTTTGTGTGACAGGGTACAAAAAAATTTTTTAACCAAACTATTTTTGCTATCTGTTTTATTATTCTATTAGAGGCCCAGTGCACAAAATTCATGCATGGAGGGGGGGGGGGTGACCCTCAGCCCAGCCTGCACCCTCTCCAATCTGGGACCCTCGGGGGATGTCTGACTGCCAGTTTAGGCCCGATCCCTGTGGGCAGTCAGACATCCCTCTCACAATCCAATACTGCTGGCTCCCAACCACTTGCCTGCCTACCTGCCTGATTGCCCCTAATCGCTTCTCCCTGCCAGCCTGATCATCCCCTAACCACTCCCCTGCCAGCCTGATCGATGCCTAACTGCTCCCCTGCTGGCCTGGTTGACCCCAACTGCCCTCTCCTGCCAGCCAGGTCACCCCCAACTGCCCTCCCATGCAGGCCTGGATGCCCCCAACTGCCCTCCCCTGCTGACCTGATCTCCCACTACTGCCCTCCACTGCCGGCCATCTTGTGACCACATGGGGCGGCCATCTTGGGCGAGGGCATGATGGTCAATTTGTATATTCCCTCTTTATTATATAGGATTCTTTGATTAAAACTCAAGAAATGGCATTGTATTTTTTGTGTTCAAAAGTTTTATCTTTGAATTCTAAGGAGGTTTTCCTTATACTTTCATCCTTTATATTTTGATTTAAGATGACAGTATTTCTACTTAGAATTATAAAAAATGGTCTTCAAGTGAAAAATAAGCTTAAGCTATGTGTCTGTCAAGTAAGTAGTACCTAAAACAAATAAACAAACAAATAAAACACCCCACCAATCTACCTAAAACCAGGAAAATCTGTGATTTTTTTGGTAGGCAATTTCTTTGCAATGAAATACCCTATGATTGAATTACAGAACAGCCTGGGTGGAGAAAGGCATTACTATAAACCGAGGAAACCCAGACTGCATTTTACTCACAAGATTTAGGTTTGAACTGATTAAAGAGCACTTAATAAATCCACTTGGCTAAAGTTATGGCACTTGCGGGAGATTTGAAATAGGGCTATAATTGTGAAAAGTTCATGGGATGCCAATTCATACGAGCGACTATAATAAATGTGGCCAGAAGTAACAGGTCTGGGACTGTGGTTCAGATAAATTTTCCAAGCTAAAACAGCACTAAAAAGGTGTTCTACACGGAGAGAATTTTCTTTCATGATTCACAGCAGCAGAGGCTTTCAAGAGACAAAGAACCTAGCCACTCACTGGATAATAGTGTGTTTGCTGCTGGAAAGCAGAGGAAATAAGAAGCTGGAGATAGGAGCCTTGCAATAAACTAGATAGGCCTGAAGAGCTATGTGCTTTGATAATCACCAAGCAAAACAACAAGTTTAGACTGTGGATGGAGACCTTAGAGCTTACAGAGAAAGATATCTTTTCTGTACTTAACTTGTTGGATTATGTAGAGCAGAACAGCCTTCTGCTTAAATGGTTTGCTGCACATTCATCCATTTGAGGGCAGAATGTGAACATTCTAAACTGAACAAATCCATCCTGTCTCAATGATGTGTCTGATGTAATATTTATAATCTATGACATGAATGCAACTTCCTTACCATTTGTCCACAATTTGCAAGTGTTAGGCAAATCCTACACCCACGAGTCTCTTGACTCTCCCATTAGAGTCTTTCTCTATATTTAGGAACCACCTGGGACACTGTTAAAAATGAAGATTCCCATTCCCCACCCCCATTCCCATTCTGATTCAGTAGATTTGAGGTGAGGCATCGTTAAGAAATACCAAAAGTGGCTCCAAAAGCCTGTAGCCCACAAGGTAAAGCCATATCCTAGATAATAAATTTTCACCCATCCATTTTCTAAATAGAACAATAAGAAATTTATTTGGAACCTTATTGTTCAAATTTGTTTCCTATTCCCCGTATTTCAATTATATAATAAATGAAAAAGAAGACTTATCTGTGGATGCTTAAACCAGTGGGTAAAAAGTTTGATAAGGAACAATAAATTGTCATAATCTGAAAGTACCTCTCCATGAAATATGCATTAATAATGGTACTTATTTAATAAGTAAAATATAATTTAAATTGACCTTAGAGCAATGAAATCTGGCAGATGCTATTTTAGCCAAGTGGTAAAAGTGAATATCAACAGTAGTGGGACAAATGAATTTTACATTAAATAGCATATCAAGTCTGCAATATTTCTGCCAAAATTTCATAACCTGAATTGAATCATGAGGAAATATTTCACAAGTATGTAATTAAATTAACTGGCCTTTACACTGTAAAGGTATTAAGTCATGAAAGCTAAGGAAGGACCGAAAAATTGTCCCCAAGTTAAGGAAATTAAGGAGACTTGACAACTAAATCCCATACATGATCCCAGATTAAATGCCTGACCAGAAAGAAAAGAGAAGAAAAGAGAAAAAAAGAGTGGTGGGTTATGTATGTTTGTTTGATTTTTTTCTATAAATGACACTGTTGGAATTGTGGAAAGAAATTTGAGTGAAGTTTGAGGGTAAGGTGGTTGAATTGTACCCATGTTAATGTCCTAGTTTTGATGGATTTTCTGTGGTTATGTAGGAGAGGATCCTTGTTTTAGAAAAATATGCATTTAACAATTTAAAAATAATATGGGACTTGTTCTTAAATGGTAAAGAAAATATAGAGAAAGCTAGACAGACAAAAACAGAAAGAGAATGATAAAGCAAATGTGGTCAAATGCTTACAAGAGTGGAATCTGAGTGAAGGTATGCAGGTGTTGTACTATTCTTGCAGCTTTCCTGTGATTTTAAAATTACTTCAAAATAAAAGTAAAAAGAGAGAACAATCTGAAATTCATCATTGTAAAATGGCAACATCAAGCAACAGGTTTTATATTTATCCCACTATATACCATTTGTAAGGGATACATCTAATATATAAATTCACAGAAGTGTTGAAAGTCAAAGATATGGCAAATACTAGCCAAAACAAAACTGGGATAAGCATATTAAAAGGAAGCATTAGATAAGAAGCATTACAAAAAATAACAGGAGTGTAAAGATGCTTGATTCATCAGTTCTAAATTTATATGTCTGTACCTAATTGCATGGCATCAAAATATAATATGTAAAGTGAAAATGGACAAAACCATAAGCAGAAATTAGAGATTTTAACATATCACTCTAAAACCAATAGATGAGTCAGACAGAAGTCAGTAGGCACAGGGAAACTTGGACATTAGCAAACTTGATCTATGAGTTTACATAGAATACTGCACTTCAAATCTGCAGAATACACATTATTTTTTATTTATCTTTATTGTTGAAAGTATTACAGATGTTCCCTTTTACTTCCCCATTGACTTTCTGCACTCCCTCCCCCTCAGGCCTTCACCACACTTCACCACACTTCTGTGACCATGGGTTATGCATTTATCCATATATGTTTTTGGTTAATCTCTCTCCACACACACACCCCCACATATAGAATACTTACAAAAATTCCCCAGATATTGCACCACACATATAACAGATCTCATCCCATTTTAGAGGATTGGTATCTTACAGACTTTAAAACCTTTTGCAGTTGGTGAGCATATTAAAAAAAAAAAAGGTGTCTTCAGAATGCACCAGAAATTATGTGCATTAAGTAATCAATTGCAAAAATATTGTAGTTCAATATATCATAGACTTGACTAAGCACATATGGAACAAAATGCATGAAAAAGTTGAATCTTTTGTGGCATATTCTATTGCAGCTGATGAAAGCACAGCTATAAATATCACCACACAGTGAGCTATATTTATTCATGCTGTCAAGGGGAATTTTGATGTGACCAAAGGACTTTTGGGCAGAATGCCCATTATAGAAATAACATCAGGAAATGACTTTCTGTGAATGTTAGGAAAATGTTCAAGTTGGACAAATTCAAAATTAGTACTGTAGTCAAGATCACAGACAGTGGTCCTATCACAAGTTTAATTCAAGTAGTAACGTGTTCCTAGGTCGCAGAACATTGTATCATTTACCAGGGAGATCTTTACCCTAAAAGTTAAAAATGAAACCCATTGTCAAAGTAGCCATTATCACACAGACTGTTTGAATCTCAGACAACCCAGTACTTGGATTGATGAATTAAATACTGTACTGCTTGAAAGTATCTGGCTTAGTAGTGACATGGAGCTGAGGACAATTTTTAAACTTTTCCAAAAAATCTACTTGATTGTTTCATCCATGGAAAGCACCCAGGATAGTTTACTGTAGCAGATTTGAACTTTGGGGTTGGCATTACAGTCCATTTAACCCCAACTCTTTCTGTGAATGGGTGTTCATAGAACCTTACACAAAAATAGATGATTCCTTTCCCTTATTCCTAGAAAAATTGTGGCTTTGGGAAGCTCTTGGGCAAGGAATAATAACTATCTCTCCTCCCTACCCTGAAATTGGTTCTAGGAATGAAAGTATTGCCTCAATTACATTCTCAAAATTGTGTAGTTGAGAACTGAATTCCAAAAAAAAATTATATCTGACTTTACATTTTATATTAATGACCTAATATTTTGCAATTAACCTTCCTCTATGAATTACCCAGAGGACATTATGTTAAGTGAAATAAACTAAACACAAAAAGACAAATACTACATGATCTCACTTATATAAAGAATATAAGAAAGTTGAACTCATAGTAACAG
Organism: Myotis lucifugus; assembly: GCF_000147115.1. Taxonomy (NCBI): domain Eukaryota; kingdom Metazoa; phylum Chordata; class Mammalia; order Chiroptera; family Vespertilionidae; genus Myotis; species Myotis lucifugus. Next base: position 181,160 of record NW_005871325.1, on the reverse strand, counting down.
AAAGTAGAATGGTAGTTACCAGGGGCTTGGGGAGGTGAGAGAAATGGGGAGATATTGATCAAAGGGTACAAACGTTTGATTATAAGTTCTGGAGATTTAATGTACAGGGTGGGGCAAAAGCAGGTTTACAGTCATTGGTACAAAAAATAATACAATAATTAATAAATAATAATACAAGAATAAACTCACAACTATAAGCCTACTTTCACCCCACACTGTGTGACATGCTGACTATAGTTAGTAATGTATTATACCCTTGAAATTTGCTAAGACAGTACCAGGTAAACTCAAATGTTCTCACCACACACATCCACAAAAAGGTAACTATGTGAATAGGTGATTAATAAGATTGATTGCAGTAATCACTTCACAATATCAAACATCACATTATATACCTGAAATATACAAAATTTTTATGTGTTAAAAAAAAGTGTTTCTCATCACTAGAATATAAGCAGGAGATGGATTTCTGAGTCAGTTTTGTTTGTTGATGCGTACGCAGCATCATGACCAGTAATAGAGCTCAATATTTGTTCAATGAGCAACAACCACAAAAACAGAATGATGTACAGAAGACCTCCTAGGCTAGCAAAATGCTTCCTGATAATCTGGAGAAGACCTTTAATTTGCCCAACAAACATTTACTGGGTTCCAGTGACGATTCAGGGACTATGCTAGACACTGAGTGTATATTATATGGTGGAAAAAACAAAAATGCTGACATGACCTTTACCCTCATGGAGCTTACAGTCTACTGTGGAATCACTGAAACAACAACCAAACAAAAATTACAGGCGCACCAAGCTGTTCAGAGCACACAAGGCCTTCCAAGGTCATTTCTACAGGCAGCTGATCTTGTGGGTCTGCAGTGAGCCCCACCATGAAGGTGAAGGGTAAAGAAGGCTGGGACAGACCCAGCCGCACCTGTTCTTCTTTCCCCACAATTATGTTAGTGGGTTGGCATCAGTGAGGAGGCCCAGGTAAAGTATTTTCCTGGAGAATGGTAGCGTTTAGATTCAGGCACTAGCAGGAAGGCAGTTTTCTAAAGTAGTCCCCTGGCTGCTTTCAGTCAGGTCCTCATTAGCCTTGATGCGGGTTTCCCTTGATGGTGCCCTTTACCCTGACTTGGGGAGACTGCAGCTTTTAAAGAGGCAGTTCAGTCCCCACTGTGGCTCAGTCCTTGGCCTAATTTAGGTAGTACAATAATGCTCTCCCACTGTGAGCATGATGAGATGGTTTTTCTGTGATTTCTTGTGTGAGAATAGCTGACCAAAATCTACAAGGAAACCACCCAGCCCATGAGTCTTTTGGACTCTGCTGCAGCGAAGCTGGTGTCCTGTTGATAAAACAGGCTCATAATGGAGCTAGTCCAGAGGCGAAATGTCCCTGTCGCTCCCATAACTACCTGTTCCAGATAATCACAGCCTTTAGTATTTGAGAGGTCCTGATAGATTATCTGACCTAGTCCCAGCACTTTAAAAAAAAAAATTTAGAAAACGAAGACCTTAAAAGTCTAAGTTGTTCCTGTTTGACAATTTAGGGGATGAAAATACCTGGGATCTCAATGCAACCCGATTCATTAATGGGTAAAACTTGTTTTAAAAGTTCAGGATCCTTCTCACATCAAGAGGGATATTTTAAGGTAGGCCGAAGAGTACCTCCTGAGGTGTGTGTAATCTTTCATGGCCTTAATCCCATGTGGATCATGGCATTACACACCACCTCATAAATATCCTTTTTACCCAGGCAAAGAGTTCTTTACCCATGGCCCTGGCCACCTGTCGGGGCTGTCTCTTTGAGAGCACACACTTGCAAAGCTTTCCGACTGAATACCATGATGAAGAAACACTAAAAAAAGAATCCATCCTGATGTCAGGTCGATACTGCCACCTTAACAATGAGGCTATTGGAGGCTAACACATCCAAAGAATTGTTTCCCTCCTTGAACTTTAAGTATGCCTTTTAGAAGGTAATATAATGAAATGTGTGTATAGCCATTGTTCTTTGTTCCTCAACAAATGTCTACAGAAAAAAATGAATAAAAAATAAGTTTCTGTCATTCAATCATTACCAGAAATGGGAGACAGAGATTGGAGCACAATCAAATGAAAATTATACTTAATACCTTAACACTGATCAAGTTCACCTAACCTGTTGATAAAGTAAATTTTATTGTTAAGTAAAACCATAAGTTGTTTTTATATTAGTTGTAGTGGATTTTGCATACATATATCCGAATCCCCTCTAAGTGTTTATTGAGATCATGGATTAACAATCATAAATCAATTCTCCAGGGTTAAAAGTGGGATTGAGGCCATTATACCAGAGCAAAGTTACTGGTGGATATTCCTGGGAAACCTGTGATGTGGGCTTCATTATCATTGCCCTCTAGCCAACTGGCAATGCTAACCGCAGGCAAATTATCTGAGGGAGATATTTGTCCTCTTTAGCTTTTTAATATTCAGCGCCCAGCAGAAGAATAATTGTTATTAAATAGAATGTTCAAATAAGTAGAGGCCAAAAAAAAAAAAAACCCACATTGATTTCTGAACTTATAGGGCAGTGATGGCGAACCTATGACACGCATGTCAGAGGTGACACACGAACTCATTTTTTTGGTTGATTTTTCTGTGTTAAATGGCATTTAAATATATAAAATAAATATCAAAAATATAAATCTTTGTTTTACTGTGGTTGCAAATATCAAAAAATTTCTATATGTGACACGGCACCAGAGTTAAGTTAGGGTTTTTCAAAATGCTGACACGCTGAGCTCAAAAGGTTCGCCACCACTGTTATAGGGGGACACTACTAGTTACAGAAGCAACATGGTTTCCAATGAAGCACATATGCTTTCCAAACTTTGACCTCAAGACCTAGAATTGCTTTACTCTATTTTAAATCTTGACTGACTGCTTTAAATTACAGTTGACATTTCAGTGAGAACAGGAAACAGAACTGGACCCCTACAGACTAAGCTGAACGAAAGAGGTTTACAGGTTTACAGTAAGCATACGTGAAACATCTTTATTAGCATACATGCCACATTTTAACTCTGACCGCCTTGACTCTTATCTTGGGGGCTTTACCCATAGAGCAATGTTTGTGTTTCAGAGCAGAAGGGAGCTGTAAATTAGTCCTGAAGCTCAAGAGGACTTATAAGTAACACTTTGTCTTTTATTTCAAAATAGGTAACCAACTGAGAGATAGAAGCAAGAATGGGTAGAGAGGTCAGAGGTTACTGTAGAAATTCTACCATATTTAAACGTGAGGCGAGTCGTCATACTTGTTTTTACAATGATAAGGAAAAAGCAGTAAACATAGAGGCTGCAATAAAAAGAATACAGGTAATCAAGGATGTCCTGAAAAGACCAAAGTAGCCTTGAGGATTGAAGGCTCCAATGTGAAGAAGTACATATGACATGGATAGGAAATATAAAAATGTGATATAATCACCAAAACTGGCCAACAAGATTGCATCCTGTGTACTCCAAGGAGTATAATTCACATGGAATCGGACGTCAGTGGCACACCTGGAGTTATAAACATTGATAGCGAATTTTTGGGCTGGAACCTGGATTCTTTGTCCGCCGGAATCGAAGAATGAGTCCATGGACAGAAAGTGGTATAGCAAAGATGGAGATTTATTGAAGAACAAGTACAGACTCCCACGTAGGGAGGGGAAAGGGTCCCACAGAATGAACTCCAAGTAGGAAGGGGGAAAGGGTCCCACTGAGTTCCTTTTCCCTATGGCTTATAAAGGCTGCAGATCCTGTGTCCTGACATCCCCTCTGATTGGTCAATATTCCCCTTCGAATTGGTTACCATAGTGATTCCTAAGGCCCTCCCTCATAGTCCTTCCATTCCTCTGAGCTTTCTTCTTTTCCATCTGAATGAAGGGCTTCCTTCTCTTTATTTTGTAAATATAGACCTTTCTTGGCTACTTCCAGTACCCTTGTCTTATGTAAATGCAACTGTTGCTGCTCCCTTGTCTTATGGAGATGTAACTGCACCTGGCTTCCTTGTCTTATGGAAATGTACCTTCTCCCAGTCTACAGCCCCTTGCTTTTCCATGGACCCCAATTCTAAAAAATCCCTAAGCCTGCCTGTGTTCCCCCAAAATTCCTGCTTCAATATGAATATAGATACAGATATTTCACAAGAATATCCTGAAGATATGACACCTCCAAAGAAGGAGCACTTAGTTCTTTCCAGAGAGGTTAAATAAAGCTTCATGGAGGAGGTAAAGTTTGCACTGATTCTTGAGGATGAATAGTTGTTTTCTTAGAGAAAAAGAAAAGAAAAGGTTGAGAGCTCTCAGGGAGAAGGCATTGGATAAACAAAGTGGAGAAACATGAGAGAGCGAGAGCGTTCGGTTCATAGGCACTAAGCCATCATTTTTCGAAGTTCCAGAGGTGTTTGAGATGGCTATAATAAAGGCACAAAAAAAATGAATTATAGATAGAAAGTGAGGTTCTAGTTCACAAGGACCTTGTGTGTGGTATACCCATTACACGAGCTGTCTCATAAGAGCAAGGAGCCATGATGAGTGGATTTTAACCACGTGAACTGGAGGACCCCACAAGCAGGAGACCTTAGTTCAAATGAGCCTATTAAACAAGGAAGGAAAGTCCTCCATTATTAAACGTTGAGGCCTGTCTCTTGGCTAAACCTGCATCCCACATAACGCTAAAAGTACCAAAATATCATGGGGTACATGGAGCCTTAAAGTCAGCCCAACCCCATGCTGAAAACTGAAACATATATACACAAATGAAATTAACATTAATTCTTTAGAGTTAATTACGGTTCTTGTGTTGTTGGTTTTTCCACATAATTGTCACTTTTTTAAAAAAAATCTTGGAAACAACATTGGACGTGTGGGAAAGACAGTTGCTAGGCATAAGTATGTGAGGGAGATAAGAATTTTCTCCTGACCAACCTGGTCTGTGCAGGCTTCCTGCATGAGATAGAATTTGTGAAGATTTATGAATGAGGCCAAAAAGGTGGCTTGCATGATAGAGGGATGAAAATAGTTGCAGGTCTATCACTCAGTGCAGAACAGAAAATGAGTACAAATGCCTTCTTTAGCACCTTAATATTTTCAAAAGTGATTTGACCTACATAATATTATTTGACCCTTAAATTAACTTTAAGTAAACCTTTTTCCTTTATTCATTATTTAATTCATTATTTAATGAATATTTATAGAATGATTACAATGCTCTTTGGCGCTATGTGTTTTAACCAAGGTCACCTCTCCGAGAAAGGTTGTTTCCCCAGGTAGGGATTTTTCCCTGAAGTTAGGGAGGGAATAAAATCCCTTAACTAAGTGCCAGGCGGGTAGTTAATCACTTTAAATAAGAACAATCACGCTTAAGCTACATAATCTTTACTCCCTGGAATGGAGATAAGAAACACCCTTACCTTTGTAATAGAAATTAACAGGATTAAAATCGGCTGGTATAAATACGGATGTAACAAGACAATAAACATCAGATCCTCATCACATCATCATCAGCTCCTAACCAGAACCTAGCCAGAGAACATGGCAAAAGATCCTGGACAGAACCTGGCTACAGAACTTCACTGAAGAACCTGGATAGAACCTGGCTAAAGAACCTGGTGACTGAACCTGGCTGGAGAACCTGGAGAACCTGGCTGGAGAACCTAGTGAGAGAACATGGCACCAGAACTTGGTTGGAGATCCTGACCAGAACTTCGCTGGAGATTCTGGAGGGAGAACCTCGCTATGCTGATGAACTGAACCCAGTTTCCATGTCATTCATTCTTCGCCGACTCCGTCCACACCTTTGGGGACCCCTGGACCCGCTGGGGCTGGACCCCAGCAAACTTTAAGTAAACCTTTTTCCTTTATTCATTATTTAATTCATTATTTAATGAATATTTATAGAATGATTACAATGCTCTGGAAATGAGCCAGTCCCCTGGGAGGAAACAGTACGAGGATAAACATGTTCCTGCCTCAGGTAACATAGACACCAGAGGGGGAAGGATATCCAAAATAGGTTAAGGGACCAAGAAACAATTACACAATCATCATTGGAATTCCCATGAAGAGAAAAGGAAATGCTGAGATAGAGATGAGGACAGAAATATGTCAATTAAATTTAGCAACAAGGAAGTTGTAAATTAAATGATTCCACAGAGAAGAAAAAGGAACAATTTGCTTTCAAGAGGAGGAAGAGTCAAAGAGAAGATGGAAATTAATTTAGGAAGGTTTGTAGGGTTCCTGGTTGGAAAATATGAGTTTGTTTCTTAAGACCACTTTCTCCATAAAATTTGAGGCAAGCTTTCTGCTGAATGAGGGAGTAAGAAATAGGTTTTGGAGCTTTGAACAGATAGATATGCCTTATGGAGTAGAAAAATGAACCTATTGGAGAAACATAGTTGGGTTTGGAGGCTATATTAGGTGCCAAATTGAGACTTGAGATGATTAAGGTATAGTGAAGCATTAACCATGTGATTTTCCCCAGCAATGTTCAACTGGCCTAGGTGTAGACATGAAGAAGATATATAGCAGCGTTTATCCAAGGTTTGAGGTTTTCCTCAAAAAGTAAAATAGAGGGGGAACAATATAAGAGAATTATGATTATCTGGAAGAAAAAGATTCTAATAGCACAGTGCATTTGATCTGAGCAAAGAGAAGAAAAATCAGGAGAGAATGAGTAGATGGTAAATAACGGTGTGATTGAAGGATTGGAGAGCTGGCAGATTACAGAGGGAATTAAGGGGGGAGTTTGGAACACAGAATGGGAAGATTGGGGAAGGTAAAGAGCAGCACCCGAATGAGGGTCAGAATGATGCTGGGTGACAGGGAGGCCTGGGCCCTGGTAGTGACTGACGGGTAAGCACAGGTGTGACACATGGCAGGGTTAGTGCCCGTTTCTCTTTAAGGAACCCCATAATCACGCATATCATCAGGGATGGAATGCTTTTGTAGTGATGCACAGACAAGAAACAGCTACTCCGCAAAGCCTGGTGAGGGCAAATAGGACACAAGGACCAATGAGAAGGTGAGTCTTGAAGCAGCCCCCTGACTTGGCCAAGGTTGCATGGCCAAGTTCATGATGGAACCAGGATGAACTTGAAAGTTATCTAATCCTCATCGGCTGTTTTTTCTACCATCTTAAACTTTACTGAGTGAAGTGCAGCCAGCCCCAGACTGGAAAGAGAGATAAAGGAAGTGAAACGTGTATAGGTTTTCTTAATAAGAATAACAATACATTTAGGCTTTAAGTGGGAAAGAGTCTGTCCACGTTAATGTTACATTTTTTTTTTTTTGAAATTTCATTGTCAAAAACTCACTTTGCCTAAAGGGAAACTGAGGCATAAAACGTAAAATAATTTGCTCTCTATTGTTCAGCAATTTAATTTTAGAGACAAGAATAATGATTGCTTCTTAGCCCTACATCATAAGCACTTACTCCCAAATCAAGTGGGCTAAATAAAAGGCAAGGAAAATTAGTTCTGCTCTCTGTACCCTCGCCTGGTAATGAAATATTCAATTAAAAGAAATTATGAGCCTTTAAGGATGATTGCTCTTGCACAAAGCGAACCGGAATGGAAATGCCTAACTACGATTCCATATCCATCATATAAGACTATTAATTGGAACAATTTTCATAAAAGCTCGGGTTGAACAATCTCATTAAGAAGGCATACCTTGTGAAGCAATCCTCGACTTCGAGTTTGGACCATGTTCCAGGGTTTCCTGCCCTTTGAGCCACCAATTCTGAATTATTTCAGAGATGTCATTGTAGCAGTATTTAGGGCCCTGACAGCTGAGAGCTTGCCAAGGACTTGTCAGATAATATTTCCATGGTTTTGCCTTATAAACACAACATTTTTCAAAGGTTCCAAAGATAAAAATTAGATGATGTGCATGTACTTTATTTATGTAGAGGTTATTTTTTGGAAGAACATTTTGTTTATAGATAAGTACATTATTGGGGGGGGGGGGGGTGTAATAGAAGTCCATACCCAATTATCTAAAGTTTAAGTAAATTTTGAATTTCTGACCTAGGAAGTCCTCTTAATAGCATACCCATAAAATATTTTTGAATTAAAGTTTGATAACATAAATGTATTCACAAATATGTCACAAAATTTCATTTGGCAGCTCTACTATTTTTCTTCAATTCAGTTAATACTCAATCACTGCTTTTGGCAAATGCATTAGGATATTCAGAGTAGGAGGGAGTTCTTAAGCTCACTGAATACAGACTGACATTTAGGGTTTTTTCTTTAGTATTTCCTGTATTCCGTTTCCATACAGAAATATTTTTTGATAATTAATCATTTCTTCAGACCATTATGTATTCTGCCAGGATTTTGATGTACTCTCATACAGCCACTGCTAACAAAGAATAGTGTGGATTTAGTGAAATCTGTATCTGCTGGGTTTGGCTCCTGTTTAGAACTATATTTCATTATTTTTATACTAAAAATTCAAATGAATGGCTGCAAGGAAGGAAGAAAATGTTAATATCCACCTTTGGCAACAATCAGAGAATATGATTGAAGCAGGTTATTATTATTACTAGAGGCCCGGTGAACGGATTCGTGCACCGGTGGGGTCCCTCAGCCTGGCCTGCGGGGATCGGGCTGAAACATGCTCTCTGACATCCCCCAAGAGGTCCCGGATTGTGAGAGGGCCGTTCTCGGATGACACACCCCGGAATCAGGCTCCCTTCTCTCTGGTTCCGGGTGCATCACCCAAGAACCATAGCTGCCAAGTCACCACAGCTCGGCAGCTCCTGCGTTAAGCATCTGCCCCCTGGTGGTCAGTGCATGTCATAGCTACCAGTTAAATGGTCGGATGGTCGCTTAGGCATAGATAGATAGATAGATAGATAGATAGATAGATAGATAGATAGATAGATAGATTATAGTTAATATTTGTTGAGTACTTACTATATTTCAGGCTCTCTTCTTTGCTCATTCTCCCCAACTGTTCCATAAAGATGCCATATTCTTATGGTACTCTTAGGCAACACAACAAACTCTATAATAGTTTCTTGTACCCATTAAACCAATAGAAAAATTATTGTAGAACTGATCAGTTCTATGTACAAATATTATTATATGAGATTGAATTTGTAGGTTGAAACTAGCACTGTGCAGGCAACTGTAACCCCAATTGTAGGTGTTAAAAGAATGGTTGTATTTTTGCTCCAGAGACCATTGAGTTAAGACAAGGAAATTCGCTACTTAGATATTATGTAACAAGCAACCTTAAGATGACCCACCATGCTTGCTAAACAATTATGGTGCAATGGGATGTGATAAAGACCAGGAAGTCTGTATGCATCAAGGAACCAGTCCTGGGGGTCTCCTTAGGATAAATGTAGACTTAGGTTTGGGTGAAATGATTTCTCCTCTGGACTGTATCGATATAATTTTCTATGACATTATTCCCAGCTATAGTTTACTAATTCTGAGTCCAGTAGCCACTTCAAAGTCAGAAGTAACAACTTGGCATCACAAACAGAATGGGGTACCCTACAGCATATCCCCTAAGAGAGTGACTCCTGAGAATGTAATCACATTCAATCCACTGGACCTAGAGTTGGTCATAGAAAAGCACAGATTGCAAATCTAAAAACAAGAACAGAGGAAGAAAGCACTCTGAAGCTCTCAGACTGGGTAGTGCTGGGGTGTTAGTTTTTTTTGTCTCTTTATGGAAAGAACATGTAAGTCCCAGTGTGGGGCCCAGGATGAGACGTTCAGAGTGAGTGGGAGGATCTTTACAGACTGTGGAGTGAGGAGAATTGTACAAGCAAATGTTATGAAGCCAAATGGAAAGAAATGATCCCTCAGACCATAATGAGTGAGAGAGACACGGCTCCCACAGTGGGCACTTGTGGGTTAGCACTGAGACTTGGTGCCTCATAGAGATGGTGGTTTAAAACAGGGATTCACCACAGAGAAGTAATGTTGTCCACTATTGTGAAGTCGAATGACACCACAGTAGAAAAGGCAGTATCCAGTTTAGAAATTTGATTTGACTCATGCAATTTTCAAAATCAAGCTGCCAGAAAAAATTCTACCAGACCCAGGTACTCTACTGCTCCGTCGATTCCTGACAACTTGCGATTGGTTTAAGGATTATCCCCAAATTAGGAAGGAAGCTGTCCTTGGACCTGAAAAGAGGAAGACAACTACAAAAAGTTGTACCTTGGTGCTGTTCAGAATTTTAAATGTCTACAATTTCATTCATAATTATCTTTTGGTATAAGTGGTGTTCCACTCATTTACCCAAAAGGACAGAAAAGGCTTTTCTACAAATGTCAAGAGATGATCAGAATGAATCCCCAATTGATATCAATCCTTCAACAGCAAGAGTGTGAAGGTTGAGATGGAGGCTGCAGCATGGGTGGACCGTCTACCAGCAGAGATTTAAATTGAAGGGACAAAAAGAATTCTAAATTTCTCAAAGCCATAACTAAAGTAAATTGCCAGAACATAATAGGTGGTTTGAGACCTAGCTATTTCCTGGGATTTTCTGTTTTTAGCGTAGAACAAAAAAATAGCAATCTACTTTCTTTGACCTGTTTGCCCAGTGAGTGGGTGTTTCTTTCCTAGCAGGCCAAGACGGTAGAGAAATGGCTTCAGAAAGTCACAAGGAGGAGGATGCTTCTTTAAAGCAGAGTAAAAGCTGAAATTGCATGTTGGAAATGGAAGGCTAATTGTTTCAGACTTTTCGAGTGGCTGTTTAAAATTGGCACTGCTCTATGTTGTAGAAAAACATATATATCAAACAATAGAAAGAATCGTGCAATAAAATTGGGAGCTTTAAATGAGATAACATTTTCAGAGTTTCTCTTGTTTGTCCTTTTAGGGATTTTCTTGTTGATGTTCATTAAAAAGTAGAGAATGTTTTATCCATAATATATGTTCATAGGAGAAGGCATGCAGTTACCTTGGAATCTAAGGCTTGTGATGTCAGCACAGCACGCTAACCATATTCCTACGTACCCATAGACTGCAATGAACTTGATTAAGAAATGCTAAATAATGGCTGGGCTTCAATTTTGGCATTTGATTCCACTTGGCTAATATTTCTGGGGTTTTGCCAAGCTTGACTAGGAGCTATTCACTGCGGTCCTGGGTGATGTCTAAATGTTATGGGAGTTTGGTTCAGGAGGGCAGATATGCGGGCGCAGCACACCCCCTCCCGTCTGGATTGCAGTGGCATCTGTGATCTTCTTGAAGGACAAGGTTTGCAGGCTAGGTTTTAGCTAATTATGGTGCTTTGATCCTTATTGATCTGGATGATAGGATTTTAAAAAAATGTATGGATTTGTAAAAATTGCCCAACTTATTCTGGTTCAGCGCATTAAATATCTACTCGTGTGTTGTTGTTTTTTTTTTTTTAATATATTTTATTGATTTTTTACAGAGAGGAAGGGAGAGAGAGATAGAGAGTTAGAAACATCGATGAGAGAGAAACATCGACCAGCTGCCTCCTGCACATCTCCCACTGGGGATGTGCCCGCAACCCAGGTACATGCCCTTGACCGGAATCGAACCTGGGGCCCTTCAGTCCGCAGGCCGATGCTCTATCCACTGAGCCAAACCGGTTTCGGCGTGTTGTTGTTTTTTAATATTTGACTTGGTTACTGTTTCGGTTTATTGTCTATGGATAACTGCCACAAAACTTGCAGTGTTTAATGCAGCCTTTTTTGGGGGGGGCAGGGTGTTACAATTTTGCAGTTAAGGAACTCAGGAATGACTCAGCTGGAGTTCATCTCTGATCCGTGTGGCATTAATTGGGCCAACTGGGCATGGAAGATGCTCTTTCAACCTAACTTTTTCACTCACGTGTTTTTGGTTTCAGAGCTCCTTGGCCACTCTGTCTCCATGTGGTGTCTCATCTTTTAGGGTCTCTCCACTTGCCTCTGGCTTCTCACAGCCTTCTGGGCTCAGAGAGTGACCTTCGCTCAGAACACCTGGCTTCCAGGGTGCCAGGACAGAACTGTAAGCCTTCTTCAGACCCAGCCTCAGAAATCCCAGAACAGCATGCTTGTCATGGTCTATTGTTCAAGCAAGTCACTAAGGCCAGCCCACATCCCAGGGGAAGGAAATTTGACTCCACGTCTCAAAGGAAGGAGTAGCAAAGAATTTGCAGCCATCTTTAATCTACCAAAGTTACTGTTTATAGTACTTACCACTTTACCTTTCAAAGTATTTATAAGAGAACTAAATTGAGAAAGGGGTGTTTTATCTCCAAGCCCTCTAAGAAATTGGAATCGTGGTGGAAATTTGTCTATAGACACTTAATATCCACAACAAATTCCTCTGTCCTTCATCCTCTGATCTGCACTATTGGTTCATTCCAAAGAGGAAATATTTTGAGGACTTCTCAGGGTGGTTTCTGGATCGTACCCTTTGCAGCCAATTCTGATTATTAAAAACTTCTTGGGGGAGTGAAGGGGAGAGGAACTGGTCTATATGTTTCTGAGATATGGATTTTAACTTTTATAGGATTCATTCCTTCTAAGGAGAAAGAAAATAATATTTAATCCCAAAACATAGGGAGTGGTAAATACTATGTCCAGGAATAGTTTAGCTCTACTAACTGCAGTTTGTTTTAAAACAAGAATTAAATGAGAAATGTTCAAAGACTCTCTAAGAAGGTTTCCAAAGGAGAGATCGGATCAGTAGCAGAACATCCTATGACAGAAAGAGAGAAAGGCCACTCCACTCATGAAGGAAAAAAACAAACAATAGAATGCAACCCCACGGTTCCAGCAGGAGGGCTTGCTGTTTACACCTCTTGGCCCATCTGGAAAAGAGTAAGGTAGGATTTTGGCAAATCCCCAAAGTTAATATTTTCCTCTAGGTTATATCGCAGCGTTCTTTGTGTCCTTGAAAACATAATGTGATCTCTGGGGAAAGGCCATTTGTGTGTGTGTTTTTAACTTTGTGAACTGCTATTTTATGCTGTTATGTTTGCTGGATGCGACATTAACCAATTGAATCAATCCTGAGACATTTGCAAGTTTTATTTGTTTGTTTGTTTAATATCCTGGAGGGTGGATCAAAGTCCAGAGGCCTGGGAAAGAGAGTGAAAATTAAAGAGTTTGGTGACATGCATTTTGTTCTTTTTTTAAAATTAAATTTATTGGGGTGACATTGGGTAAGAAAATTATATAGGTTTTGGGTGTACAAGTCTATAACACATCATCTGTGTATTGTATTGTGTGTTCACCGCCTCACATCAAATCTCCTTCCATCACTATTTATACCCCTTCTACCTTCTTCTACCTCTACCCACCTCTCCTTTTCCTCTGGTAATCACCATACTGATGTCTGTGTCTATAAGTTTTGGGTTTGTTTTTGTTTTATTTTTTTGTGTTGTGTTCTTTTGTTTTGTTTTGTTTTTTTTAAAATATATTTTATTGATTTTTTACAGAGAGGAAGGGAGAGAGATAGAGAGTTAGAAACATCGATGAGAGAGAAACATCAATCAGGTGCCTCCTGCACACCCCCTACTGGGGATGTGTGCGCAACCAAGGTACATGCCCTTGACCGGAATCAAACCCAGGACCCTTGAGTCTGCAGGCCAAAGCTCTATCCACTGAGCCAAACCGGTCAGGGCTGTTTTTGTTTTTTTGCTTAATCCCTTCGCCTTTTTCACCCAGCCCCACAACCATGCATCCCCTCTGACAGCTGTCAGCCTGTTTTCTATGAGTCTGTTTCTATTTTGTTTGTTAGAGATTTTTGTTCATTCCCCTATGATGCAGATGTTACATTCCATGCTGTCCCAAAGATCCCTTAAACAATCCTCATTTTTTAAAAACTATTTTCTCTCTTTGCTGCACTGGTTGGGGGTTTTTATCTACCTTGTCTTCCAAAAGACTGATTTGATCCTCTGCTTCATCTAACCTACTGTTTACTCTTTCCTGTGTATTCTTCATTTCAGATATTATATTCTTTATTTCTGACTGATTCTTTTTATGGTTTCCATGTCCTTTTTCATGCTGTTATGGTTCTCACAAAGTTCCTTGTAGTTTTCAATAAGTTCCTTCAACATCTTTTTAACCATTTTTCTGAACTTGATACCTGATAAGTTGCTTCCATTTCATTTAGCTTTTTTTCTGGAGATTTCTCCTGTTCTTTATGTAGGACATGTTTCTTTGTTTCCCCTTTCTAGCTGCCTCTTTGTGTCTGTGTCAATGTATTAGGTAGATCTGCTATGACTCCCAGTCTTGATAGGATGGTGTTATGTAGTAGGTGTGATCCAGTGGCACCTGCACTGGGTGCTCCAGAAATGTCCCTTGTGTGGGTGATGGGCCCTCCTGTTATAATTGAGTCTTGGTTGCCATTGGCCTGTTCATGCATGGGATCAACCTTCAGGCTGGCCAACTGTGAGTCTCAATTCTTTTTTTTTTTCCTTTGAGATGTTTGTATTGATTTCAGAGAGGAAGGGAGAGGGAGAGAGAGATAGAAACATCACTGAAGAGAGAGAATCATTGATTGGCTTTCTCCTGCATGTCCCCCACTGGAGATTGAGCCTGCAAACCAGGCATGTGCCCTAACCAGGAACTGACCTCCTGGTTCATAGGTTGATGCTCAACCACTGACTCACACTGGCCAGGTGAGGCTCAATTCTAATCGTGCTGTGTGAACTGCTGTGTGGGTGCTGACCACATGACTGAATTTGCCTCAGCAGGGTCTGATGCCTGCTGAGAGCTCCCTTTGGATACGCCTCTTGTGAAGCTTACTGTTTCCTGCTCTAGTGTTGCCTGAAGCTGGCCACTGTGTGTTGGTTCTGAGCTTCTGACATTGGCTGTCATGCAGGTCAATGTCAGATGCTTCCTGTGACTGGCCCTGGGCAACCTGTTTGGAGCTACAAAGTGATCTACAGTTTGTGGCTGCCTCTGCTGGGCATGGGTGTGCACGGGAAGGACCAAGCTGTGCACCAAGGCCACCTGTTACCAGCACTGGGCCTGGTGACAGGTCAGCAAAAGTCCTCAGGCACTGCCTCTGCCTGCCCCTGCCTGCCCCTGCCTGCCAGCAGTCTGTTAGGCTCAGTTACTGATTGAGCCTCTGGCGGTATTTGAGTTGCATGAGGTAGGTTTATAGTGAGTCATCAGGTAAAGGTGAGTGGTGTTCACCAGATTGGTAAAGGTTCAAACCCAGCCCTAGCTGATTTGGCTCAGTGGATAGAGTGTCGGCCTGTGGACTGAAGGGTCCTAGGTTCGATTCCAGTCAAGGGCACATGCCCAGGTTGCAGGCTCAATCCCCAGTTGGGGGGCGAGGGGGCGTGCAGGAGGCAGCCAATCAATGATTCTCTCTCATCATTGATGTTTTTATCTCTTCCTCTCCCTTTCTCTCTGGAATCAATAAAATATATATATATATATATATATCTTTTTTTAAAGGTTCAAACCCAGTGTCAGTGCTGGGTCTGAGGCCACTCAGCAAATGTCCTAGGGTATACCAAGTCTAGCTGCTACCCACTGGGTACTCACACACCTCTGTGGTGAGGTAAGGTCTCAAGGAGTTGTTACGGTGGGGCCAGTATAGTTCATCAGGCCCAAGCAGACCAAGATTTGGTTGTGTGAAGGGAGGGCTCTGCACTGTTTGGGTGCTTGAGGGGGGAAATGGTCCTTGTCCTAGAGCCACACAACTCAGTCTGTCCCAGATTCTGCTGGGAAGATTTACAAGGTTTATTTAAAATTAATTGATAATTGTCTGACAATACCCCTATTCAAGATATACCCTAGGATTCATTTGTACATTAATTCTTATCTGTAAACCACATCAGTCCTGTCTGAAGGCAAAAACAGATTTGATAATTTAATGTGTTTATAATTTGATGGACTTTAATGTAAAGAGAAATTGGCTAAGTGTCTGTAGCGAGTCAGAGTGCACCTTCTCAGAAAGGAGAAAGAAATGGAAAATTAGGATAATGCTGACTCTAAATCCTATAGAAGCCTATAATCACAGTAGAGTAGTAAGGTGACAGGCAGTGTTGTCATCTAGAGTGGAGCTAACTCTCAAAAAATAATAATTCTGTACCTCCATGTGTTTCGCTAGGCTGATGTACAAATGTATGTGGTAGAATACACACACCGAATTTAAAAATGGATATACAATATACAGAGGGTCTATGAGTAAATCAATGAACACACGAGGTGCCCATCTAAAAGCATAATGAAAGGCAACAGATGGGGGAGTACATATCTGCTCCAATTCCATGAATCACCACATTCATGAGGACTTTACTACCGTGACTTAACCACATGAGTGTGGAAGAAAGATATTTGGTATCAGATTGGGTGGATCCATGAATATACAACATAATAAACAAAAAGATTAATTGTGATCAAATATTAGGAATTCTGTGTATGCATTTGAAGACAGGGCCTTGGAAGATTTGAGGAAACAAAAATGGACTTGAACTTGAATCTTCAGAATTTTTCCTTCAGAATGGACTTTGTGGTAGTGTAAGCTCTCAGTTAGAAAGACTTCTAGGTTGAACTCAGTTCATTTGGATATGAAAAGAACTGTTACCTAATGGTTCCATTTGCAATCCCAGTGCATTTTATGTTTTATGAAATTACTATTTGCTTACAAGAGAAAATGGTATTTGAGAGGCAAGTTTAGTGCATCTTATTGAAGATGATGATGTGAGCTCTAAGTTTAACACCCCCCAAAATATAAAGTAGAGATGAAGAGAAATAAAAACAGAAAATAATCTGTATTATTCTTGGAAACTAGAAAAAGGCCCATACATACTCAATAACTTTAAACTTTTCTATAAAAACAAATAGGAACTAAAGTGATAAAAGAAATGGTCAAATCATAATTCAATTCAGGAGAAAAACATCTACATGAAGATCAAGTTCAAGTGACTTCCCATAAGGAAATGAAAGGGAGAAAATATTTGGTGGTCTTTGCTAGGTAGTCAAACTCATCTACATGCACAGTGATGTTCTGGATTAGATCCTGGAATAATACAAGGACATTAGTGGGAAAACTGATAAAGTCTAAATAAAATCTGTAGTTTAGTTGTTAGTACCATGACAGATGTATTTTGGTTGTATAAAATGTTAGTATTAAGAAAAATATATGTGAAGAGTATACAGAAACTCACTGAAACTCACTACTATTTTTACAACTTTTGTAAATTTAAAGATATTCCAAAATTAAAAGTATATATATATATATTAAAAACATAAGTCACATGAGCACATCTAAGAAGAGTTAGTTTCAAAACAACATGAGATCGGGATCCATTCTTGATATTTACTACTGACTACAGAGGAAGGGCATGTGGGGAACACCAATGATGCATGATTGCCACAGTTCACTCTGTGAAGGATTCAGCTGAGCAAATGAAAAACAGCACATGGGACAGGGACCCTATCCTGAAGAGCAATTTTTCATAGTTATTGGGACAACAGCGAGTGGGAGAATGCTCAGAACTACTGTGAGGATATGCCACCCACTGGATAGAAATGGGGTACTGTCCTGTTCATTTAGGTGCTCCCGCAACAAACATGGAGAGGAAGTTGTCAACAAAGAGGCAATTCCCTGCTTCAGCTTCCTCTAGCTGTAATTCCCTCCCCAATGCTCATCAGCTATCAGCTGCCTTTCCTGGACAAGGGAAATCATACTAAACAAAATTTGCCCATTCTTCCTTCTTATGGATCAAGATAATTTAATATGAAATCAGCCCAACTCTGACACAACCGTGTCTCGATTACCAACATGAGACAACAATACTTTCTTCAGCAATGGTGAACAAATTGAAGAGACTAGAAACTGGTGAAGATTTAGCAGTTGAAAAATGGATACCCGTCAGAGTCAGCATCTTCCTATGCAGCAGAATTTCTATGGGAAATACAGTATCACTATGGAAAATGGTGAATTTGCATCACCCATGACTGCAAGGAGAACTTAGCATATGTTAAAGCTGATAATGCCATCAGGACAAAGAAAGAAAAATACAGAAAGATTACTTGGACCCCACAAGCCACTCTCGCAGTGGTGTCAATTCCCTTTTGCTTAGGACACGATAATAATTTCCACCCAGGGAAGGACACATAAACGGTAAATCACTGCATTGACTGAAGAAGTCACGTTCTTCATCTCTACCTAGATTTACTGTATTTCCTCTTCCCGCATATTGCAAAATAGACTTTTCATATCCAAAATGAGAATAAAAACCTTAGGTCGTTTCCAGCAACATTAATGTCCCAGATACAGATACCCAGCGAAAGAGTCTGATTCACTTCTTCTTGGAAAGTATTCACTTTATTTGCATGTCACAGAACTAACAAGACCGTTTCCTAGGGCTGCCTTAACAAAGTACCGCAGATTGGATGGCTTAAGCAAACAGAAATTTATTTTCTTCCAGTTCTGGAGGCTAGAAGTCCAAAATCCAGGTGTCAGCAAGACCATGATTTCTTTCAAATCTCCGGAGAATGATTCTTTGTTGTGTCTCCTAGTTTCTGGTGGTTGGTGGCTATTGTTCGCATTCCTTGGCTTGTCCAATTTCTACCTCTCGCATCATGTGTCTGTCCACTTTATATATTTGTATGGTACATTCCTTGTGAGTCTGTGTATCCAAATTTTATTCTTCTTATAAGGACAGCAATCATTAGATTAAGGCCCCTCTAATTTACTATAACCTCATCTTAAATTAATTATATCTTCAAAGACGCTATGTTTGAATCAGGTCATGCCCATAGGGAATGGGGATTAGGACATCCACATATCTTTTGGGGATACACAACAGCTACCCAGCAGTTCTGGTAGTCATCTGACAAGTCATTTCATTTTTTCCTCAGCTTCTGTTCTGCTAGGTCCAGGGGGATAATTGTCATCCCAAAAAATTCCCTACACACAACCTGTCAAAATACATTTCTAACCTATATCATTTTAAGTCACCACCAAATTCTCTCTCAGATTTACAGGGATATAACTACAACCAAACCATTGGTTATTTTAAGTATTTGGGTGGTAAAAAATAGTTGTGAAATTTGTACTTCTGTCATTCATAAATGTCAATGTTGCCAATGTTTAGGTTTCTAATGGCTTGATGATGATTCCAGGTGTAGTGACCACTATATTTTGTGATTTATTCTTGGAACTTCTGAAACCTCAACCCATCACAGAGCACATCCACCGGTATCCACCTATTTTCAGCACTTTGTGTAGCAAATAACCTCCTGCAATAAAATATGAGTGTCTGACAGCAGATAGATTCTAATTTCTTTCTCTCTAAAGGATGAAGTAGGGCTGTTTTTCTAAATTGATTAGAAAGGATTAAGTTTTTTCTCTAAGGCCTGCATGTCAACAGCTACGGGTCAGTAAATGCCAGAGATTTCTTCTTCCATCTTAGAAGCTATCTTGATATGCTGCTAGACATAAGTTATGATCAACTTCCTTTGGGCAATAAAACATTAGCTATTTTATTATGTGTTTTATTGCTATAGAACAGGTGAAATGTCTTGAGGAGACCAGCTAATCCCAGGGTGGAGAAATCGGTGTACCCATTCAGTTGCATTACACTAGTCCATCATGCTGTCATTGCAACAAGATTCCCGTTACCTACCTGTAGTTGGAAAATATATTTGTTTTGAGGCCTGACTCATAGGCCTTACCCACTACAAATTCAGTCACCTACTGTGGGGGAGGGGAAAAATTTTATCCTTGTAGGTTCTTCTAGCTAGTATAATAATTATATCAACATGAGAGACTAACAGAAAAAAAGTGACCAAATTTAATTACATACATATGTATGGTAACCCCACATACATGGGAGAATCAGAGACTTCACATACATTAGAAGTTAAGAGGTAGAAAGATAAAATGGGAGTCATATGACATCCTGAGCCAAGGAATATGGTAAGGTTCCTGGAGCTTTGGAGGGGAGGAAGGTTGCTCACAGGATGATAATAAGAAGAAAATGTTTAGTAATTAGAAGTTTGCCCTGCCACATGGATATCTCATAAAAAAATTATTTGTGGTAATAACTCTATGGGCAAGGCTCCCAATTTAATTCTTTAAGACAGAAACAGAAGTTTTTCTTTCAATCAAAGGGTCTCATTTGCATTCAGCTCAAACTAATTCACGTGCCACAGTAGCACATCTGGGGAGGCCTGAGCTGAAACCCCTCACCACAGAAGAATAAAGTTTATTAAAATAAGCCAAGGGTTTCCGTTCTGCATCTTGTTCTTCATAGTCGATGCTAATCTCAACTCTGGTAGGAATCCTTCCCCACTGAACCTCCACGGTCCTTCTGGGACAGGATAATATCCCCTTACACATCCCTCTGCATGACAGTTTCAGTTGTCTGGAGTTCCCATAGGTGCAGTTCCTCACTGTGCCAGGGCCTCAGTTCTGAGATGACAGGGGAGAAGGGCTAAGGGTCCTGGAACACACAAGAGGGATGCTAAAAGATAATTTCCAATGAAGGGAAAATCATGACTCTCATAGAGACATAAAATAACATGTTAAAAATTTATTTCACTCACAATTAATAAAGAAATCAGGTAGATGCTAAAACTGGTTCAAAAGAGAATCCAAAGAACAGAAATATATAGATCTGGAATATTGACATGAATGTATAAATGTAGGCAAAACTGGATTTCCCATTGGAAAGGGCTGTAAAGATGAACAAATTGAAGAAAAGAGATAGTGAAGAAGATTTAGCATATAAAAAGGATGCTCATCTGAGACAGTGTTACTAGACAGAACAGAATTTACATGTACATAGATAAGAATTAATTTACCTTGCTATTAGTTATCCTCCATTTACAGAGTTGTAAAGTAGCTTTTATAGAATCACTATCAGATAACCCAGAGTCTAGACAATGCAGTTTTCCCCAGTGGCAAAATTTAGGTAAATCCAGGCTTAGAAGTCTTTCTGGGGTCATTGGTATATAAGTTTATAACATTACAAACAATATTCTCTGCTGGTGTGGAAAAATTATGAAATCTGAGGAGAGATGTTCTTATATGTCTCTGGGGTGTACAATGGGCAGAAAGAGATGGCAGATGATAGTGAAAGAATGGAGAAAGAGAAATGGAGATGAGAGAGAGAGAGAGAGAGAGAGAGAGAGAGAGAGAGAGAATGAATGAATCCGGAGGGACAAGCTGCACTTGCTTGACAGGTGCTGGTGCTAGACTATCAAGGACCAGTGCAAACCATCACGGTGTGTAGGACACCCACAGGTGAGTAAACTGTCGCAAAGCTCCTCTCTAAACTGTGAGGCTCTGTAAACTTCCCCGTGTATGCAAATATCTTCTCGGGAAGAAGATAGAAGAAACCTTCTTGAAGGAAGACAAACAGCCCTGATAAGAAGATTAATTTTTACTTGTATAGTTCTCAAAAGTGACTGAGCTAGAAGAAGCATATATAGTAGACTAGAAGAGGGCAAACTTCTTTCAATTACCAAACTTATTTCTTATGTCATCATCAGGAGTGAGGTTTCAAGAGCAAGATGAGATTAGTTTCCTCCCTGACCGGGTGCCTTAGTTGGTTGGAGTGACATCCAGTACACCAAACATTTGAGGGTTTGATCACCAGTTGGGGCATATGTGGGAGGCAACCAATCGATGATGTTTATTTCTCTCCCTCTCCTTCTAAAATCAAGAAACATATCCTGGGATGAAGATTTTAAAAAGATAAGATTAGTTCTAATTAATATGAGATGCCATTAAAAAGACATTTTACACATAGTGTTTACACTTTGATCCACCCAATGCACACTCTGGAGACATAAAAGTACATCTCTCTCATTTTTCATATTTTTTCCACCTGTAAGCCTACTTTTGCCCTATCCTGTTTATACTATCCTAAACACACTTATTGGTTTTAATATTTTTCCAGTGATTCTTGAATATTCAAGGTAGACTGTCACAGTTGTAAACAATTCTTTTTTTTCCCTTTTTGTCAATAATTTGCCTATTATTCCTTACTTTAAATCCCAGAACAATGTTGAAGAATAGTGTGTTTAGGTCAACTTTTTTGTTTCTTTTGGACTTCCATGGAAAAAGTCATGGGTTTTACCTTTACTTGTAAATATAAAATTAGTTGATTTTTAAAATATTGATATTATTCAGCAGATTATAAATGGATTCTTTCACTTATAATTATCTAAAGCTATATAAAAAATCAGAAGGGAATGTTGACTTTTTCTCTTTGACTTATTAAAATAACTAGAGGCCCAGTGCATGGATTCATGCACCGGTGGGGTCCCTCAGCCTGGCCTGCAGGGATCGGGCCAAAAAATGGCTCTCTGACATCCCCCGAGGGGTCCAGGATTGTGAGAGGGCAGTTCTCAGGTGACGCACCCTGGAATCGGGCTCCCTCCTCTCTGGTTCTGGGTGCATCACTTGAGAACCGCAGCTGCCAAATCACCACAGCTCAGCAGCTCCTGCATTGAGCGCCTTCCCTCTGGTGGTCAGTGCGCCTCATAGCTACCGACCAGTCAGACAGTCGGACAGTTGGATGGTCGGATGGTCACTTAGGCTTTATATATATAGATGGCTTATAATATTGAAGCATTTATAATTCTGAAACTAAACCCCTTTGGTCAAAGTGTATTGTCTCTTAATAGAGTGCCATATTCAATCTGCTACTTTTATTTATTTTTTTTCATTTATGTTTTATTGCATCTACGTCAACAAATATAGACTGTACAATTTCTATGTTTTGGAATGTATTGAGATTTCTTTATGACTGAATTTATGAGCTATTCTTTTCACTTTTTAAAAAATTTGGATTGAATTTATTGGGGTGACACTGGTTTATAAAATTATATTGGTTTCAGGTGTACAATTTTATAATACATCATGTGTACTGTGTGTTTACTACACCAAGTCAAGTCTCCTTCCATCTTCTACCTCCCACCACCCTCTTTCCCTCTAGTAAGCACCATACTGTTGTTTGTGTCTATGATGTTTTCTGTTGCTATTGTTAATGTGATGATATTTTATCACTGATAACCTGTTTTATTTCTAATACATTCATAGGATTTCTCAATATACTTTTAAAATTTAATTTTTATTAGAATATATATTTCTTGCAGCTTGGTTATTGTTTTTCCTCTATTGGAGATAGAGTTAGAAATAGATACAGAAACAGAAATAAAGAGATAAACACACTGAAAAAAGTATATATCTCTAGATAGATAGATAGTGATAAATTGATAGGTCGATAGGTAAGATAGATAGATGATAGATATCTAATGTGTATGTGCATATTATTATAAAAATAAATATGTAAATTGTTAAATCTTAAGAATATGTAAACAGCAATTAAATATGATTTTTTACCCAGTTATTCACTTCTAGAAATTTATCATATGAAAATAATGATATTTATTGTAACTTCAACAATGACAAAAATTTAAAAACAATTAAGCATCCAAAAATAGAGTACTTATTATTTATATTATAGCCCATTCATTTGATTGAATACTATGCAACCATTAAGAAGGATTTAGTGTATACATGACATAAAAATGTGTTTATAGTCTGACCAGTGTGGCTCAGTGGCTGAGCGTTGACCTATGAACCAGGAGGTCACGGTTCAATTCCCAGTTAGGATACATGCCTATGTTGTGGGCTCTATATCCAGTGGGGGGACATGCAGGAGGCAGCATATCAGTGATTCTCTCTCATCATTGATGTTTCTATCTCCCTCTCCCTTCCTCTCTGAAATCAATAAAAATATATTTTTAAAAATGCATTTACAACATATTTCACAAAACAGATTGTGAAACAGCATAAATATAATAATTATTTTATTTTATGGTATTTTTATATATGAATTATGCATACATATGTGCATAGAATAACATTAAAAATAAGGAACCATCCTTATCTCTAAGAAATTGGGCTAGATATGTTTGTATGTTTTCTTTTATCTGTATTTTCTAATTTACTGCAACATATATATGTATATGTTATTAAAAACACTAGTGCCCCGGTGCACAGATTCATGCACATTGAAAGGTAATTAATTAGAAAAAAATATTTTAATATCACTATTCACCCTTTCTCTATAATAGAAGTGTCAGGTTGTGCCAATAGCGGGTCTTCAGACAAATTCTGTCAAGGACGCTGCTTTCTTTCAGCTTCAGAATGTCAACAAAAACAACCAAATTCACAATCGACAATGACAGATTGAAACAAATGCGATTAACGCCAGCAAGGGTTTTATATGTATCATGCATGCACGAATCAACGTTTATTTTTAAATTGCCAGTGCGTGTCTTATGTACTGGCTGGTCGGTTGGTCAGACAGTCGGATGGTTGCTTAGCCTTTTATATATATAGATATATGTGTGCTTTCCATGATAAAGTAATATTTCAGAATATGTCATCTGCAGAAGGACAGAATCCCTAGAATCCTGCCGAGTTTTGGTTATTATAGCTAGATCCTACTTACCTACAGATAGGGGGGAAAGTTGGACAATTTATATGTCCTTCCCAAAGTGTACCTTTTTACTTTCTATTTGACATAGAAAATTATGTATTATGTTTCTGTCTGGGAGTAAGCAAATATTTTTATCCTTGCCATTTCATCTTTTCTTTCCATTTCGGGATTCATATGAACATTGAAGAGCTGGCTGCGAGCCATATTTTCCCTCCAAGCTTGACTATTCAGATCATATCCAACAGAGCATCTCAAAGAAGCCTCATCTAATTTAAAACCCTTATGCGAATAAAATGTCAACACAGTTTTCCTATAAGCTCGCAGCAAACTAGTGTCAAACATGTTGGCGCTGCTGGGTAGAGAGTAAATGATTTTTACACGTTGTGCGCTTTTATCCTTTAACAAAGAGTAGGAGAGGAAATTGTTTTCTGCCTCTCCCCTCTTCCCTTCCCGCACATTTTTCTCTTTCGTCTGCTTCCAGTGCCCTTGAAGGCTGTATTGAATCTGACAAAGGATCAAGTAGCAGGGAGTGGGAGCAATGAAAGATACTAAGAGGCTCCAACTGCCTGTCGAAAATCTGTTTATACAGCACCTGGGTCACTCTCATCTGATAGGCTTTTCTCTATGGGTTATTGTGTCTATGTCAGGGGTAAAAATGCCAGTTCCCTGGTTGCTCAGCTCTGCTCTATAGAATTCCGCCGCCTTCATCTTCCGCTTGGTACCTCGTTTTGTTTGAAAGAGGCTGCCTTTCCAGCCCCATCTGTGATCACCAACAACACACAATCTCCCCTTTGTTCAGAGTGACCTTTATATTTGACTAAGGGTGAAACGTGTTTTGAAACCTAAGCCACTTTTGGCAAAGAGGTCTTTTAAAAAAAAAATGTAACTGAGACTGCCCTGCACAGAAATAAATGCTGCTGCTTTCATTGTTATTCATCCAGTGTTTCTCTGTGCATTTTGTTTGGGAATTTCCAAGTACAATGCCAGTGTTCAGAAATGAATGCAACATCACAGACAGGAGCTTCCCTGGGGTGTGGTGAGCTGGTGGCGGCCCTAGCACTGCAGCGTTATTTTTATTTCTTGGGAGGGCGGCGGGTTGAGGGGGAGTCCCACACTCCTGCCAAAATCAAGTGGCTTCAAGAATCAGGCAGCGGGGCAGTCACCAGGGGAGGCAGAGATGGGGAGAATGTTGGCACTGAGACCTGAGATAATATGGAGCTTATATGCATATCCCATCACTCGCTCCGAAGCCCCAGTAACCTCTGTTACCTAGGAATAGCAAACAGAATTGTCTTTTGCATCTGTACTCTGCCTGGAAGGGATGTATTTTGGAGCAGAACAAGCACCAAAGAGTGAAAGCAGGTCCTTCCTAAGCAAGCCAGTCTCTCTTTCCTTCCTGGGCACCTCCCTGCCCTCCCCCTACGCCTTACATGTTTGTTTGTATGCTGTAGGATCCAGGTAAAAACAAACACAATTTTGAGGATAAGAAATGGTCAAAGAGGGACCCTTTCGAGACATTTGAGCTTTAAGAAGTGAAAGGCACACAAAGTTTCATTACCCTCAACTCATGCTTCTATCATGGAAGGTCTTGGACTTCACACGTTCCCTGGACTTAATGACAGATGGTGCCTTTCTTCTTAGGAGCATAGAAACGCAGTTTGGTAGGTAACTAAAAAGTCATAACAAAATATTGATCTAGAGCAGCGGTTCTCAACCTGTGGGTCGCGACCCCTTTGGGGGTCGAATGACCCTTTCACAGGGGTCACCTAAGACCATCAGAAAACACATATAATTACATATTGTTTTTGTGATTAATCACTATGCTTTAATTATGTTCAATTTGTAACAATGAAATTGGGGGTCACCACAACATGAGGAACTGTATTAAAGGGTTGCAGCATTAGGAAGGTTGAGAACCACTGATCTAGAGAGAATAAAAACTTGCATTGAGATACCCATTCAAAGAAAAATCAAGACGGCTCTATGTTAAAACACTCAAGTATATAATAGATGAATAT
This sequence comes from Myotis lucifugus, assembly GCF_000147115.1. Taxonomy (NCBI): domain Eukaryota; kingdom Metazoa; phylum Chordata; class Mammalia; order Chiroptera; family Vespertilionidae; genus Myotis; species Myotis lucifugus. The sequence goes on along the minus strand of NW_005871325.1, from coordinate 154,712 downwards.
TCTGAATAATGTCAGGACATGTATTACTAAATTTCTACTTTGTAAATTATACCCACTGAAAAAATATACCTGGATAATATAAATATATTTTTTGCTTAAATTTTACCACTACTTATGAATAAATATAGAACCATGTGGTGTTAAAGAAGGTTAAGAAAGGTTTAGTTGATATAATAGAGAAATCCCTAAATTTCACATGTAACAGAAGTTATAAGGCCAAGAGCAGCACTTAGGAGTTCCTGTGTTGCATTCAGAGGCCCACGCTGACCTCTCCCATCATCAGTGCATCTGACCAACAGATGGGAGAAGAGACTGTGAAGTGTTGCAGGGGGGAGAGGTGTTGGCTATAGACCAGGCCCGGTAGTTATATTCATCCCGCTCACCCTACAATGCACTGCCCTGAGCCCAGTCACATGGCCCTACCTAGATGTGCAAGGAGCTGAGGAGTCCATGGCTGAGGAGCCACGCCCGAGCAACAACACTACATTATGGAAGGGGAACCCAGAGCAGAGCCAGCTGTCTCTGCCACAGCAACTAAGAGACCATCTGTCTCGGTGCTTTTCAAAATGAGTTCCTCAAAGTCCTGAAACGCATGCTCCCAACTCTCATTTCATCTAGAGAACCTTCCCCTTTAGCAATTTTAGCTACTTCAATTTCTTTTAGAGTTTCCATGACTTTAAAAATGAAGATAGTCCCGGCCAGTGTGGCTCAGTTGGTTGAGCATTGTCCCAAGCACTCAGAGATTGTCCGTTGGATTCTTGGATCAGGGCACATGTCTGGATTACAGGCTCGACTGCCAGTAGGGGACGTATAGGAGGCAGCAGATCAATGTTTCTCTCAACAATGTTTGTCCCCCTCCCTCTCTATTTAAAACGTCAATAGAGAATATTTAAAATAAAATAAAAATGAAGGCTAAAAATCATATAATCATCTCAATAGAGGCAAAAAAAGCATTTAACAAAATTCAACATTAATTTATGATAAAAACTCTTCACAAAGTGGTTGTAGAGGGAACATGTTTTAAAATAAGAAAGGCCATCTATGACAAATCCACAGATAACACCATAGTTTTAAAAACTACATTTTTCCATTAAAATCATGGCCAAAGGATGAAAAATCACAGCCAAATTAATGCAAAAATAAATAGAAAACTCTAGATTTAACCAAAAAGGGTAGCAATATTCAATTTTTTCTTTTCTTTTCATTAGACAAATCCTACCTGTACATGGGAGTCAAAATGGAATATTCAGACACACAAAAAGAAGGAAATACAATTTAGCTATAATCTCATAACCCAGTGATAACCACAATTATCACTATGCATATTTGCTTGCTCACATCTTTATTCAAACAATAGCAGATACATACTGCTTTGTAAATTCCTTTATTCATGTGCCATTTCCTGTAAATGAATGTTTTTACAAACAGTCCACTACATAAATGCACCATAATAGAATTAATTAATCTTTTACTATGAAACATGTAAGTATATTCCAATATTTCACACTTATAAGTAAAATATTGTGATTTTTTCAATCCATTCATTTATTCATTGAACAAATATTTTGTTTATTCTTGGTGCTGGAGATACTACAGTGAGTAAACCAGAGGGAAAAAGGTTAAAAACACATGTTCTTGGGTTCCAGTGAAAGACAGACTATAAATAAGAAAAATGAATAAAACATATATACATTCAATGGCAATAAGAAAAATAATGAAAAAGGCAAGGAAATGAAGTAAGAAAAAAACTTGAATAGGAAAAGAAAGGCTAGAAAAGGTCTCACTGAGAAAGCAGCATTTTTTAAAAATTTTATGTTTCAATTATAGTTTGTGTTCAATGTTATTTTTATTAGTTTCAGGTGTACAGCATAGCACTTACTTTACAGAGTGTTCCCTCAAATAATTCAAGTACCCACCTGGCCCCAAACAGAGTTATTACAATATGATTTACTGTATTCCCTATGCTGTACTTTACATCCCCATGACTATTTTATAACTACCAATTAGTACTTTTTAATTCCTTCACATTTTTCACCCATCCCCATCTGGTAGCAATCTGTCAGTTGTCTATAACTTCAAGTCTGTTTCAATTTTGTTTGTTTATTTATTTTGTTCTTTAGATTCCACATGTAAATGAAATCATATGGTATTTGTTTTTTCTCTGTCTGGCTTATTTTGCTTAGCATAATACCTTTTAGGTCCATCCATGCTGTCCCAAATGGTAAGATTTCATTCTTTTTATGGCCAAGTAATATTCCATTGTACCACAGCTTTTTTAGCCACTTGTCTATTGATGAGCACCGGGTTGCTTCCATATCTTGGCTATTGCAACATCTTTAAAAGCCATGAAGGAAGTAAGAAAACAATGTGTGAATATTTCAGGAAAGAGCATTCTAGAAAGAATGAACTGCAAGTGCAAAGGCCCTAAGGCAGAGCATGCCTGGCAGGCTGAGCGAGTTGGAATGACTGGCACTGAATGAACAACAGGAAGAGTAGTAGAAGATGAAGTCAGAGGGGTAACAAGGTAATGGGTCAGTGTGCACTGCTTTTCTGGCATGATTTTGGGTAGTGCTCCACTTTCACTCTTAAACATGTTTTAATTCGAGGGATAAACAGAGTTGCCTTTCTTAAAGCCATTATATGTTTTCTGAGAGCACTCTCTTTATTGGGTTAAGAATAAAGGAAGGGGGAAGTATGAAAGCAAGAAAAACTATTAGGAAGTTATTTCATTAGCTCACACTAAAAATGATGATGACTTTGACCTAGGTGGAGAAGATGAGAAGAAAAGATTTTTGAATATAAGGGATGTACAACCTATAAGACTTGCCTAGAAATTGGATATAAGATGGGGAAAAGATAACGGAGGAGTGTCTAACAGCTCCATTATTTTTATCCTGAAAACTGATGTTGCCATGGACTGAGCTGGACAAAACTGCAAGTAGAGCAGGTTTAGGAAATTAGATGTTGGAAGTACAGTTGGGACAAGTTTAGTGTGAAGTGCCTATCAGACATCTGCATTAGTCAGTGCAGGTGTACCGTAGACTGTTGGCTTAAAGAACAAACATTCTATTTATCCCAATACTGGAGGCTGAGAAGTTCAAGATCAAGGTGCTGGGGGATCAGATGTTTGGTGAAAACCCACTCTGCTATGCAGAATTTTGACATAAGGAGATTATCCTGAACTATGTCTCAGCCAGGGATCAGCCAAAAAAACAGAGGCAATAGGTGATGTATATTAAAGATTAATTGTAAGGATCTGGTTTATGCCAGAGTGAGAGCTGACAAAAAGAGTCTGAAATCCATAGACAGGCAGGCCATCTGGAAGGCTAGGCTGAAACTCTGCACACAGGATGAAGCTTCTGTCCAAAGGTGTAATTTCATTTCATCAGAGAAGTCTCAGTTCTGCTTTCAAGGCCTTTCAATTGATTGAATCTGGCCCATCCAGATTATCTAGGATAATCTCCTTTACTTAAGGTCAACTAATTATGGGCTTTAATCACACGTACAAAATGCCTTCAGACCAATACCTAGATTGGTGTTTGATTGAATAATTGGGAACTATAGCCTCGCCAAATTGATACGTAAAACTAATCATGGCAATCTAGAAGGCACACTATAATCCCAAAGATACTTTCAAGGGGGAGGAAGGATCACTAGGGTCAGAGAAGGTGAAGTGATGACAAAAGCAGAGTTAGAGAAGAGGATGTACTGGAAGCAGAGGTCGGAGAAAGAGAGATTCAAGGGCGGTATGCTGTTGGCTATGAAGATGGAGAGAGAAACTTGGAGTGAAGGAATTCAGATGGTTTCCACAAGCTGGAAAAGGCAGGGAAACTGATTCTCTCCTAGAAACTCTGGAAGGAATGTAGCCCTCCTGACCCATCTCAAAGTTGTGGCCTCCAGATTTGTAAATTTGTATTGCTTGAAGCCACCACATTTGTTTGATAGTTCTGATAGTTTGTTAGAGCAATGACAGGAAACTAACATATATGTGAATATAGGTGTAGAGCTATTTGTGTGTCTATATAACGTTTCTGGATTTCCTATTTGGTTCTATTCACATTGACCCATCCATTCCTGTACCAGTATAATATTTTGTTAAGTATTTTGATTTTAGGATATATTTTAATATCCAGTAGAGAAAGTATTCTCTAATCATCTTTTCAAATTGCTTTGGCTATTTATATTTGTTTAAGATTTTTTAGACAAAATTAAAAAAAATTTGCAAAGTTTCTATATGATGGGCTTTCCTCCAAAAATATGTATCATTGCTATTCTAATTTTGATCACATAAAATGTATATATTAGAATAGTGTAAAATTTTAACATTATTTTTCTCTCTATGAATTCAAATATTCAACTAGGTGAAGAAAGTACAAAGCAAAAAATGTGTATCTATACAGAGATATGTAGGTACACATATTTATGAGTATCTGAGTTGCAGTATGTTCTGGATATATTATAGTTTCTTTGAAATTTTATGTAATTCCCAATTTATCCTTAGGACATATGTGTAGTAGGTTGTATGGTGAGTTTGTGTGTCGTCACCACCCAAAGACATCAAGTCCCAATTCCCAAATTTGTAAATGTTACTTATTTGGAAAAATGATCTTTGCAGATATAATTAGGTTAAGAATCTTGAGATGAGGAGATTACCTTCAATAATCTAGTTAGGCTATAAACACTATCACAAGTGTATATACGAGAGCGACACACTGAGAAAGCAGAAAACGTGACCACAATGGCAGAGATTAGAAGGATGAGGCCACAAGTCAAATAACATCTACAGCCAACAGAAGCTAAGAGACAAGTAACAAAATCTCCCCTGCAGCCTTCAGAGGAAGTGAGCCCTACAGAAATCCTGACTTCGGACCTCAGGCCTCCAGAACTGTGAGACAATAAATATCTGATGCTTTGAGTGGCTAGTTTATGGTAATTTGTTACAATAGCTCCTCCATGTTTAAGTTTACTCTTAAGCATTTTTTATTTTGTTATTATAATTAGGATATTTCACATTCATTGTAATTTCAAATTAGTTTATATTGGTGTAAAAAGTTACCTTTGGTATATTTATTTTTTTATCAAATCATCTTTATAAACTCTATTATTAGAAATTCTAATAGCTTTTCAATTTATTTTCATGTGTTTTTCAGGTAGATAAACATATCATCCTATATAATAAAGAACTAATGTGCTAATTAAACTGAACAGCCAAACGACCTTCCTGACATCTTTCTGGATGACCTTCCGGACAAAGCCAGGGCTGCGAGGGGCTCTGAGGGCTGGCCAAGGCTGCGAGGGGCTGTGAGGGGCTGTGAGGGCTGGCCCATGTAGCCAGGGCTGCAAGGGCCAAGCCCCTTGCAGGAATTTTGTGCAAGGGGCCTCTAGTCTATATATATAAAAGGCTAAGTGTCCGTCCTTCCGACTAGTACCTATGATGTGCACTGACCACCAGGGGGCAGATGCTCAACGCAGGAGCTGCCATGACACGCACTGGCCATTTAAAAATAAACGGCACCACAGACCTGGTGCCAACAAACCAACACTCGGCTTCCCCAAAGTGGGACACAGGCCCCGCTACCTCCCTGGAGTGACACCCCACCAAATCGCAGCCAACGCTGCCAAGACCCCATGGTGCAAAATGCGGCCCACAGCCCAGCCCAGCCTGGAAATGGTCCCTGTGGGCACTGGGTAATGACATCACGTAGCAATGCCTGGCTTCCTCTCCCTAGTGACTAACCTCCTTGGAGTTTCTTCAGCCCAGGAACACAACTTGCTCTATAGCCAGGTGCAAACATTTTACAGTTTAACCAAATGTCTGTGAAGCATTTTCCCCTGCCTCATCTCATTTGATCCTCACAGAAGTCCTGGAGTAGATAGATGGGAGATTCAGTAGAATCCTATTTTCTTTTCATTAGCAAGCCACAAATAGCAATATTAAAATATTTCTTCTAATTAATTTCCTTTCAGTGTGCATAAATCCATGCACCGAGATGTTAGTTTAAAGATAAAACAATTTATCTTCCCAATGTTTACACTATTTATGCCTTTCTTTGCCTTATGGTTTTGCTCAAAATGTCCAGAACAATAGGGATAATTATAGTTATCTTTGACTAATTTCAGGTACATTTTCTACTGTGTTATTATTAAAGATGATGTTGAGTGATTACTTCAGACATTCTTTTTTTTCAGACATTCTTGTCATAACAATAAAATACTATTTTTCTGGTACAACAAGATTTTCCTTTTAAGCAACAATGATATATACTAGTAATTGTAACCAATGTCTATTAAGAAGAGCCTGCATACTTTTGTCCTTTTTCATAATGTTAATATTTCCTTGTTTCTTAACTAAAGTCAGCTTGGTCACTGTTTATTACTATTTCATGAATTTCATTTGTCAATATTTTACTGGGACTTTCACATTTATAGCTGAGATTTATGGGCAGTTTTCTATTTTGCATTATCATCTTTAAGTTTTTAACTGAAATGTTACCTTCAGAAAATGATTTAGGAAGTTCCTACCTTCTTCAATGCTATAAACATGTTTTATTCATTTTCCTCTTTCAAGTTATTTTTTATCTTTATCACATAATGCATGTGTGTTATTAAAACAGAAAAAAGTTACTAAAAGGCTTATAATTAAAGAAAGCAATCTTCTCACCAACCATTTTGCTTAGTCCCATTCCTACTTTCTTAGTTGTTTTTTCTATTTATCTCTACATTTCTATGTAATTGTTTATACTGTTGTTTCTTGATTTACCAAAATGTGGACACTATTCATAAACTTGTAGTTATAAGAATCATGTTTTACACACCCTCCAAATTCCCTTTTTCTTAAACTCTCAACATATGTTATTAGAATTCATTGTTTATATAAATAGTTTATGGTGCATGTTATTTATCGCTGAGACAGAATGGTCTATGATCATGCTTATCTCCTAATACAATTTTTCCTGATATCAGTAACTGGGTTTTTTTTATTTATATAGTTTTTGCTGTGCTTTTCACTAACTTTTAAAAATATACCCAGCCCCAGCTGGTTTGGCTCAGTGGATAGAGTATTAGCCCACAGACTGAAGGGTCCTGGGTTTGCTTCTGGTCAAGGGCACGTACCTTGGTTGCAGGCTCGCAATCAATCAATGTCTCTCTCTCTGTTGCTCCTCTTCTCTTCTACTCTCTCTAAAAATCAATGGGAAAATATCCTCAGGTGAGGATTAAGCAAAATAAATAAATAAATAAATAATAAAAATATACCCATTGATCTATCAATAATTTTTCCAAATGCTTAAAACGGACCCATGACTGACTCACTTCTTTATAACTGGTGCACAGTTGTCATCTGAGGACTTTATCACTTATTCAGTACCCTGACGTTATACTATGGGATTAGTAGGTTGTCTGGGTATATACAATTAGCGACTAAAAATACTTTTCACTCAAATATTAACGTATTGTTCAACAGTTTTCTAGCATCTGGTTATATTTTTTAAAATTCCAGGATCATCTAATGATCACCATTTATTCATAGGTGACTTTTTTCTTTTCAGAAGAAGCCTAAGATTTTGTTCTTTACTGCTGTGAAGGCCTGGTAGTGGGGATGGGGTGGAGAGGGCCAATGGGGGAAGAAGGAGGACATCTGTATGTAATACTTTCAACAATAAAGATAAATGTAATACATACATACATACATACATACATTAATTAATTAACTTACTAACTAACTAACTAATTAAAAGTGTCCCAACGGCACAGCCGGAGGGTGCTCATTTTCATTATTGAACTGGACACAAGGGCCCTTACTGTCTGAAGACTTGGACCCTTCCCTGCTGGGATTTTTCCTCATATTATTTCTTCTCTGTTTTCTCAGCTGTCTCTTCTTAAACTATCTATTACTTGGATGTTGGACTTTAGGCATTGATTCACAAATGTTATATTTTTAACTTTATTGTAAACTTCTTTGTATTCTAATTTCTAAGATAATTCTTCATTTCATCTTTCAAACATTCATTTAAATTGATATGGTTGCTTTTTTTGAAATTTCTAAGACTTCCCTATGTTCTAATGGTCCTTTTTATATAACATCTTCCATGTGCTCATGAATGCGGTGTTTTGCCACATAACTTTTTCCCCTCTCTCTCCGAGCATATTAATAACTATTTTATATTTTGAGAGGGCAGCATAGTTTTCTTGTGCTCCCTGATTTGCTTTTAATTTCTCCCAAGGTCATTTTCCCTAATTGATTTTTTATTTTGTTTTGCTTTATTCTCTATCTTTAATATTAAAATCACTCCTCAAATATCTGGTATTATTTGGCTGTCTCTTCATCTATGAATGAGTCAATAAAAAGTTGACTGAAAACGCAGTGGGCACGGGGCAGGCTTATTGAGGGGTGGTCACTATAATGCAATGAGGCAACATTCCAGATCTTTTGAGAGACTCTCAGGCCTCTTCTTGGGGGCTATTCAGTGTCTCCACAGGATAATCTCCCACTCTCCTGCCTGAGGAGCAAAGGACAGCTTTGACCCCTGTTGTGTACATTCTGGAGACTGGGGTCGAGAGGGAAGGGTCGGAAGCAGAGGAAAGGGAGGTGGCAGAACTCACCAGTGCACACGTTTTGCTTTTAGTATAGCATCTATTTTCCATTCTTCGCCGTTTGCAGTGTACTTGAGTAGGAGGGTCCCTGGTTCTATTTCTCCTTAGAACAAGATATATTGTCTTAAGGTAGTAATCAGGTAATTAGAGTGGCCATTATGTGAAACCACTCTAATTAATCTTTGGCAGCAAATTTCAACCAGCCTGCCTTGGGACATTGATGCACTGCGAGAATTTTTAAAACAGGCTATACCCGACTATTTAGTCAGGAGCACCGACCTCTTTCCCCTTAGATTGTCAAATAAAAGAATGACAACAGCCAACACAATAGCTGTCTGCTGTGCATGAATCAAAATTATACATATTTTGTTAGATTGGCAAAAAATATAGTTTTTTGGTATTCCTCACAATGTTAGTAATTAGTTTATGTGTGCCATGAGATTGAAAAGATTGAAAATCACAGCTCTATGGGCTTTCAGCCAATCAGTAAGTATTCAGCACTAAATCTTCTACGTCTTGCAGGACTCTGAGCCTTTCTTGAGTTTTGTTGGGCACCTCTTCTTGTCCTCTTTTGCCAAATATTAATATTTCAACTTCCCTCTGCTCTGCCCAGTTTACTCTCTGTAGCCACGTTCCACCTTCTAAATACAATTTGACATTTCTCTTCCATTCTGCTACTGTCTTTTCTCCAATTCTCCTCATCCTCATAGGTTTCCTATCTTTTTTATTTTTAATATTTTTTCCTTAATACCTTTTGTTGGAATTGGAAAAAGGAAAGATACAAATGGTTGTGTTGAACTACTTATGTTAATCTGAAGTCTTCTGAAACATACTTAAATAACTTTTCATTGAATATTTGCCAAAAATTGTTCATTATGTCACTAGACCAATGCCTTTATGGGGGCTACATATACTGACAATTTTTTCACTCTATGCCATTTAAAAATTTAAACTTTATGCTTTTGCTTCAATTTTGTTCATTAATATTTGCCTAGGAAGGTTTCCATTTCTTCAATGATTTTGAATCTTATAGCCCTGTATATAGCCCTGTGTTACAGTTTTTGAAATTTCATTATTCTTGCATATTATACTCCTATTTTATATTCCTAGTGTACATTTATCTGCCATTCTTAATTAGCTATCAGAAGACTATATTTTATTGAATATTTTAAATAACTAAGTCTTATATTAAATATATATAAATATTTATTTTTGTCTTTTTATTATTTTGTAGTTACAGTTAGCTTAAATCAATTTATTTTTCCTGTAATTTTTAAGGTTACTATATTTTATTACCATTTTTATAACTTTTTTAATAAAATGCCTGTGTTTTTAATTTTCATTTTATCTTATCTATAGATACAAAAGCCTAAGCAGCTGTTCAATAGGTAGCTATGATGCACACTAACCACCAGGGGGCAGATGTTCAATGCACAGGCATAGAAACATGGAACAGACTGATGAATCTCAGAGGGGAGGGGAGAGGTAGGAGGGTGGGAAGAGGATAACCAAAGATCTTATATGTATACTAGAGGCACAGTACAGGGATTGGGCCTGCAGGGATTGAGCCGAAATCAGCAGTCCAACATCCCCCGAGGGGTCCTGGATTGTGAGAAGGTGCAGGCCAGGCCCAGGGACCCCACCAGTGCATGAATCCGTGCACCAGGGCTCTAGTTTAATAATAAAAGCATATAAGGTTACATGTGTTATTTGAGTCATTTATTTCTAAATAGTCTGTAAATAAAGTTTGATTTTTCCCTTTGACCAGAGAGGTATTTATGAAAATTTTTGTTTTTATTTTAAATTTCAAAAGTGTTAAAATTCTTTAGTTGACTCTTGTAATTTTATTTATGTTATGATCAGAAAATGTGGATTCTCTAATTTATAATTTGGAAATATTTTTAAGACTTTCTTTGTGGCCCTAACCAGTTTGGCTCAGTGGATAGAGCATCGGCCTGCAGACTGAAGGGTCCCAGGTTCAATTCCAGTCAAGGGCATGTACCTTGGTTGCGGACACATCCTCAGTAGGGGGTGTGCAGGAGGCAGCTGATTGATGTTTCTCACTCATTGATGTTTCTAACTCTCTATCCCTCCCCCTTCCTCTCTGTAAAAAATCAATAAAATTTATTTTAAATTTTAAAAAAAAGACTTTCTTTGTGATCACAGTATTTATAAAATCTTTATTCATAATTGCTCCAGACCAGATAGAACCCAAAGGTCCATCAACTGGTAAATGGTACAAAACCACTTCTCAGCACACACACACACACACACACACACACACACACACACAAAACTGTGATACATCAACATGGATGAATCTCAAAAGCATCATGCTAAGTGAAAGAAGACAGACACAAGGCTATATAGTGTACACTTCCCTTCACATGCTGTTCTAGAAAAGGAGAACTACAGGGACAGAGTAAAATCAGTAGTTGGCAGACCCTGGGAGTATAGGAAGAGATTAACTATTCAGGGATACGAAGAACGTTTTTAAGAAAATGGGCATGTCTATTTCTAGATGATGGTGGTGGTGACATGATATTCATTTGCTAAGATTCATAGAACTATACATTTTTAAAAGATAAGTTTCGTTGTATGTAAATTATACCTCAATAAATATGATATAAGAATTGTGAGGAAAAAAGGGATTTAAAATATTATCTGGATAATTTTAATTTTAGCCAAGTATTTATTCTCTTTTTTGACCATCGAAACAGGAAACAGCTGACATGTCAGACTCCATAAATAAGCCACTTCCAGTGCTGGCTGAATAAGAATGTTGCCATTTTAACCCCTGGAAATCATTATAAATAAGAAAACCACATTATGTAGGTAGAAAGATGCAGAGCAGGGGTAAGGAGGGGTGGTGAATGAGGTCAGAGAAGGCATCTCCCTTGAAAGAGGAGAATTCATGGTGAAGTTCCCTGAGGAGGTTAGCTGAAGAATCTCCACAAATAAGCCCCACAAAACTAAAAACCCTTGAGGGCACTATGCTAAGTGAAATACATCAGACAGAGAAGAAAATCAAACTCATAGACACAGATTGCTGTTATCAGAGGTGAGGGGCTAGAGTGGGGAAGATGAGTGAAGGTGATCAAAAGATACAAACTTCCACTGATAAATAATTCATAGGCATGTATGTACAGCATGGTGACTATAGTTAACAATGCTGTGTTGTATATTTGAAAGTTGCTAAGAGAGTAAACCTTAAAAGTTTTCATCACAAGGAAAAACACTTTAACTGTGAGGTAATAGGTGTTAACTAAATTCAGTGTGGTAATCATTTCACAATATATACATATATCAAATTATTATGCTGTACACCTAAAACCAATGCAATGTTATATAGCAATTATATTTCAATAAAACTGGGGGAAAAGATATCAAAACAAACAAACTAGGAAGCCTGCATTTGGGCACTGGATCTGATCAAGGAAAGCCATTTCCAGATTCCAACAACACTCATCATGTGAAAATTTGCCTCTCAAATGAATAAAATACAAAACAATATATGGAAGACAAAGATATATAGCAAAGTTGTAAAGGAATGCCTGAGAATTCTAAACTAATTCTGGAGAATAGCTATCTCTGGTAGCAGCAAAGGGAATGGTGATCAGGAAGGGATTCCGAGGGTGGTGCGTTCATTATGTAGATCCACTGCCCCAGCTGTCATTGCGAAATTCCAAAACTCATTAGGAGGATCAAGAGAATTTGACCTCATTTAGGCTAAATAGCCAAACATTTAGGTAGTAGAAATATGAATGTATTTAACTAGAGGTATGGCCCCAGCCCTCACTGGAAGTGTTACATAATATATACATGGACTATACACACCATTAGCCTTTCCAAAATTTGAACTATTCTGAAATTTAAAACACAACTTGGGTTTCAAATAAGGATTTGTGGGTCTATACTGGAAATGCTATATTTCTTAAGCTGGGTAGTTGGTACATAAGCATTGTACTTTTCTTCATGCTTTTTAAATTATGTAATAAAGAGCTAAAACATTACACTATTTGCCAATTTACCTAAAGTTCCTTTTCCTCTCTCTCTCTCTCTCTCTCTCTCTCTCTCTCTCTCTCCTCCTTTTACCCTACAGATATCCAAATGTAATAGCATCATTTGTTTCATTTTTATTTATTTGTTTTATTCACATTCATTCATTTATTTTCTCTCTCTTTCTCTCCCTCCCTCCCGCTCCCTCCCTCTCTCTCCAGGATGTGAGGAAGTATTATTTCAGGGTAACCAGAGTTGGTACCAGACAAAGAGAGGAAATGTTTGAGTGGTGAAGCCCTGCTAGGCCTTGGTTTGACAGGTGTATTTCTGATGTCTCCAGGAGTTTCTCTAAAACAACCTTCATCAGTCAGGTCCCTCTTGTGGAAGGAACTAGAGAGGCCAAAGAGACACCACCTAGAAGAAAAGGTTAGGGAGAGTGGAAACAGAAAGATTTATAGAACAAAGTAATCAAGAAGAGGTACAAGTGATGTGGTGAGTGGCAGGTACAGAAACAAAAGTGCTGGATCAGGACCCAGGAGACCTGACTGCCCACCTACTTTGTGGCCCTGTGGTTTGGGAAAGTTATTCCCTTGGGGGAAGCCTTTCTTCATCTTTGTTGTTGTTTTCATCACCATTTATCTCCTCTATGCTCCCCCATACCCCTACCTTGGAGAAGGTAGAAGGAGAAACAACTGATAAGAATAAAACCAACCAAACTTTCCTCCCTGCCTGCCCCCCACCATCACCACCACCTCAAGTTCCCAAGGTGACAGGTTGGGTCAAGCTGAGAAGAATGTTTGAAATGGATGTGAACTGGACTTTTTATGCCCATAGCAGTGATTGAGATTTCTACTAGAGATTCTGTCCAGGGGTTGAGAAGGGAAATTTATCAGAGAATGTCTGAAGGCGGTGATGGGAGAAAAATAAAACTGATTCCTGATTATTTCCCCACGGACTTCAGCCCATTTAATAAAATGGTATGCTCAGAGTCAAAGCAAATGCACGTTTTGTTAATCTTGTCCATAGTCGCAGCATTGTGGCTGATTTCATTATTGAGTGATGATCATTAAATGCAAGCATAAATTTATGGACTTCTGAGACTGGTTTCTGTAGACAATACTGGTCATGGCATTTCTCTCCCAGTCAAGTGAATAAAACCCACCTGCTTGGTTAAACTCGCTGAATTCCCTTCTCCTGTCCCTTTGCTAACTGATTAAGAAGATATTTCTGACACAGTCAGAATGTAGTATTCATTTATTCTTATTTGTATTGATTAACTTGGCTGAGAGCCATCAACATAGTGCGACAGCTGTGGGGGAAGGCAATGTCCTCTAGGGTGCTGGTCCCCAAACCTGGCTGGGTATGAGAATCCCTGGAGCATTAAATTAAAAGCAAACACAAACACACACACACAAAATGACATTCTGATTCACTAGGTCTGTGTTTTTTAAACTCCCTCCAGGTGTTTCTAACGTGCAGCCAGGTTTAAGGACCAGTACTCTGGAGAACTTGTTTTTTAACAATGACCTTGGTGTAGCAGGCCAAGAAAGGGAACACAATGTCTTATTTACTGTACTGATTCATTCTTGTTCTCTCAGCTAAGGCTTTCAGCGCAGGTGCTATGTACATTGTCACTTTGCTTGATGAAATTCTTAAGATATCAGACGATCAATAACAATGAAATGACCTCTTCCGCTAGGATTTTTCCTCCCTTGTTATTATTGGCAACGTATGTGGTAAAACTATCCAGCGCCCAGGCAACCTTAAGCTAATAAATAATAGTGTGTGTTCAGAAAAAGCAGTCCATCCAGGCCCCTTAAAATACATTATTAAAAAGTGTACACATTTTGCTGGAAGAGAGTAAAAGTGCCAATTTGTATAAAAATGAAACACTACATGAGAAAATTGTATGCTATGCCCCAGGGACCTGTGTCTTATAAAAATCACCAAATCCTCTCACAACTCTGTAACTTTTCATCTTCCATTCTTTTTGTTTGGAAATTGCTTCTTCACTTTCTTTGTCCAATACCCCACTCCTTCTTAAAAAAAAAAAAAATTCTTAGAATAAAACATAAATGTAAACCTTTGTGCCTGAGATTAGACAATGGTTTCTTAGATATGGCACTGAAAACATAAGCAATGAAAGGAAAAAAAATAGATAAATGTAACTTTATCAAAATCTCTTGTGCTTCAAAGAACACTATCTAGAAAGTGAAGAGACAACTCACAGAGGAGAGAAACATTGCAAATCATATATCTGATAAGAGTCTAGTAATAAGAATATATAAAGAATTATTACAACCTAACAATTTAAAGACAAATAACCCAATTTAAAAATTGGCAAAGAATCTGAGTAGATATTTCTCCAACAATGATATGAAAATGGCCAATAAGCACGTGAAAAGCTCAACATCCTATTCCTAATGGAAAATGCAAATCAAACCCCAACAAGGTACCACTTATACCCAATAAGGTGCAATAATAAAAAAGATGGACAATAACAAGTGTTGGAAAGAATGTGGAGAAATTGGAACCCTCATACACTGCTAGTAGAAATGCAAAATGTGCAGCCATTTTGGAAAACAGGTAAGCAATTCCTCAAAAAGTTGAGCATAAAGTTAGCATGTGTCCCAAGACTTCCACTCATAGGTATTGATATATACCCAAGAGAATTAAAAACAAATGTTTACCCAAGAACTTGCACATCAATATTCATAGCAGCAATATTCATAACAGCAAACAAGTAAACAGCCCAAATGTCCATCAGTTAATGAGTGAATTTTAAAAAATGAATGGAATATTATTCAGGCATCCAAAAACCACTAAAACATACTACACCATGAAGAAAACTTGAAAATATGCTAAGTGAAAGAAGCCTAGCACAAAAAGAACACATATTAAAGGATTTTGTTGTCGGTTCACAACCTCCTGAGCTTCCTGAGTGAAATCTGAAAACGGCCTCCATCCACAGAGGACAAACAGAGATGGCAAAAAGAAGCAGACCACTCCAGATTGTAGGTGGCAGGTTTAATAAGGGAACTTATTTACAAGGCTTGTCTTGGGTGCCACAAGATGAATAGATCTCTGCACCCACCTGCGAGAATCTTAGAAGTTTATATAGAGGACTTAACTGGGTCCATTCATGTACTGCTATACAGTCCAGAAGGTCTCAATAACACATTACTGGTCTAGGCTCTGTCATCAGAGCTGCTTCTAGAGAGGGGAAGACAAGCAGAACACACATCCCAAGGACAGGGGTGAGGATGAGGAACCTCAGATTATTTGGGTCCAGCTGGTAGCTCAGTCAGCAGTCCTTCCCTCCTGGTGATCTCCTCCAACATCCATTTATCTGAAATGCGCAAGACAGATAAATCCATGGAGATGGAAAGTGGATGATGGGGTTTGGCAGGAGTGGGGAATGGAGAGGGACTGCTAATGGGTATGGAGTTTCTTTGGGGTTAAAGAAAATGCTCTGGAATTAGACAGCAGTGATGGTTGTGCAATGATTTGAACAACCTAAAAATACTGACATACACTTTAAAAGACTGGATTTATGGTATATTAATTATATCTTGGTTTTAAAAATTAGATAGAAATTAATCAAATGTCTACAACACTTTTCAGACATGGTTACAGGCAAATTCTGTAATCCCTTTTACTACTTTTTGTGTATCCTGTAAAAAAGTTGAATTCTCATGATTTTCATATGATTTTTCTTTGAAACCATATAAGGCAACACTCCCACAGGTAGTTGGGGAGTTCCTTTCAAGGAGTATCAATGACTCTAGGACAGTGGTTCTCAACCTGTGGGTCGCGACCCTTTCACAGGAGTCACCTAAGACCATCAGAAAACACATATATAATTACATATTGTTTTGTGATTAATCACTATGCTTTAATTATGTTCAATTTGTAACAATGAAATTGGGGGTCACCACAACATGAGGAACTGTATTAAAGGGTCGCGGCATTAGGAAGGTTGAGAACCACTGCTCTAGGAGGAGACAAAGTCTGGACAGAAAACCAAAAATCTGTAGAGCACGCTTGGGATGAAAGAAAATGAAACTTCTATTTCTTTAGTAAGTGTCTTGCTGTTGCCATCTTGGCCCGGTACTTCATGAAATCTAGGCAGGTTTGAAGGCACTCCCATGCAGGGAAGAAAGAGCGGC
Organism: Myotis lucifugus; assembly: GCF_000147115.1. Classification (NCBI taxonomy): domain Eukaryota; kingdom Metazoa; phylum Chordata; class Mammalia; order Chiroptera; family Vespertilionidae; genus Myotis; species Myotis lucifugus. The sequence continues at coordinate 137,952 of NW_005871325.1, read as the reverse complement.
TGCTAACCTGCTGTGGAGAGCTGAGAGTCAGGTAGAATGGCACCTTGTATCTAGGCAAGACAGAACCCTTCCAGGGATATGGTGAGAATGAATCCGGATTCAAGTACATCAGAAAGCCAGAAAATTTTTATTGCATCTTATTTTCTATTTTGAATCTCTCATTTTATCTTTCTATGACCTAAGTAAGACTTCATGAAACATTAAACCATGGTCTTCTCAATTGTTCAGAAAAGAATCAAGGAAGCATTTATGCACACACTTCCCCAGAATGGGGAAAGGGAAGTCAGCAACTCCCTGAAATCAACTTCATGGAGATAAATTCCCCAAGAGGGACAAGGATGGGCTCTCCAGTTGCCTTTGCCCATAAGGAGAGTCTCCCATTATTACAAAAACTAGAGATTTGGGCTATTGTTTTACTAAACTTGACAATGGGTTTCACTACAGAATCCATCAATAGAAAGAAATCTGGGGGTTGGAGGGTGAGGGGAGAGTTATGGGGGATATCTGTAATACTATCCTATATAATAAAAGCCTAATATGCTAAGTGTCTGATCGACCAGTTGGTCGTGCAACCAATCAAAGCATAATATGCTAATGAAATGATATGCTAAGGCCACTCAACCACTCACTATGACATGCACTGACCAACAGGGGGCAGATGCTCTGACCAGTAGGTGAGCTTGCTGCTGGGGTCTAGCCAATCAGGACTGAGGGAGATGGGCCAGACACCCCTGGAGCTCTCCCTCTCCAGCTGGCTAACCTCCTGCATCTCTCTCCGATCCCAATCATGCACCAGTGGGGTCCCTGAGCCTGGCCTGTGCCCTCTCACAATCCGGGGCCCCTCAGGGGATGTCAGAGAGCCAGTTTTGGCCTGATCCTGCAGGGTAGGCCGAGGGACCCCCCAATAGTGTACAAATTCGTGCACTGGGCCTCTAGTAAACAATAAAAACAATTTTTTTGAAAAAGAAAGAAATCTAAGACTTAAAATAAATGCTAATCTCAGAAAGTATTTCCATTTCTCTAACCTTCTAGATTTCACTCATCTCACCCCATACACACTGTCTTTTTTTCTACATTCCTAATATCTAACTCATGACAAGAAATCAATAAATATTAGTGGGATAACTGACTAAATTACTGAAGGAGAAATCGTATTTTATAAACATATTAAGTTGCTTTTCTTTGACTTTTCCTGATCTGTAACATTCCCCTTGTTATGCCAGAAGCCCCAGGGAGATTATGATTATCACAGCAGGAGTCTGAAGAAAAATAAAGTAGGTTTCAATTTTGACACATAGAATAAGATTATTTTTAAACTCAGGATATGTTGCAAGGGAGAGCATTTGCTATAATAAAAAGGGTGCTAGCCCAGACTTCCAGACCAGGAGACATAGAAAAGAGAAAGGAAAATGGCAGAGAATTGTGATCAACTACAAACCCTCATGGTGTTTATCCTCAAGCTTTTAGCGGATGCACTGTATGCAGTTTGTTGCCCCATCCCAATGCACAGGTAAAAAATGGGGCTGACTTAGATCGCTGAGACAAAGTTCTGGTTCCCCATGGATTTTAAGTGGCCTGCAATTTATCCAGAAGTTCCCATATGCCCCAGTGCAGGGACACAAAGTGCTGAGAGGGCAGTGGGAGTTGGGCAAAGATGTTTCCATAGTAAGAGGTAAATGACTGAGAGCAATGAGCTTTATTCAGTAACTGGTGTCCTACATAGACCAAGCAATACCTGCAAAGACCAGATGTGAAACTCAGAAACACCTCAAAAGAGGAACAAGGAAAGGCCTGACTCTGCTGTGAAGGTAGCAGCCTAAGGGATCCTGCACACAATTCCGAGGCTCCCTGTCCCAGACATCTAAGCTCCTGTAAGTCCTTTCTCCACTCTCCTTAAAATCCAGATACTTTACTGGTGAGAGCAGGGAAAGAAGGAAGAGATCTAAAAAGTTTCAATATTGACCTACAATAAATTGGGGTTATTTTAAAAGACTAAATCAGAAGAAGAACTGAAATAACATCAAATAAAGTCAAATCTCAACTTTATTATTATGCTACCTAATGGAATTAATTATATGGTTACCTAAAGTAAGAGGTTTGGTCACCATACTTCATTCTATTATAGAAATTCAGCAGCATTTGATCTCAATAATGGCCTCTAGTCCAACCACCATGGGAAATATAGCAAATCCTGGAGTGTTTTTGAGGTAGAACAGCATGAAACACAGTGTAAATAATACAGTGATTATCTACATGCCAGACAAGTGACAAAGTGAATTGTTGTAATATATCTCCTACAAAATGCTTCCTATATAACAAACAGTACTTTGGGTCAAAAATGTGATTTTACCTCATGTGAATTATCAAATTTCTCTCAAAAAAATGTTGGTCATTGTTCACCACAAAATCCAAATGAGCTTAAGGAAGGAGAAGCAAGAATGACCAGAGCAAGAGAGAGAGAGAAAGAGAGAGAGAATAAGAATATGAAGTCATTCTAGAAAGAGACTTTGAAACATATTGAAATGGAGATCTACAGAAACACATTCAGAGGCATAAAGGACAAAATTCTACTCAGAAGATGAAGTGAGAGCACACACCTTCCATTAGCATGCCACTAACCATCTGCATTGCTTTAAAGTATGTCAGTATGTCTTTAAGTCTTTTCTCCCTTGAAATCAAATAAGGGCCAGCATTGGAAAATAGAAAAGATTATAGTAGCTGAGGAAAGAGGAGGGCACCCATCAACATCATCTGATGTCAAAGATGTCATTTGACAAGTACTGTAATCAGATACAAAACCCAATAGGTGGGAAAGCTGTGACATTATTGATTAAATTTGAGTGTAATTAACGTAGGTTCTTGATGAGATAGAGTTTTAGTCTTACAATATGTTATGTTGTAGTATCAAGCTGGTGTGGAACTTTAAAAAAGTGTGTGTGTGTGTGTGTGTGTGTGTGTGTGTGTGTGTGTGTGTGTGTATAATGGGGAGAAAGCAGAGACTGTGTGGCCATGGAAAACTTTTGTAACTGGACTCTCTATCTATATGTAAAGTTACTTACCTAAATGTTACTCCTCCAATAAAAATAAATTGTATAGCTCTCTCCAAGAAACACAAGTTTTCTCCAAATAACATATTTCTCAGCATCTCTATTTAGCATTTATTGTATATGTTTCATTTGAGGAATTCAAGATATAATTAGCAATGCCTGGAAACTTACATAATTATCAAATGATCTTGCACTTTTTGCTTTTACTGCCTTTTAAGCCAGGCTTTATTTTTCTTAAAATAACTATAGTGTTGTTGTTTATATACTTGTTACGAAAATAATCACGTGTCCTCATATGTTTGAGCTGCCATAACAACTGTATAGACTGGATGGCTTAAACAACAGAAATTTATTTTCTTGCAGTTCTGGAGGCTAGAGAGTCCAGGATCAAGAAACCTCAGGGTTCACTTTCTGGTGAAGGCTCTCTGTTGTCTTGTAGACTGCCACCTTCTCATTCTGCCCTGATATGGTGGAAAGAGGAGAGCAAGCTCCCCCGGGTCTCTTATCAGAATACTACTGATCCTATCCGGCCAGGGCTCTCCCCTTAGGACCTTATTTAATCTTATTTACTTCTTTAGAGTTCCCATCTCCAAATACAGTCACATTGGGGATTAAGGCTTCAAAATATAGATTTAGGGGGACACAACTACCATGTTCATTGAAGAAAATGTAAAAAGTCCCAATAATCAAAAACACAAAAAAGTTTAACCATAATATTAACACCCAGTGATGCCCACTACCAACATTCTGGTATATTTACTTTCAGGTTTCTTTTTAACCTATACACATGTAAAAGCATTTTGGTAGTATTATATTGGAAGAGACGTTTTCCAAATGCTTATTTCATGCAATAATATTAAGAAAATGTAACAAAGGAAACAGTAGAGACATGGCCTACGGCAAAGGTGCTAATGGAAGGAAATCAGTAGCCATTACAAAGATTTGAGTGCGTCATTTATGTTTGCAAGCTGAAATAATAAGGTTTCTTAGAAAACCCATCAGTAACTGCAATTGCCTTCCCTGATCACTCTGTCAGTCTGCTCAAGGCAAACTGCCCTCCTTGATGGCTTTCAACCACTCATTTTGCCCAAGGGGAGAAAGAGTTTTGTCCTACAGATCAACTGTGATTCTAATTTTCACCAAAGTACGGAACCAATATAACAGAAAAAAAAGATAACTATATTAGTCATGGTTCATGCAGAGAAACAGAACAAGGAATTGTTTTATGTAATTGTGGGGCTGGACAAGCAGCCCTAAATTTCACAGATAGGAAAGAATGCTCACATACAATCCAGAACCCAATAAGCATGAGTGGGAACCCTAGTAGGATGGACAGAAACAAGTATTCATTCTTCTTGCCTCTGACTTTGGTGATGAGAGTAAACTGTGAAAACCAGAGCTTTTCATCAAGGAGCTAAATACACACACCTAGCCCAGAAGTCAAGAAACTTAAGAAAGCCAGAAGGGAGGGACAGCCATTGCAGATGCAGCTGCTGCTTCACACCAACAAGGTGAATCAGCAAATCAGCAATGCAAAGTGATTGTGAGAGCCCCAAATGCAGAAAGAGTCTGCAGTTTTCTTTCCCATGTGAAGGGTCTTTAAAAAGTTTTCAGTTAATTAAGTCAAGCCAACCCACAATAGTTTCCCTTTTTAATAACTCAAAATCAACTGATGAGGAACTTTAATTACATCTGCAAATTTCTTTTACAGCTTCACCTAGATTAGGCTTTCATTGAATAAGTAGGAGAACGTCTGCGTACGCTTACACACTTTGTACAAAAATTGGCTCAAAGTGGGTCATAGATCTAAAATAAGATAGGAAGTTATAAATTTTTAGAAGAAAATCATTTGACCTAGGGTTAGGCAAAGTGTTCTTCCATGACACCAAAAACACAATCCATAAAAGACAAAGTTGATAAGTTCGTCTTCATCAAAAATAAAAACTTTTGACTATAACCAGTTTGGCTTAGTGGATAGAGCATTGGCTTGCGGACTGAAGGGTCCCAGGTTCATTCCAGTTGTGAGCTCGCATGCAGGAGGCAGCTGATCAATGATTCTCTCTCATCATTGATGTTTCTATTTCCCTCTCCCTCTCCCTTCCTCTCTGAAATAAATAAAAATATTTTTAAATATTAAAAAATAACTTTTGTGCTTCAAAACACCCTGTTAATAGGATGTAAACAAGTTAAAGACTGGAAGAAAATATTTCCAAATCATGTATCTGACAAAACACTTGTATTCTGAATCTATGAATAATTCTCAAAACACAACAATATAAAAACAACCCAATTTGAAAATTAGCAAAGAAACTGGACCCTATACCAATAAAGATGTAAAGATAAACACATTAAAAGTTGCTCAACATCATTAGCCATTAGGGAAATACAAATTAAAATTTTGATGAAGCACTGCAATACATCTACTAGAATGGCTAAATTTAAAAAAAAAAACTGACAATGCCAAGTGCTAGTAAGAAAATAGAGCAACTGGAATTCTCATATAATGTTGTTGGGAAAGCAAAATGGTACAACCACTCTGGAAAATTTTGGCAGTTTCTTATAAAGTAAAATATACTCTTAATTTACAACCCACCAGTCTCACCCAGGCATACTTACCCTAGAGGAATGACAACTTATTGTATTTGCTTTCCAGGATTGCCATAGCAAAATACAACAGACTGGGTGGCTTAAACAACAGAATTTATTTTCTCATAGTTCTAAAGGTTAGAAGTCTAAAATCCAGGTGTCAGCAAAGTTGGTTTCTTCAGAAACTTCTCTTCATGGTTTGTAGATGGTCATCTTCTTCCTCTGTCTTCACATGGTCTTCCCTCTATAGCTGTCCATACCCAGGTTTCCTCCTGTTGAATGGATACCAGTCATATGGGATTAGTCATATTGACGTCATTATTACCTCTTTAAAGACCCTACCTTCAAATACAGTCACATTCTAAGGTACTGAGGGTTGGGACATCAATATATAGATTGGGGGCCATAAATCAGCCCATAACACTTTGCCTTTTGGCCCTCCAAAATTCATGTCTTTTTCACATGAAAAATGCATTCAACCTTTACCGAGAGCCTCAAAAGTTTTAATCTATACTGGCATCAACTCTAAGTCAAAAATCTTATCTAAATAAATGTGAGTGAGACTTAAGGTACAATTCATTTGAGGCCAAATTCCTCTCCAGCTGTAAGCCTGTGAAACCAGAAAACAAATTATCTACTTCTAATATTCAATGGTGGGACAAGCATAGAATAGACATTCTCATTCCAAAGGGGAGAAATCAGAGAAAAGAAATGGACCAGAGGTCATAAGCAAGTCCAAAACTTAGAAGGACAATTCTCATTAGCTTTGAAGGCTTGAGAATAATTCTCTTTAATCCAACGCTCTGTCTTTTAGGCCCACCGACTTCTCAGAGCATAAGCATGGCAGCCCTGCTCCCTCCGCCCTGAGCAGTGGCTTCTTGGTCTATTTAAACTGAGGAGACACCCCCATTCTCCAAAACCAAGAAGGAGATGGCCTCACCTCGAAGGCCCATGCCCTGTGCACCCGTGGTGGCAGTAGCCACCCTAGTGACCTCTAAGTCATCTTCAGGGTTATTCCTTCCTTTTCTTGAAGAATAATGCAAGTTACAGCCAAATAGCTCTATTGGCCTGTCCTGTAGAATCCCAGCAATCCAGAAGCCTTTCGCCATTTCTTCCTGTCTCTGTCCCTTACCGTCTAAACTGGCAGCATTTCTGCTGGTATGAAATTCTCAACATCCTTGTTAGTCTCCAGTGCCATCCAGACGGATCCAAGCCATCAGAAAACAGGGTTCTCCCCAGATCATTCCTGGATAAACAAATCTCTATCCTGGGCTTCTGCTGGGATGGTTGAATCCAGGAGTCACATGATTGCATCCATGAGTCGCCTGTGTCATCTCTAACAAGTGGTTGTCTACCACACTCCTGATGTTTGTCTCTAAAACAAGCTTTCTTAACTACTTCAATTTGGACAAGCTGATTATTTTCCAAATCTTGAAGTTCTAGTTTCTTTTGGTTAAACAATTTCTGCTTCAATTTATCTCTCTCCTCTGGCATTTTAACCGCAAGTAGCAAGGAGAAACTAGGCCATCTCTTTAACACTGCTTACAAAATCTCTTCAGCTAAATATCCAAGTTCGTCATTTGCAAGTTCTACTTTTTGCAGAACACAATTCAGCCAAGTTGTTTGTCACTTTATAATAATAATCACCTTTCCTCCCGTTTCCAATAACACAAAAACCTGTACATAAATTTTATAGCAACTCCATACGTAATTGTCCAAAGCTGAACAGAATCCAAATGTCCTTTAACAGGTGAGTGGATAAACAAACTTTGAGACATTCATCATGGAATTCTACTCAGCAATAAAAAGGGATAGACTATTAATACACACAACAACTTTGATGAATCTCAAGGGCATATGCTAAGCTAAACAAGGCAATTTTAAAGTTTATATACGGTATGACCTCATTTATATGACATTTTCAAAAAAAGACAGAACTCCAGTGGTTTCTAGGGGTTAAAGTGGGTCAAGGATGTGACGATAAAAAGATACCATTGGAGGAATTGTTTTGAGTGGTGGATTGTTCTGCATTCAAATTGTGGTGGTGGTTACAAGAATCTATACATATACTGAAATTCTTAGAACTATACACTGCAAGAAAAGAAGTCAATTTTACTGTGATAATTTTTAAATAAAACTGTCAAAATTTTAAGAATTTAATCCCTCTTAACCTAAATTTCTAACCCTACCCTAAAGAAACTGATTTATACTGTAAAATTCCTTTAAACTCTCACCATATGTAATTATTATACAAATATACCTATAAGACTCAGATTGACTCAACCTCTGAAAGATTTTACCTTGCTCAATTCTGACCTTTTGTGATTCTAACAAAATTAATATTACTGTTATATTCCCAAGAGGTGTAAGCTGCCTTCCAAGTATCCCCAGACATACTTTTGTATGATACCAAATAAGGAGGGAGGATATATTGAATAAGATATAAAAGTCTGCCTTAAAGGGACCACTTCAAGTACTTTTAAACACAAATCCTGCTCTTAGACTATAGGTCATACAACTGTGGGTTGTTGTTTCCTGATGTAAACACTGCCCAGGATCCTACAACCTAGTTGTCTATTCCGTCTGAAGGGCAAACTCTATGGCTCACGAAAAAGAAAAAGGAAGAAGAAATCAAGACCTGCCACAAGAGTGGATTATAGACCGTTTTACCCATCGAATTTTAAATCAAAATGAATGGTTACAGCAAAGGACTTTGTTTTCTTCTCTTACTACCTGACTTTCCTTTCTGTTGGTTCAAAATAGAGGGTTGCAATTCCCATCCCCCAGCGTTTTCTACTGCTCTCTCTATTGTCATTGTTCATTTAGAAACTGAATTCCCTAATTCACCTTTCCCAGAGTGGCTGCCAACTTTCCAACAGCCAGATTAGTCATCTATCCCTAAATTTCTCTAGTAAGAATCTTATAGCCATACCCAGAAATCCAAATGGTACACACTTCACCTCCAAACAAATCAACACATTCCCTTACATATTCGGCACAGAAATATTATTAACCTTGACACATCTTCATTGGAATTGAGTCCCCTACAATTAACTGCTTGTATTGCTACTTCCCAGAGCCTCAAAGAAACTAAAGAAACATCCAGGATAAGAATAATTATAGTCCAGTTATTTTCTGAAGAAGTTATTTAGAAATCAGTACATGATCTATTTAATTCCATCAAAGGTATTTGTCCTCCACAATGAGACTAATTAAGTCCAGAGACTAATTGGCAGTGACCTGTTACATAAACAATACATGTATGTCCCCTCAATATGTACAACCAGGAATATTCCTCTGTGTAATCAGCTGACCCTCCCACAGGTAGCATATACAATTGAAGAACCACTACTACTCACCCACAACCTACCCCTGTTGTTATCTTTCTTTAATAGTCCAGCATATTGATTCAATAGAAGGGGTCTGAGATTTTTTATTTATCCAGATCATAAAAGGACTTCTAATCTGAATAAAAAGTCAATGTACAAACATGTATAAGCTGAAGTACTTCCATGATTACCACCCAGATAGAAAATGAAATGGCTCAAACTTTAGAAGTGAGACCAGTATAAACTCACTGATTAAAGTCCTATAACAAATGCATGCTTGACTACTGATTGGCCAGTCAATGCAGAGTCTGTGCAATAATACATGTTATTGCCTGGATCAACACTTCCAGGGAAAGAACTCAATCCATAAACTAAACAAAAAAGAACCGCCTTGTTATCTTAGATTGGCCAAACTATCCCATAGAACCTGATCTCTGCTTAGTTCTAGTCCAACTAAAATACTAAATATGAAGTTCCAATGTTCCTGTTGTTGTTGTTGTCTCTGTCCTTCTTTTAAAAAAAATATATTTTTATTGATTTCAGAGAGGAAGGGAGAGGGAGAGAGAGATAGAAACATCAATGGTGACAAAGAATCATTGATTGGCTGCCTCCTGCATACCCTTCACTGGGGAATGAGCCCAAAACCCAGGCATGTACCCTTGACCAGAATCGAACCCGGGACCCTTTAATCAGCAGGCCGATGCTCTATCCACTGAGCCAAACCAGACAGGGTGCCTCTGTACTTCTTGCTTCCTATTTTCTGATACCCAAGTGCTTAAATGTTACTGAATAGTTATCATCCAAAAACAATATCCCCTTGATCATGGTACATTGAAAAGGTGCTAAACTCCTCACAGTCAGCTCAAGGTCACTGGGAGCCAGAGATGACTGAAAGAGGAGACTGAGAAACCACAACACGGGCAGCGGTGTAGACCTGGCTGAGTTAGCTGAGGTGATGGTGAAAATGGAAGGCCATCCACAGCCAACAGATACAAATACATCATTTGTGCTCCATATCTGAATCACAAGGTTTCTTAGGAAAGTCACAAATCATTGTGATTACCTTTCCTGCTAACTCTGCCAGTTCACTTAAGGGCAAAATGCTGTTTTGGGTGGTTTCAGTTGTTCAGCTTACCCAGGAGGGGTAAAGATTCTGTTCCAGAGACACAGGCAACTTTGCCTTTTTAAATCTGTCCTGATTATAGTCCATGAAAAATCTTTATTTGATGTTTCTCCCTCATATATGAGTGAACTTCAATTAAGTGAAATCAAAGATATATACACACCTACATATGTGATAGGATTATTTGCAATAGCCAAATATTATGACAAAATGCAATGCTCAAATAGAAAAATGTAGAATTAAATACATTATGGAACCACCATACTACAGAGTATTATTTGAAAATTACAAATAATATGTAACTCTTTATATATTGGTAGGGAAGAATAGCCAATATGATATTGTCTATTATAAAAAATCAGGTTGCATAATAATATGTATGAAGTGATCAGATTGTTGCAAAACATTATATGTTTAGATTCTACCTTTTATGCACGTGAGTGGCTATGTCCACTGCTTAATGCATACTATTTCTTCCTCTCACCTGGCCTATATAAGTCAGGGTAAAGCTAGTATGTTGTAACAAAAGACCCCATGTCACAGTTTACGTGTGAATGATCCAGGTCAGCAGAACAGCCATGTCCTCATTCAATGAAGAACCTAAGTTCCTTTCAAGGCATTGACCCCCATGCACTTGGGCATTGGTTGCTACCTTCATGAGTAAAACTAAGTCACTTCTATGTCCAAAAGGGCATGCCTAATGTCTTACATTCTAGACTGGGAGTGGAATCCACCAATTCTGCTTTTTTTTTCTTTTGCAAGAAGATAGTTAATGGCCACACACATTCACAAGAGTGAAGTATAGTCTACCATGGAGACCACCATATGCCTAGCCTCAACTCTATTTCTGTGGCAGGAGAGCTGGATGGATTTCAGTGGACAATGGACAAATATTCACCATACCACCCTCACCTCTTAGATTGTGTAGGAATAATCTGGAATAATTTAAAGATATGATTTACTATTCCATTCTAATTCTACTTTCCATAATCATATAATCATAATAAGAATAATTATTTAGCTTTAGCTCTGTTTTATGAGCTTTCTCACTTCCATTTATGTTTTTCTTCCTTCTCATTTATAAGTTCTTTATTTCATTGCATTTCTCATTTAGTTACAAATATTCTATTGATTTATATTTTCAGGAACAGCACATTGGTAATTTGCTTTCTGATTCCTTCCAGCTCTCAGAATGCCTTTCAATTGCTCTTGCACATGAATGATCTTTGGATTGGGTCCACAATACTTGGGTCACAATTATTTTTGCTACAAAACTCTTGACAGTGCTGTTTCATTGTCTTCTGGAATTGAATGTTTCCAAGGAAAAGTTTGATTGGCAGCCACCAGACTTCTCTGTATACAGAAATTTCAATAAGATGGTCTACATATGGGTCATTTTAATTAATTTTTCCCAATTACATAACTGATCTGAACATTCAAGTCAGGACATTTTTTAAATTTTTTCTTTATTGTTTCTTTAGTATGCTCTCTCTTTCTTCCTTTGAAACTCTTATTGTAATCAATTTCCTGAATAAATTCATCCTGACTCTTTTAATTCATGTAATTACCTGTATATCATTGTTAATGTGTTCTAGGGTTCAGATATACTTTTCTATTATAGCAACAGCTGCTGTATATGTTCAGTATTGCATGCTGGGGAGGGGAAAACTTTTATTTTGATAAAATTCAAAAGCATAGAGAAGATCCATTGTGGTATTTTCATATTATAAAGCATGAGGCTGTTTTTTTAATCATCCTTTACCTTAAGGTTTCCCTTTTCATAGATGCAATGCCCTGTTAAGCCTTTTCAAACACACACACACACACACACACACACACACACACACAGTTTCTGAAGCTATCTCCAGTTCCATGTAGTAAGTTTGCTTCACAGGGAGATTTTTGCTCTGATTCTTTAGATCCTTTTCTGACAAAGGGCTGAGACTTTTTTGTATGTCTGTTGATTCTTCTCTACTTTTTTCGTCCCTAAAATGTGAGTGACTATTGGTGGTTGGGCAGGAAGTAAGAATAGCCTATTGTCCAGAATTAGGAAAGGAGACATTTTTAAAAGATTGTCTTGTTCTCTTTGTACTAGTAATTTCTTTGTGACCCACATAGGGAAGAGAGGGCAGCCTTCAGCTTTGCTATCTGTTTCCATGGATCAGACTTGAACTGTCTGCAGAGGTGGAGGTGGGATGGGCAGAGGTGACCTCAGGTCAGGACCTCAGCAGCTGTGGTAACGAGTTCCTTTTCAATTTGTCCTGGAGTCTCTAAATGAGCAAGGGCATTGCCTTCTTTTTCTAACAGACATGAATGCTCCTGTTCTAAGCAAAACATGGGCAGGACCATCTTCTTGTACTTAGTTCAGTCATATTAGGGACCCTCAGGAAAATACCAAAAGGAGCCACAAGTTCCTCTTGATGCCATCCATGGAATAATCTTTCTACTCTATGGAAAAATATCCCTAAATTATTTTATGTAAGGTGTTGTTATGTTTCATATAAAAAACATTGTTCCTGGGTATAATAAAATTCCAGTAAGAGGACAGTGTGGATGTACTAATAAAGAATAAACTGCGTATGTAAATACCACACATGCTGCATCTTTGATTAGGAAGTGTGCAGATGTTGAAGACTTCCTTATGGATCGAGAGCGAAGCTGCAGTTTGTTGAAATCAAATGGGACCCAACCAGGCAGGTTTAATAGATCTTTGCCTGAAAAGAAGCCTTTTGGTATTAAGAACTGGGTGACTATGACTAGATTTCAACATCAGCCAAAATCTCTGCCCTCTGTGCCCTGAGCAAAGGAGTTTAAGAGCAGAACAATGCTTGCAACTCGCTGGAAGAGCAGCCCAGCCAGCCCACTGAGACTCCCTTTACTGTCGTTACTCTCATCTCCTTTCTAGCACTGTGGGAGCACGCGGCTCTGGGGCAAAGAACCTTTACATAAGTAAAGACTCCCACCTTTAAGCTGAGGACTCCAGGAGAGGAAATGCTCTCATATTGGGTAGGTATTGCAGTTGGTAAGAAAGACAAGTGCATGTGACAACTGTTAGGCTCTGACTTTGAAGCCCAGAAATTTCACTCTCAATTCTGTTAAAGGTTCTAGGTGCATGATCTAGCCCCAAGAGGGAAATATTCCCACTGCTGGCAGCTCCCTCAAGCGCATCTTTCTCTTTGTTGACAGTTGCACATCCTCACAGCTTCTGCAAGAACTGAGATGTGCCCACCACTGTCACTTCTCAAGGGCTGGCTCCTGGCTTCAGCCTACACAGCTCTCGGTGCGGTATTCGACTCCAGATTGCATCCACTCACTCCTCAAGCCAGCTTCACCTCCGACATAGTGCTTCACAGTTTGGTCAAAGCCCACTGTTGCCGTTTGCAGTGTGTCTCACCGAGAGCCTCTGGCATATGGAGGGCACTTTCTTGTTTTGCAACGCATAAGATGTTTTCATGTTTTTTGTATTCCTTTGGCCATGTCAGTGGAATTCGAGAAGGAAACTGGAACTGAAATCATGGAGTCAGTGTGTCTTCGTGAAGCAGGCTTCAAACCATTTATCTCAGACTCCAGTCCACGAGTCCTGACAGCCCATTTACAGGGTGTTAGGTGAAGGTGTCTGGCAGTCAGCGCTGTGGCAAAGCCCCTGGGCCTGATTTACGGAAGAGACTATGAAGCTGAGATGAAGAGAAAATAAAAGCTGGTATTTCACAGGGCTGGGGATTAGAAAGCTCTAAGTTCCTGTCTTTGGCACTGTGTCAGGCCGTAACTCAAGGCCAATGTCCTCATCGCTGCATCTCAGCCTCACCCTATAAAGTAAACAGAGGAATGCACAGCCCTGTCCCCAATCCCACCTGTGGGGAAACAGCTGTGGACGGGGAGTGAAGGGGGCGGCCTGTGCACTACCATGGACACCCAGGCCAGCAAGGGCAGCACCCGCATGCAGAATAACAAAATCAGGAGCGCGCGGGAGGTGGTTTGCCACCTGGCATACAGATGGGTTGAAAAGAAGTGAAAATTTTAAAGGGTTTGCTCATTCTCAAAGTTTCAACATGATTAATGTCTCAGTCTGGTGAACACCATATATTTTTTATTTATTTGTGTATTATTTGTCTACCTTCCTTCCTTTCTTCTTATGAAGACATTTAAAAACATCCAACGGTACAGAAATACATCAGTGTAATTGATCACATACTTCAAAACACAGATGAACATCGAAAGGGAAGAATAATTCCGGAATTAGAATTCTGACTCTTTTGGGGGGTTTGGGGAGCAAAACAGCAAACACACATTTATACAGGGTCAGTCCCTCCTGCGCTGAGACCTGGGTGAGTTATATGAGGCTACAACTGGAAATTGAACTCACATTTCTTCCCTGACAACATAGCATATTAGACTCTAATCACTCAGCATTGCATTGTTATTTACTATTTCCCTGCCATTCGCATTCATGTATATTTATGTGAAGCCCAAAAATATCCAGCAGCATTTACTTCAGATGATTATCTGTGTCCTAATCAGAAATCCTAATCAGGAAGCACATAACATACTCAAACCCAATTGTGGAAGACAAACTCCCAGAATACAGAAAAATTCCCACTTAGAGAAAATGTCCATCAAAGCATCTTCCACTTTTTGACAGCAATAAGAAGAAAAAATAAAGACCATTCACTCCTTGCTTCTACCGTTTGAAAGCAACTAAGTGTGAAAATGGATGCTTTGGAGGATGTTCTAACCTGTGCAGAGCAGAGATCAGCACAAGGCTAATTTAGACACGTTTTCCCATGTATTCAGTCATAGGGAGTAAAAGTTAAACACAGGGAGCCTCAGATGTTTTCTTCTGCACTCGAATCTCAGCTGCAAGATAATATCATAGAATTCAGAAGACTGATTCAGCCACTCTAAGGCATTTTATTATGGTTAACAATAGCCTGGATAACCTAAAGATTTTCCTAACCAACCCAACTCAAAAAGAAAGCCATTTTGAAAAGAAGAATTGTGAAGTTTTATATATTGCAAAAGTTTAACCAACTGGATTTTTCAACCTTCAAAGAAATTCAGCATGTCCGTTTAATGTTTGCCTGTCTTAAATTGAGTAATTTTTCCTCCAACAGACTGGTGTTTAGAAAATCCTTGTCTATGTTGCACAGTTACCTCTTTAAAGTTTTCTCCAGGTGTTGACAAATGGTCACATTTGTTTTCTTCTTTACAGCAACAGAAGTGAAAACATCTGCATCAGAGCATCATCTGGCCACCTACTCAAGTTTCACAAGACTCTCCCTATTCATTGCATCCTCTCTCCTACTGCTCCCCTGAGACTATAATTTAGAATTACTCTAGTCCACTCTTTTCCACAGGCTTGATTTCTGCAGCTTCAGTTACCCACGGCTAACCACAGTCTAAAATCATTAAATGGAAAATTCCAGAAATAAACAAATCTTAAGTTTTAAATTGCATGGCATTCTGAGTATTGTGATGAACTCTGCTCCTTCCTGCCTGGGACCTGAATCATCCCTTTGTCCACCATATCCAGGCTGTGTACACTATCCACTGTTAGTCACTGAATAGCCATCTCAGGTGTCAGATTGACTATCAGAGTAAGCCTTATTTTACTTAATAATGCCTCATTCACCTCACTTCATGTCATCACATAGGCATTTTATCATTTTGTTTTATTACTAGAAAAGTGAATCCAGTAAAATAGGTATTTTGAGCAAGAAGAGAGACCACATTCACATAATTTTGATTATGGTATATTGTTATAATTATTCCATTTTATTAGTAGTTATTGTTGTTAATCTCTTACTGTGCCTAATTTACAAATTAAGCTTTATCATAGCTACGTATGCTCAGAAAAAAACATAGTACATATAGGGTTCAGTACACTCTGCATTTTAGGCATCCACTGAGGGTCTTGGAATGTACACACTGTGGATAATGTATACACTGGGGACTACTGTATTTTCTTTTTATATGGATTTTTGTTTTTTTAAAAGGTGGTTTTTTAAAAAGTATGTATGTTATATGAATTCAAATGGTTACTGTTAACACATCCAAATCTATAGGAAGTTAGAAACATCGATGAGAGAGAAACATCGATCAGCTGCCTCCTGCACATCTCCTACTGGGGATGTGCCTGCAACCCAGGTACATGCCCTTGACTGGAATCGAACCTGGGACCTTTCAGTCCGCAGGCCGACGCTCTATCCACTGAGCCATTTTTGTTTTTTTAAAAGGTGGTTTTTTAAAAAGTATGTATGTTATATGAATTCAAATGGTTACTGTTAACACATCCAAATCTATAGGAAATTCTTGTGTGATTTTATTATTCAGAGTAAATGGTTGATTAGTTATCAATCAAACTGAAGAAGAAGATTTTTAGAAGGTGGAGCAGTGTTCTTTCCGGATGCTATTTAAATAACACTGATTTATATTTACCAGCAGTTAGGCTATGGATGACCACATTTTATGAGGAAATCATTGCCTGGTCAATCTGTTTGGGGCTGAATCTGATTGTTCACCTCTTAGTCAATCCAGTTGGTTTCCATGCAATTGCTCACTAATAGAATTGAAAATCTGACCTTGATTGTTTTACAATAAATATTGGCCATGGTAGGGGAACAGACCCATAAAATTTGTAGTAATTTACAGGGAACATATTAAATAAATGGAGTAAATTCAGTTTCATCAATACCAACAAGTCATTGTGTGACATTAAAAAAAAATGAGGAGAGCAGCTAAATCTCTCTATGGCTCAATATATCATCTTTAAAAAATAGTTTTAATAATTTTATTTTTCCCATTGGTCAGGAGCTGTGTGAAACCATTAAGGTAAAGTCAACCATTTGTAAAGTGATTTAGAACAAAACCCATCTATCTAACATTTGTGAGAAAACAAGAATGTACCTCATCCCCCAAATATTTTCACTAGGTGTGAGAGTTTATGAAGATGGTACATTAGTACCCCCAATAGCTATAAATTGTCAGTCTTGGTGTTCGGTGTTCTCTGTGTAAGCCAGAGGGTTGTATTTGCTTGTTTAGTTGGTTCATTGATGTTTGTTGGTTGGTTCTTTAAAGCCATAGCTCTATACTAAGTATTTGGAGTATCTGATCTAAAGGTTCAAGAATTTAAGTAGTTATAACCTTTTAAAAAGTTACCTTTGGTGGGATCTACAAAGAGAAAAAAGCTCAATTCTCAAAGAGCATAGTTGTTCCTTAGATCCAAGTCTAGTTACTTCCATCCTTGGCCCTGGTGAACGAAGCACTAGAGAGTGATTTGGGAAATGTGAGATGATTAGGGCTAAATCAGAGGAAACATTGTGGTGATATGAAAAATGAACAATACGTATGCAAATAAAAAGCCCCATGAACAAATACTCATGCAAATGTCATCTTTAGGATGACAATCAGTGTCATCAATGCACAGACAGGTGAAGGTGTAGGTAAGAAGCTGTTGAAATGCAGTCCTGCAGTGATTATGACAACTAATTTGAAACTAAATGCATGTATTTGATTTGCATTTTCAGATATCTTAATGTCTGATCCTTCAAAGCAACTAGCAAAATCAACCCAATCCTGTTGGTTTGTTACAGAGACTGACTCTACAGAGTAGTTATAGACTGCCTGAAAATACTGTCTCGCAGGTGCTTATGAAGTATAGTTTCCATGCTGGTGTCATCTTCAAAAAGACTAAATACCTGTTACTGCAAAAGTTGTTACTAAAGTCAGTGATTGCTCCGGATAATAGAAGTTCCTTAGAAAATGTATTAAAGAATACTTGAGGCTTAAACAATTTCTCCTTAGAGAGAGTCTACCTAGTTAACATTTTATTTTAACTTAATGAAGACACTCTTAGTTGATATTACATCCAGTTGCTTTGGGAAATTGCAAAGAAAAAGGAATTAAATAATCTATGTGGATACAGAAAGTTGAATATAAACCACAGCTATTTCTCACTTTTATGAATGCTTTAAAGTGTTTCTAGCAGCAAACTCACCTTGTAGTAGTTTAAATAAATCAGGGTTTTCTTTTTCCATGTATCAAGAAGTCTGAAAGTAGATGATTACAACATATTAGTTGCTCAAAGGTGTCACCAAGGACCCAAGGTCTTTCTATCCTTCTGCTCTTCTATCCTTAGTATGTTGGCTTTTATTCTACACTTGTCATTCTATGACTCCAAAATGCCTGCTTTAGTTTTGGACATCACATCTGCATTCAAAGCAGAAAGAAGAAAGTTGGAGGCAAGAAGGAGGCAACACCTCACCTATTTTCTTGTCATTGTCTTAATCCACTCAGGCTGCTATAACCAGATAGGATAGACTGAGTGGCTTAACAAAGAAATTTATTTCTCACTGTTCTGAAGCCTGGGAAGTCCAAGAGCAAAATGCCAGCAGATTTGGTGTCTGGTGAGAGCTCTCTTCCTGACTTGTAGACAGCCACCTTCTTGCTGTATGCTCATATGGCCTTCCCTTAATGCATTCTCATGGAAAGAAAGGTGGGGAGGAGGCAATTATAAGGGCTCTAATTCTACATCTAAATTTAATTATCTCCCAAAAGCCCCAACTTCAAATGCCATCACACTAGGGCCTCAATGTGTAAGTTGGGGGAGGGGGGGGGAGAAATACAAACATTAAGTCCATAACAGTCAGTGAGGCAAACGATTACTCAGGAGCAATCAGCAGATTTCTACCTAGTCTTATTGGTAAGAACTGTTCACATGGATTTTTAGTGTAAGGGCAGGGAAGGTGAATGCTTAATGGAGCACATTTTTACCTTAAACAATATTAGGGATACCCTTGCAAGGAAGAGAAAGAAAATGGACACTTACCGGTGTCTGCTATACTTGCTTAACACAGTAGAGTTTGCAAAAGTTCTAGGACTTTTTTTTGCTGTAATGAAAAAGATGATATTTCTAAAACTTTGCAAGAATTCAAGAAAATAGCAGGAAGAAAATAAACTAGGAGCAACTTAGAAATCACTCAATAACACAGAGCTTTATTCTCCAAATAAAAATTTTTACCATTTTCTTGAACTTCTGTGATGTTTCTAAATCTCACCATGCATACTGTAAACATTATATATGTGTCTTGGGAATTTTTAAGCAGTTTTAAAGACTTCTACTTTGTATTAGTGTATTGAATTTATAAAGGTTACACCATGAGACAGAGGATGGCATCTAGTGAAATGCTGTGTCTGGAGGAAGGAATAAAATATTTCTTATTTATAATGAGGATAACAGTGATGAAATAAAACCCCTATGAGTGTTGGTCCTTTTTACTGATGCTTAAATCCTATGCTGCAAAGAATTCTCTTTCTCAATAGAATTCTGGGGGGGAAATGTTTAGATTCTAAGGTTGAGGGGACAGAACTAATACTAGCCTTCAGAGCAGCCTGGTGGGTTTTATTGCATGTATTTGTTATATTTCAGGGATTAGAACTAGGCCTCTCTCTATCTCCATCAATGTAATAAGTCAGCTTTATAACAGTGTTCTACTTCATTTTTATTTTAAAGTAATGCCTTGAAAGAATAAAAATAAATTTCAAAAGTAAAGGAAACATCCCATCATGGTTCCTAAAACAAACCCAAGTACATCATTGTGGCACTGAGTGTCTTACTGAAGCACATTTGAATTCACCATTCTTGCCATATCTTATCCACAGGAAAGCTTGTTATATAAGAGGCTGGCTCTCTCTCTCTCTTTTTTTCTTTAAATATATTTTTATTGAGTTTTAGAGAGGAAGGGAGAAGGAAAGAGAGATAGAAACATCAATGATGAGAGAGAATCATTGATTGGCTGTTTCCTGCATGCCCCATACTGGGGATCGAGTCCACAACCCAGGCATGTGCCCTGACCAGGAATCGAACCATGACCTCCTGGTTTATAGGTTGATGCTCACCCACTAGCCATGCCAGCTAAGTGAGCCTGACTCTCTTAAGTGCATTTGGCTTATGGCAACAACAAATTTCTTCACCACTTTCATTCATTAATCCATCTGTTCATTCATTAGAATAATCCTATTTTGTATCAATAATGTAATGAGCACTGTGCTGGAACCTGGAGATACAGAAAGAAATTAGACATCACCAGCCTTCAAGTAGCTCAAGGTCTTTGGGAGACAAGAGACACATAAACCATCCAAGCCAATAGCTCTGGGTGTATTCACATTCCACAGCTTTTCAGATATACAGCTTTTTTCTCCTATGCCCAGCTGTCTATGGATTAAAAAAAAAACTTTCATGAAGAAACTCCTATTCCTAATCTCCATGAGAAAGTTCTATTTTCAAATAAATTTCATAATATTTTCCTAAATGATATTCAATATTATTCAGTAACATTTGATAAAATTTCACATTGTGCTTACTACTTTTTCAAGTAGATCACATATTCTATTCTGACATAAAATAGAAGCAAAGAAATCAAGCCCAAATCTCCCCAGAATGAAAACCCCTCTTACCTCCCTCACAGTCAACATTCTATTCAACTTCTATTTTTCTTTATTTCTCAGTGATTGAGAAATAGCATTTCTTCAACTCCTAATCTTTGTGTATAAAATAGATGGACAAAAAGAGTAGAAAGAGACAAGTTTAGCAAGCTGAAATGAAAGAAAATATTAAGGAGAAATTAGTTTACAGGCATATTTCTAAAATATACCTAAGATAAAAG
This sequence comes from Myotis lucifugus, assembly GCF_000147115.1. Lineage (NCBI taxonomy): Eukaryota > Metazoa > Chordata > Mammalia > Chiroptera > Vespertilionidae > Myotis > Myotis lucifugus. The sequence goes on along the minus strand of NW_005871325.1, from coordinate 117,206 downwards.
TGATAAGGTCTCCGTTTTCTGCAGCGCACTTATCCAGGGTTCTCAATTTTATAGCACATAATCAAGAAAATAGAGAAGCAAAAATGTCTGTGACTAGCTGAGATAATTGCCTCAGAGTCCATCTCCTCATATCCTCACACTGATCCTAAAAACACTGACTTTAGACAAAATTCTAGCAGGTTTGGTTGTTTGATTTTCTAGTCATCGGGATGTTAGACTTTGAAAATTAGAAATGGAGAGTAGTAGCTAGCTTGAGAGAGGCAGTCGGGGAGAGAGGAATAAAGTGACAGCTGAAAGCTTGTTGATGATCATGAAGATGGAAAACTAATAAAAAAAAGACACAAGAATAAAAAAAAAAACACTACAGATGGGGCTGAAGGACAAATACCCTTCATACTTCAGAGTCCCTGAGGGTCTATGATTCATATGACAACACTGGGTTATCAAGAACAGCTTGAAAAATATTTAATATCCTTGTTCAAAGATTTTGTGACAATACTTATAAATAGAAGCACACAAAATTTCAAAAATTAAGAAGGGCTGCATCAGACAATGGAAACAACTTAGGTCTGGGTGAAAATTGAGCCCCTTCTTCCCTTGTGTTCTTAGACAACTTACTTAACTTCTTAGAGCTCCAGTTTCTTCTCCATAACATTTTAAATTTTCATATTAATACTTGTGTCTTACTAAATAAGCCAAGGTTTATTATATATCTAACACCATGCCTGGCAAGCAGTATACAATAATGTGGACTTTCTTTATTTCCCTTAAAAGAGCCAATTTTAGTTATCTGGAAATTTATTCCTATGAAACAACTTATTCTATTAAAATGCCACATGAACAAGGTATTCTTGGGTTAGTAGAAAGATTTATATAAAATTGCAGTTGAGCCCAAATTCCAAAGGATAAGGTGACTTGGCCCATGTTGTCATGCTTACCCAGCTCAATATTAGAAAGTTGAGGAATATGAAAAGCTTTACAAGCATGACGTCTGCTTTGTATATAAAAGACTTTGTACCTCTGGTTTCTCTTGAAATTTTCTTCACTGAGTCTTGCATTTATCATGCTATAATTATGGGGACTCACTAATGAAGATGGTTGCTATCATATTCTGTATTACTATTGTATTATGGGAAGAGGACAGTGAGGAGAAAGGCAAAATTGGCCAAGATGGGGCCCCTTAGTAGGGAGTTTGAGATATCTTGAAGACTCTAGGACCTAAATACCGGCTCTTCCACAAAATACCGACTTCTGCGCATGGACCACGAAGTTTCAATCGCACTGTATGTGACCTCCTGCATGTGGTATTTTGTGGAAGAGCCACACTCAAGAGGCCAAAGGGCCACATGTGGCTCACAAGCCATGGTTTGCTGACCACGGATCTAGGTAATTAAGAAAGAGGATCAGAAAGTCACCCAATGGGTAGAAGGAGACATAACAGAGTAGAGGTAAAAACATGGAAAGCATCAACAGAATGCTGGGTTGTCTACTGACAAAGATTTCCCCCTCCCCCCATCACTATGTGAAAAAGAATTTCTGTTAATTTCCTTCAATTATAATTTGTTACTTCAGGTGTTTACTTGTCCTCATTCAATTATTTCCATATTTCCTTGGAGCTCTCATAATTTGCTTAAGCATTTGATAGATGCTAAAAGAAAAAGATGCCCTGACAATTTAATTAGGTTTCTTTACTCCTTATGCCCCAAAGTTACAAATTCACCAATCAGAACACATCTGAATCTCCCTTGATATAGTTTCATTAATTCCAAACCATGGTGGCTACCTCATTACTATGTGTGTGTGGGTGTAGGGTATGTGTGTGTAGGTGTGTGTGTGATTGACAGCGAGAATAAATCAGAAATAGAGAGGCCACATCAACTCATCAGTTACCAGCATGAATGGTCTATAGTCCAATGTAATTTGTAAAGGACATTGGAGATGAACTAAGCCATCCACTTTAAAGAGAGATTCCTCCCCAGGTAATTTCCTTGAAAACTGGGATTCATTGTTTTATTAGTGTATTGCACACTCACAATTCTCTAGATCATGAGTGGCAAAATATTGTCTTCTTTCCAAATCTGAACAAATGCGGATATTTACAAATGTTTTGTAAATTTTGTAAATAAAGTTTTATTGGAACACAGCTGCAACCATTTGTTTATGTACTATCTATGGCTGCTTTCACACTACCATGGCAAAGTTGAATAGTTGCAACACAAAGCTAAAAATATTTGCTGTCTTGTCCTTTACAAGAAAAGGTTAATGACCCTTGCTGTTGACAGATCTCTCAAATCCAGTCCAAATGACCCACTGAAATGTGAAATAAAATGTTGATAAGCCTATTTTTTACTTATCTTTTCCTTCCAAACAAATAATAAATTACCCTCTATAATTATTTGACACATGGATTGATCAGGATATCCCCTGCTTGTCCTGGGACACATGGTCATTTTACGTGAGGAGGACAAGGTGTCCTAAGGAAAGAGGTTCCATACATGGGAGGATCAGTTCAGCATCCTCGCCCATGCATTCACTTCCAATCCATGGTGACATAGTATATTTTATGTGTAACTAATTAAGTGGTTTTTACTAATTAAGTGGGTTTAATTAGTGTGATCTCTCCAAATCAGCCTTTACAACATGGACAAGTCACTTTAAAAAATTCCTGCAAAGAAACCAAATAGCATTCTAAACATGCAAGCACAACTAACAAGGAAATAACAGAGTTGATGTCACCTTCTTCGAGTACGATACTAAAACAATGACAATCTAAACAGGTTTGACAAAAAGCCAGCTCAGTTCAGTCAATAGTCTTAAGACGACTGAAATACAAATTTACACCCTCAGTCATTTCTGATAACAGTCACCCTATATGTAGATTGTGCTGTAAAAATAGAAAATTGTACTAATCAGAAACTATCATGCTTACCAGCATATTTTTTAAAATGTATTTCACTTTTCTCTCCATTGTTTTTATTTCTATTTAGGGTACATTTTACAATATGTACTACAGTCCATGCTAATATCCATACAGAATGTATAAACAAATGTACACAAAAGATGAAGGCCTCGGGTTTTTGTTTTTTGTTTTTTGTTTTCTGATAGGGTGCAACTGAGGCATCTTAACATTTATAAGAGTTTATTTGGGGAAAAGTCAATTCCAATCAGGCAACCCTTAAACCGGAAGTGGTTAGGAGCACTCTACCAACAGCAGCTAGAGGAAGACTATTTTAGAGAACATGTGGAAATCATTTGATTGTCTATAGCTTAAGAGGTTACCTGGTTTGGGAAAAACTGGTTGACTGTTTATGATTAGTTGTCTTTAGGTTTGGGTTTGCATAGGTAAGCTGTAAAGACATTAGAACTACCTCAGTCTAGTAGCCTCCTTGTTTAAATTTCACAAAAGGCAGAGAGAAAGTTGGCTTCTGTCTAGACCTCTGTCTGCAGTTCATTTTTCAAAAGCATAGAGAACTAGGGGAAGATTTTTCAGCAGAAAGTCTACAAAAATCAGGGACACAGAAGCACATACAATTGCTTTTCTTACTAAAACAAAATAATTGCAGTCTTTCTTTCAACTTTTAACCAAAGGAAAAAAATGTTCTCAGATTTGATCATTTATTATCCTTGACAGAGAATTACATTTTGAAAACCAATTATACTAGACAAAGCCCAAAATCTATGAAGACTGGTTTTAAGGAATTCTAAAGCATAATAACACTTAGTTAAGGCTGATCTTAAAAAGAGAATTGATAATAGGAACATAAAAGAAACTATACTTGGAAAATTAAATATCTCCTTAGCATTAGGTTAGTCTGAATTGATGTATAAGTTGATAAGCAATTTTTTCCTGCACAAACCCTAGTCTTAAGCAATAGATTATATCAAGAGAATGAGAACCAGAAGACATGCACATGTGTTAAGCACCTACTGTGTATTTGCACTCATGCAAAGTTTTCCCAATTCATGCTCATCACACCTACATTTTATAGATAAAAAATCTGAGATTGAAAGAATCTAAACAATTTAGCTGAGGCCATCCAGCTTATATGTGGCAGAACTGAGATTTTTAACTCACATCTGTCTGATACCAAAGACATTGCTCTTTCTTTCAAAGCATGCTATCTCTCAGAAGCAAACTAATGCCATGCTGAAGGCTTTTCTCCAAGAATTATGAAAAATTATAATACCTCAAAGCTGATTCAGTGGTCCTAAATACATTAACATTTTATATTAAGTACCATTTGTTCAAACGCTCTCTACTGACCAAAGCTATATGTATCATGATTGGTTCTCCGACCCACACAAATCTATTTACCTAATTGTATATTTGAACAGTAATTGCAAGTGCTCACTATTTTCCAGGTCTGGCTCTAGTGTCTTTGTATGTATTAAGTCATTTAATTCTCATAGCAACTTCTATATGCATACCATATTTGTCCATTTTCTATATTATTTTGTCTCAACTGGCAACAACTTAGAAAAGACCAATGTTTTTATTTCATATTTTTAATTTTCACTGAATCCCCAATCTTCTACCATAAACTGATTTAGAGTAGACAGGATTTCCTCCTCAAATCATCAAAAATTAGAGCCCTGGCCGGTGTGGCTCAATTGGTTGAGTGTTGTCCCATGCAGCAAAAGGTTGCTGGTTCCATTTCCGGTCAGAGCACATGCCCAGGGTTGTGGGCACAACCCCTAGTAGGGGGTGTGCTGGGTCGCGGGCACATCCCCAGTAGGAGATGTGCAGGAGGCGGCTGATCGATGTTTCTCTCTCATCGATGTTTCTGACTCTCTATCTCTCTCCCTTCCTCTCTGTAAAAAAACAATAAAATATATTTTAAAAAAAATCCATATGTCAGACAGCCTTACCTTTCCCTCCCACAAAGGTGTCACAGGCACAGAGATCCTTTCTGTTGTGCATGTTGAGTGGAACTCTGACTGACGAATCCAACAGAAATGCCAGCTCCAAAACATTTGATATGCTTCTCTGTGATTTACCCAACATCACACAGTGCTATGTGCTGGTGTGTTACCTAAGCCAACTGCAGCCCCCCAAAATGTCAACAGCTATGCTCTCTAAGAACCAACAGCTAAATTGGTGTCTCATCAACAACATTGACCTTAGCCCTGGCTGGGGCTCAGTTGTGGGTTTGACTCCTGGTTGGGGCACATCCAGGAGGCAACCAATGGATGTTTCTCTCACAATGATGTTTCTCTCTCTCCTTTCATCTCTATCTAAAATCAATAAACATATCCTCCCATGAGGGGGAAAAAAATGACTGACCTTAGCAAAACCATCTTGTGGTTCCCATCAAAGAGTGAGTTCTGAATCACCTGTTTCTCTCCTACTCTATTTTTGTTGTTAATCCTCACCCAAGGATACTTTTCCCCATTGACTTTTAGAGAGAGTAGAAGGTAGGGAGGGGAGAGAGAGAGAGAGAGAGAGAGAGAGAGAAAGAGAGAGAGAGAGACCCTTCTTAGACAGATCAATTGGTTGCCTCCCGCATGAGCCCAGCCTGGGCTGGTGATGGAACTTGCAACCATGCATGTGCCCTTGACTGGGAATCGAACCTGGGACCCTTCAAGGCATGGGCTTGTGCTCTAACCACTTAGAAACACTGGCCAAGGCTCTCTCTTACTCTTTTTAACAATGATTTTGAGTTTAATTCAATTCTTTCCCTTGCATGTGTAATTTATAATTTTCTTTCTGAAACTTTAGATTATCTGATCTTATCAGCAGGTATTTTTAATTTCCTTTGATCTGCACCAAATTTCCCAGTACCTCTGAAGAAAGCAAAATGAGGCAGAACAATAAATAGACTTTTTCCCGCATGAGCCCAGCCTGGGCTGGTGATGGAACTTGCAACCATGCATGTGCCCTTGACTGGGAATCGAACCTGGGACCCTTCAAGGCATGGGCTTGTGCTCTAACCACTTAGAAACACTGGCCAAGGCTCTCTCTTACTCTTTTTAACAATGATTTTGAGTTTAATTCAATTCTTTCCCTTGCATGTGTAATTTATAATTTTCTTTCTGAAACTTTAGATTATCTGATCTTATCAGCAGGTATTTTTAATTTCCTTTGATCTGCACCAAATTTCCCAGTACCTCTGAAGAAAGCAAAATGAGGCAGAACAATAAATAGACTTTTTTTCTAAATGTCTTAGGTTTTCTCTCTTTTCATTTTTAATGACAATCTCATCTTTTGGACAACTGATGCTCTAGAATTTGCAATTATAATCATGCTTTTTTTAAAAGCGACAGAGAGAGATGAAGTAAATCAGTGCACTTTACAGGTGGAATAAATTGAGTAATGTTTTTGGCAATCTAATTCCTCCCCTCTTAAAACACCAAGCCTTAATTCAACCCAGTCGGTTGAATATTTACCTCGCCTAAAGATAAATATGTCGCTATAGTGAAAACTCTGTGAACTAATATTTAAACTGGAAAACCCTTCTACAAATTGTTCACTTAAAATTTTGTGCTTAATGGAAATTTAAATTTCAATAAATAGATCAAAGTGAAAAATAATGCTCCCACTCTAAATAAGATGAAAATACTGCACACACTTGTGCTTTCTGAAGGCTTGGCCTTTAAAGACAGAATCTATTTCTCTCTCAGGCATACGGAAGATCAAGATATGTTATGAAATTCCATTTCACTCAGTCCAGTGAAAACTCAGCTCACTCCAGATCTGTGTCATCTTTTTACTATTTGCAGATTGTCACTAGGCCTCTCTCATTCAGCAATAAATTTTGTTAGTCCATTAAAATTACCCATGTACAAAGTTTCTCTTTTTCTGCTATTTCTTGTTCAATAACTTGAACATAGTTATGTTAGTGAAATTACATTTCCTTTTGTCCTGAGACCTCAAAGAAAAATTTCCGAACTTCTGAGGAGAATAACAAGCAACTCAGATTTCTCCTTACTTCAACTTGGAAATGAGGTTTAGAAGGAAAGCTCAAGAAGATGATATAATGAGAGGTACCGTCCTTTAATGATGAACCATTTGTTTCTTATTCTGGACATGTTTCCTTCACACATAGAATAAAATAGTAAGAAAAACGTTGGGGGTGTTGTTAAAGAAGTTCTGTCTCTATGTTTCACAGAACTCCTTGATGATTTTCTCTTCCAAAGCAGAGAGAGCATTTTGTTATCATTATTTTTAAAATTCAACAGAAAATGGCCCACATACTTGCATATGCATAAGCACCCTCAAGTAACAAATACACACAATACGCTCACTGTGTATCCTCTGCTGCTGAACACGTGCTATCTATACACACACAGATATATTCAGCCAAAATCAAATGCATATGTGGGTGGAAAAAACTTTCTTGCAGTTTTCTACTCCTCTTGAGTCATAATTAGTTGAATGAATAATTGCTAAAGTTCCTAAAATTTTAGTTGATTCAAACTTTATTTTATATAAGAATAACTTAGTGTGTGTGTTAAAAACACACAAGATTTCCAGCTCCCACTGGGGAAATTCTAATTTATTTCATCTCTTCTGGGGTGCCCCAACACTGAAACAGGAGGTCTGTGGACCATAATTTGACAAAAACCCTCCTCGACATTTCAAAAGGCTATTTAGAGGGAAGGTAGGGGAGAGTAGGGGTAAGGGGGAGAGATCCACCAAAGGACTTATATGCAAGCATATAGGCCTAACAAATGGACACAGACAACAGGGGGCGGAGGGCATGAGTGGGGGGGATGGAGGGTAACGTGGGGATAAGGACACATATGTAATAACTTAATCAATAAAAAAATTAGCCCTGACCGGTTTGGCTCAGTGGATAGAGCGTCGGCCTGCGGACTGAAGGGTCCCAGGTTCAATTCCGGTCAAGGGCATGTACCTTGGTTGCGGGCACATCCCCAGTAGGGGGTGTGCAGGAGGCATCTGATGGATGTTTCTCTCTCATCGATGATTCTAACTCTCTATCCCTCTCCCTTCCTCTCTGTAAAAAATCAATAAAATACAAAAATAAATAAAAAGAAAAAAGGCTATTTATAACTTATGGAGGGAAATTGGCTCTTGCAAATGATTTGCTACCTGAAAACAGGCTTATTCATCCCTCCGAAGCAGCCCCAGCATCACCTCTTTAGTGTATCTTTCCCTTATTGTCCAAGGCATAATCTCTCCATACTCTAGCAGGAGCAGGCACCATGCTGATGACATACTTTATCAGTGGTGAATGAGGCACTTCTAGGTGGGTTCTGAACCAACTGCCAGCGTCTCAAGCAGGACAGCAGCAGGCTCAGGAGTTTGAGTTTCCATCAGGGGCAGTAGTTGCTTCTGTTTTCTGAGTGTTACCCTTTTTTTTTCTTCTCATTCATTGTCATTTTCTTCCAGTCTCTTCAATGTCAACTCTTGTCTGAAATATTAGTAGTGGTTCCAAGAATTTTCTTTAAAAATTTACCAAAATCTAACCTCCACAATGACCTAATGTCAACGTTTTGGAAATGCTATATCTTCTTCCACATCCGTGTTATCCAATAAAGTCAATATGGTACTCTCTTCTCTACGGCATTAAGGAATGCATTGGTAACCTAGAGCTCTGCATTGTTGAGGAGATGTCTAATATCCTTGAAAAGTTCTGTGGGAACTGTCATTGATATATGAGGAATGATAGCGCATAATGCTATTATTCACTGGACTCCCCTGATTTCAATGGAGCCAGGTGGGAGTGCTTAACTGGCATAGATAAGGCAAGTCTAATGATCCTAACGAGTAACAAGGAGAGAATGGTGATCAGAATTCTTTGTCGCACAGGTATCTTTGTGGATGGCTAATTGATCATTCTATTTTTTAGGAATTCAATAGATAACAATCTATTTAAATATTACATAGTCTAGGTCTGCTGAGAAACTTTGAGGAGTCATGGCCTCTTAACCTCTCAGTCCTAAGCCCATTCAAAGTCCCAGAGCTCCTTGAATGAAGTTGACCATGGTGAGAAAGGGCCCTGCTACTATGTTACAAAATATATTCTGTGACTTTTTCTGTAAAAAATTCCCTCCCAGAAGGGCTTTGTAGCTATTGACCACAGTGACTACACAGAGGAGAAGGGGAAATAACCTGATCATCTGGAATGAGACACGGGCTCTGAGTTTATATAGATTTCTAGATACACAAAGCATTTCTATTGTCTGCCTGACCTAGGAGGTGTTTGTAGAGGTGAAATGGAAAAAAATATGGGCTCCCTGTGGGCTCATTAGGTCTATAAGCCATCCTCCAGACCCTAGGTTTATTTTCCTAGCTCTTGATTGTGTGATTGCAACAGTCATATTGAAAAGATGACACAAATCCTCCACTGGCTTCCTGATCAATGGAATGATGGCTATAAGGAGGACCAATGGTAAGGCCTACATCTACCTATACCTATAAGACCAGTAAACCAAATGCTATTCTACATCTACGGAGGAATTGCAGGAATAAGTGCCACAATAAAGATTTGAAAGGCTATGTTTTGTGATTACCATTGCCTCGTTACTTAACCCCCCTGTCTGACCTGTGCAAAAGATAGATGACTGTTGGAGAATGACATAAATGTAATAAAATGGTGATTCCAGTTTTAGCTGCTCAAAGATATATGGTCTATTTTCTACAGCTAATCAACATAGCAATACTTTATTACTTATATTAGTTAACAAAGGTCACTATAAATAGTTTGCTGTATATGACAGGAACAGTATACTTTCCCTGCCTTACCTGTCGGTTATGTTAACTTTGCACTTTTCTATTGTAATGTAACACTCAGGGACCTCAGTCATTTCGACATCCCACAAAACACCACAGAGACCAGCAACGGTCAGTTGAGCCTTTCACATCCTCTGATACTGACTTTCCTGCTTCTACATTTAAGGACCCTTGTGATTACTTTGGGCCTACCCAGAAGATCCGGGATAATCCCTTAAAATCAACTAATTAGTAACCTTTATTCTACCTGCTTCCTTAATTCCCTTTGGCTATGGAAGGCAGCATCTTCACAGGTTCTGGGGGTTAGGAAGTAAACATCTTTGGGAGATAATTGTTCTGCCTACACTAGGACCTATGACCCAGAAGATCCAACAATGCTTGAAGATCCTGTGGATAATTAGGATTGCTTTATGAAGATTCTAGAAGTCCCCAATTAGAGAATTAGAGCAGAAATCCCTAGGATTTGGGAGTAAAGCCATGTTCTTTTGTGCATATAACTGCCCTTTGAAAGAGCAGCTCCTAGCTTGCTAGTGAGCCCTGTTACAGATGAGTGTCTGACCAAAAGATACTACATGACCCAGGTCAAATCTACACATAATATATTTAGTGCTTTCTTTTCCACAAATTCGTGATGTTGGCCATACAGCAATATTCCATCAGCAAATAGAAAGGAAACTGAAATTGAACAAGTCATGAAGCACAAATAAAATTCTCTCAAAATCTTCTCTTGCTGCATTCTTGTTTCCCTCTCAACCCACAAATACTGCCTTATAGAGTGTTCTATATAACCAATTGACTGAGGAAGAAAAATCTTTAATCTTGCCTACATACTGGAAGTGAGCTGCTATCATATGAAAGTCCTCGAAAGACAATGTGGAAGGCAAATCATGCTACTGGGTAGATCTTCAATAAGTCTATCTGGTTGTCCACTATCCATGGACAGAGAAAAAGCCTGATGTTCAGATCTTCACTGATTCATAGTGAATCCCTCTAGTTTAACCAGGTAGTCAAAGATTTGGAAGATAAAAGATAGCCTGAGTGGTGATAAGGTGGTCTTAGGAAGAGACATGTAAATGTCTGGCTCAGAATAAGCAAGAATGAAAGGAAATCTGGGTCTCATATTAATACTCACTAAAGGGCATCCACTACAGGGGAGGCTCTCAATAATCAGCAGGACAAGATTACTCATTCTGTAGATGACAACCAGTCCCTCATCCAGCCACCACAGTGCTTATTCAATATACAAAGTAGACACCATAATGAGCAATCAGGATCCAACAAGGTGGACACCCCCTCACTAAGGCTCTCTAAGTTACTACCACTGATGCATGCTCTACCTACTAATAGTAAGGACAATGTGGATCCCTCTACCTGGTATCAGCCAGACACCTAGAGGCGGATTGATGACAATGGATCCTTTATATCAGGCCTCATGCACAATGGGTTGCATAGTGTAATGGATTGAACAGTGACACCCGCCCCCCCCAAATTCATATCTACGCAGGACCTCATAATGTGATTTTATTATGAAATACGGTCTTTGCCATTGTAATTAGTTAAGGATATGTCAATGAAATTATCCTGGATTTAGGGCAGATCCTAAATTAAGTGACTGGTGCCCTTATAAGAAGAGAGAGATACAAAGATAAGAAGTAGAGTTGCCCTAACCAGTTTGGCTCAGTGGATAGAGCGTCGGCCTGCAAACTCAAGAAGTAGAGTCATTGGAGTTTGAAGATTGGCGTTATACTGCCACAAGCCCAGGAACGCCGGGGCCATCAGAAGCTGGAAGAGGCAAGGAAGGATTATTTTCCTGAGAGTCTTTGGAAAAGGTGTCGCTCCAATGGAAACTTCATTTCAGACTTCTGGCCTCCAGAACTTTAAGAGAATAAATTTTGTTATTTTAAGCCATCCCATGTGTGGTTTTGTTATGGCAGCCTGATGAAACTAATACAGTACCTTATTCACTATCATGGTATCTCACACAACATTGCTTCTTACCGAGGAGCTCATCTTACGTCAAAATAGCACAACACACACACACACAAAAAAAAAAAATAGCACAACAATGGGCTCACATCCAGAAAATCCACTATCATTACCTCTGTGTCTCTGCATCCAGAAGCAGCTGGTGTGAAATAATAGTAGAGTGGCCTACTGATGAGTCAATTATGTGACCTGACAGGGGGAGTATTGTCCTTCAAGGTGTAGCATATGCTTTGAACTGATCACCAATACAAGATGGGGCAAAAGTAGATGTTCAGTTGTGAGTACACCAGAGTTTATTCTTGTATTATTATTTATTAATTATTGTATTATTTCCCACAGGGACAACTATAAACCTATTTTTGCCTCACTTTGTATATGCTGCTGTTTTTGCCATGACCATAAAAGATAGATCATGGAACCAAGTGATGGAATTGGTAATGGCTCTTCTATTAACCCTAATAATCCACTTACAGAATTTTTGCCATTCCCCCAGAACCGTGGTCAGCAATCTGCGACTCGCGAGCCACATGCAGCTCTTTGGCACCTTGAGTGTGGCTCTTCCTAAGCCTTGGGAGTACCCTAATTAAGTTAATAACAATGTACCTATCTATATAGTTTAAGTTTAAAAAATTTGGCTCTCAAAAGAAATTTCAATCATTGTACTGTTGATATTTGGCTCTGTTGACTAATGAGTTTGCCAACCACTGCCCCAGAATATTGGTCTCTGATATTTTTTGAGGCCTTCATTCCCAGGAGAGAAATAGATCCACTTAAAAATAAAACAAATAATTCAATTGAATGGAAAGTTGAGACTGTTAGCTAGATATTTCAGGCTTGTCATGTCACAAAATCAAATGACAAAAAGCATAGTTAATTATCAAAAGGAAATTATGTTTCCATCACACAGTTAGAACAAGGAAAACTTTTGGAAACCTTTGAGATTTCCTAATGCTTCTCTTATTATTTGCTTTATAAAAATAAAGGCTAAAAGAAGACAATAGAAATCCAAGAAAGAAAATTATTAGTGATTCAGATACTTCAGGAATGAAAGTTTAGAATCTTAACCCAAAGAGAGGCTGGCTCAGAGCAAAGAAAATGAAATGTTAATAAAGGAATAAATTTATAAATATCAACACAGCCTTATGACAAGTTACAGAAATGAATACTATAGTAACTATAAATATTTTTCTGTCTTATTTTATAAGGAGATATATTTGTGTATATTGACCAATTTTACTCCACCCGTCTCCCCCATTTCTTTATTCAAAGAAGATTTGTGATAGGTAACTTTATAATTTAACTTGCAACAAATAGAATATTCAGGAGGAATTATTCAATGATTTAGATGAAGAAATAGCATCACTCTTTATAAAAGAAATGTATACATTAGATCACATAGAAGCAGAACCTTGTATGGAAATTAAATATGAGTAGTAGGATAAGAATGGATGCTGTACAGCCAAGAAAGTGGACAGTGTCAGTAATTTGTGTCTGCAGTCAGCACCTATCCCAGCCCTTCTTTGCTCTGCTAGATAGAATAGAAATTGTGGAAGCTTCAAAACTACATATTCTTAACTCACTTGTCAACTGGACTCCAATTAGATTCTGCCAATGAAAGGCAATGTGAGATAATGAAAGGAAAAAGAGAGGAGAAGTGAACTTGTCTCCAGTTATTAATAACATCTTTGGCAGCAAAAGCAGTATCTACAGCACAGCCATGATGACAGCATTGATGGAGATTCCAGGCCTGGTTGAAAAAAACAGAGTTCCAAGAAACTTTCAGCAAATTTGGAACCAATGGCTAACACTCAAGCAGTACGTGTAGACACATGGATTCTAGCCAGTAACGCTGGCTGCTTCTTGCTCTCTGGGTATCAACTGGATTTGTCTCTTCTGCTCCAGTTCCTTTTCCCTGTTTTGCTCTTCCAGTTACTCCAACCCATGTAGATAAATTCTCTATATTAAATTCCCTCTCTTCAAAACACCTAGAGGAACTTCTGTTTTCCTGATTAAACCCTGACTATTACACCACTGTAGCTTCTTGTGCCAACCCTCTTGGGTGTAACTTTCAACATTAAAAGTTACATATCCTCCTTTTCACAGGCAACCTGATCTTGGGTTTTGAGTTTCTTGATTGTGGAAAATGTCAAAGAGGATTAAGCTAGTTATCCCGGAGGTCTTTATCTGTGAAAAAGGAGCATTGTCTACTTCAACTGTGCCCAGAACTCCTTCTTCTGGATCCTCACTCCTTCTTTATCTCAAAAAGTTATTTTTCTTAAATTTACTTCATTTTTCCCTAATTACTTTTCCTAAATTCAAAAGTGATAAGTGTAAATTGTAGAAAAGATTTCCATAATGACACATCCAGGTAGCCGTCTATATATCTTTGCATCTAGAGTAGGCCATAATGGATATGAATGAGGACACTGGAGTCAGGTAGACCTCAGTTTGAGCCCTAGCTACATGGTGTTGAGCAAATTAACTTCTCTAAGCCTCGGTGACACTATCTGTATAATAGGGTTAATAAACGTACCGACCTCATAAAGGTGTTGCAACTAAAGAAGATAATGAATATAAAACAAGTAGCACAGTGCCTGGCGGGTGTCATTACTTACAATGCCTGTTATGCTATACCATCCCACTGTATAAAACAGAGACCCCTATTATTAAATATTTAGTTTGTTTATATATTTTTATGAAATAAAACTGCTACATTTCTGTATATAGAAATGTATTCTTTCCTTTTAATTAATTATCTATTGCTCATTCCAGGAACTTCTAACTCTTAAGGAGTTATTATATGTAGAACTTTTAATAGCTCTAACATACCAGACATTAAGAATTAATCGTGCATTTTCCTAATTCTTTCAGTGGAATTAAAATTTTGATTATTTTTTTAAAGCACTGATAGATATTCTATTTTCTAAGCCTTTTGATGTCTAGGAATGACCTTCTTCTAGCCTTTCCACATGAAAGTCATCCTGATTTGGTAATATTCTTTAGTTTACAACCTTCTCCATGCCCTCTATACCCTGTGGATGTAACACCATTGTTTTTCAGTATTTTGAATAGTATTTAATATCTCTAGTTCAACTAATTTATTTAAGTCTTTTTTTTAATAATCTGATTTTTTCCTGGTAGATAAATGCCAAAAAGTCACAAACAGACCATTTTCAAAAAAAAAAAAAGAAAGAAAGAAATACAAAAGAAAGTATATAAAACAAATGGGAAACTGTTCAGTCTTGCAAGTAAGTACAAGTAATGTATAAATTAAAAGAGCATATCATGTCCTGACCGGTTTGGCTCAGTGGCTAGAGCATTGGCCTGTGGACTGAAGGGTCCCGGGTTTGATTCCAGTCAAGGGCATGTACCTTGGTTGCGGGCACATCCCCAGTGGGGGGTGTGCAGGAGGCAGCTGGTCGATGTTTCTCTCTCATTGATGTTTCTAACTTTCTATCCCTCTCCCTTTCTCTCTGTAAAAAATCAATAAAATATATATTTTTTTTAAAAAGTATATCATTTTTTTGCCTAGCAAGTTACCAAATATTAAAATAAAATTACACACTTCTGTGGCAAATATGTGGAGACATTGACACTCTCATTTTCACTAGTAGGGATGAAAATTGGTACAGCTCTTCTAAAGTGTAGTTGGCAATTTTGATGCCCTTTAAATCATTTTTGGGGGGAGGAAAAGATCCTATATAATAAAAGGCTAATATGCAAATCAACCAAACAGCAGAATGACTGGTCGCTATGATGTTCACTGACCACCAGGGGGCAGATGCTCAACACAGGAGCTGCCCCCTGGTGGCCAGTGCACTCCCACAGGGGAGAGCTGCTCAGTCAGAAGCCGGGCTCACAGCTGGTGAGCATGGCGGTGGTGAGAGCCTCTCCCACCTCCTCGGCAGCACTAAGGATCTCTGACTGCTGGTGGGGAGTGGGCCTAAGCTGTCAGTTGGACATCCCCCGAGGACTCCCAGACTGTGAGAGGGTGCAGGCCGAGCTGAGGGACCACCCCCCCCCCCGGGTGCATGAATATCTTGCACCGGGCCTCTAGTATTAAAATAAACAAAACAATACCAGAGGAAAGATGGAAATGAAAAACTATACCAAGCAGTAGAGAGAAGCAAGGAAGGAGGAAACGAAAGTAAAAGAAGTGTGGGTCTTCACCTGATCTTTGCCAAAGAGTCAATATTTGTTAGAACTCTGAGTACCTTCTGACAGGATCTAAATTATGTAAAGTATTGCTCTAGGTTAGAGTCCAAATCAATTCATGGTCCCACTCTTCATCAGACACTTAAGGATCTGTATGCTAGTTCAGCCAGTTTTAATAATGCAAGAATCCAGTGATCTATGCTGAGAGGGAATTTTTTTTTCCAATCGAAGCCAACATGATTAATTTTTCAGCAGCCATTATTGTGCTAATGAGCCATTTCTTATCATGCTTAGATGCTCTGGGTATGGGATTCCTATAACTTATGATAACAATTTAAGTACAGGCCATGTGAAAGTAGTCAACCAAAATGAAATATACTGTCTCACACTTTTGCTTCCTTTTTTGACCTTGTTTTTTGTTTTTTTTTTTTTGTCAATACTGACACAGTCTACACCAAGTAAAGTCCACAACTGAGGAAGTTAGACAGATAACTCAGCCCCTACCTATACTATCAGATGCGGAACTTCCTAATGTCAACCTTTTCTTCCTATGGTGAAGTTATGCACTAAAATACTGAATAAATACGCCATCAATAATAGACTCCTCCTATGTTTGCTTTAAAGACTAAAGCTTTCAGTAGAACAACAGAAAATTTTAAGAATGAGTTGTGAATTTCTAGAGAAAATGGTAGCTTGATCATAGTAATTTAACCCTGACTCCTTCTAAGAAGCTTACTAAAATGGATCTATATCCATACAGATTTTTATTGGAACGTCCTTAAATCAGTGTTGTACATTGGAGAGGATTGTCTAAGGTGAGGGAAACTCACACTGTCCTTTCTGATTCAGCATCCATGTTTCACAGGAAGACAGAAAAGATCCTAGCAGCACACGACCACAAACATCCTTAACTTGAACAAACTTGGAGGTAAGCACGGGCCCTGAGACAAATGAAGAGCAATCCTCTTGAAGCTCACAAACACTCCTACAAAACATATCTAAATATAAAATGTAAAAATTAAAATCCGTAAAAGGAAAGAACATGAGAACAGCTTTGAATATCTCTTCCCAATACTGAATTCCAGAATATAACAGTGCAAACTTTTCAGAATACATCATTGTGTCTCGAGAGTCTATATCTAGCCTAGTCATTCTTTAAGTGAAGCCCCCTCCCATAAATATTATTTATCTTTGTTCTGAAGGATCTAGTTGATGGGAGAGCATAAGGGATATAGACAGAACCATAAAAATAACCATACAAGCTGAAACTGTACAAAGAGATCTTTGTTCCATGACCTTTAAAAACTTCCATCAAGACATTAAAAACTCAGTTGCTGTCAGTTAGAAATTTATAAAGGAATAAAAAATAATAAAACCAATATTTATTTGATACACTGTAATTTAAAACATTAGACGCAGTGAGAACGTGTGTTATTTCTTTGTAAATAACCTTATCAAGTTTCAACCGTGCTTCTCATGGTAAAACTTACTATACAGAGCAAGCATCTTCTCTATACTTTGGTAAATTATGTTCTTTTCTGAATTTGGATCATCTTCCAACATTTCATCGTTTGCACTTTCAATGTCATAAAAAAAAAAAACAACCTCTGAATGTTCCTTTAATGTGAAGTTGTTTCTCTGAGTCACCTCCTCGCAGACATCTCCGTTCTGTCCACGGCAACCACTGTCCTCATCCATGTCAGTAGGTGGACCTTCCCTAACTTAGGCTGGTTGCACATCTGGAATCACTGGAGCAGCAGCAGTGTCTGCCTTCCCACGGTCAGGTATTTCTTCTCTAGTTCCATTTATGTTCGATTCAAATTTTACTTCCGGTGTTATCGCTTTTTGTTTCTTTGTGCACTTCCTTCTTAGTTGATGAAAGCGAGCCACTTCCCTCTTTCAATTATTCATTCCTGTCAAGTGTCACATGGGTTTTTCATGAGGAGACAGTACAACTACATGCTCTGCTATCTGTGTGTGAACTAACAGGTGCACAGTGACAAGTCGCCCACAGACTGTGAAAGAAGTGATGCGGCTGGCCACTGATCATAATGTGCATCTGTTATCAGGGAACGATTTGTGAACTAAAGAGCTAGCAGAAAATCTGTACTTTTTCCCATTACAATTACTATCTCGTGGTCACTGAAATTTCACCTGTGTTGTTGGGGGCCTGGTGTTATTTAATTAAACCATGGTAACTGGCCGATATGATTTGAAATCACAAAAATGAACTAAAAATTTACAACTATTAGTAATTTGGCAACATGCAAGATCACAAGATAATTTTATAAAATGTAGTAGCAGTCCTATAGTGTAGCAATTGCTTTTAAAATTTAAGAGTAAATAACCATTCACAATAGCAGCAAGATGTGAATTGTGTAGAATGACAGATGTTGCAAACCTCCTCATCGGCACCCATTTCTACCTCTTTCTAGCTTGCCTTCCTGTATTATTGAGGCTAGAAGCCTTAAAACTATGTGCTCCAGCCTCCGTTACAGGTCAACTTGGATATGTGGCCTGGTTTCCACTAAGCAGAACCACTAAGTGAAACCTAGGCTGGGGGGGAGAGTAAGCAACATGAGGCAGCAGCTGCACAGGAAAGTCAGATCTTCTGGTAACCTTGATGGCTGAGGACTTGTGTTCCTCCGAAGCGTCTGTGGCAGGGTTGCAGGCATCCAGAGCGTGTCAGAGGTGCTGATGGCAGGGACACATCCGCAGAGTGCTTCTGCTAGAACAGCCCTGTGGTGTGGTCCTGCCGTTCCCATCTCGCTGCTTTGTTCCTGCAAATCTCGCATCTCAGCCTGGTTCTCCAACTTCTCCAGAGGTTCTGAGAACAACTCAGTCTTTTTTCTTTTTAAATAAACAATCCTTTTTCTGCTGACACTTACAGGAGGATGATGCTGTCTCTAAGCAAGAGCCCTGACCGATACACTTAGGAAAAGATTTACCAGCAAATATTTGGACTCATAAACCTCACTTACTGAGACTTATGAAAATGAAGACATTAGTAAATGGAAACTGCATTCCATTTCTTTGGCTGTGTAACAAATTACCACAAAGCAGCTGAAAATGATACCCATTGACAAGCTCAGTTACATGTAGGTCAGAGGTCTAGATATGACATGGCTGGGTTTTCAGCTTGGGATCTCACAAGGCCAAAATCAAGGTGTTGGAAGGATGTACTCTAATCTGGATCTCAGAGTCTTCTTCCAGGCTCATGTAGGCGAATTGCAGAATTTAGCTCTTTGCTGGTTGTTGGTCAGGGGTGCTGTCAGTTCCAAAAGGCCATTCCTTGGCCCTTGCAACATGGACCCTCCATCTTTTTTTTTAATGTATTTTATTGATTTTTTACAGAAAGTAAGGGAGAGGGATAGAGAGTTAGAAACATCCATGAGAGAGAAACATCCATCAGCTGCCTCCTGCACACCCACTACTGGGGATGTGCCCGCAACCAAGGTACATGCCCTTGACTGGAATCGAACCTGGGACTCTTCAGTCCACAGGCCGATGCTCTAGCCACTGAGCCAAACTGGTCAGGGCTTGGTCCCTCCATCTTCAAAGCAGCAGTGGAGAATCTCCCTCATACGGAACTCCCCCTTAAACTTTAATCTCTCTTTTAGGAGGGGCCCAAGTCCTATTAAGGGCACACCTGGTTGGGTCCAGCCCACCTGGATAATCTCAATTTTGATGAACTCAAAAACCAACTGGTTAGTAACCTAATCATGGGAGTGATCTCTCCTAACATTCCCAGGTTCTGCTCTCATGCAAGGCCCTGACTAACACAGAAATCATGCCATGGGAGGGCATAAAAACCCTAAGTTATTTCATAAGGAGAATGCAAATGTTATTACAGTCCTACCAGAATATTTAGGTACAACTTTAAAATACACTACTTTTCAAATAAAAAAAAAGAGCAGGCAGAAACATGCCATCAATTTTGAAAAAGAAAATATTTAATGGATTTTACAGAGTCAAATACAAAATTATATTATTCTTGTATTGATTTTAAATTTTTCATTTCAAAGTCATACGACTGAGAGCGCTGCACTAAAACAGCAATAAGGGGAACAGATCATTGGAACAACAGGAAAAAACAATGGAAAGACCAGAAAGAGTGGAAATAAATCCAAATATTTATATATGGTTACATTTGATATAGAGTTTATGTCTAACCCATTAGAGAAGAATAGATTATTCATTAAATAATGTTGGTAGAAGTGCTTAAATATCTGTGCAAAATAAAATTGTAAGCCTGCTTTATCCTACACACTAAAATAAATTCTACCTAGATTATAAATATAATTCATAAAATCAAAGTGTGAAAACGCAAAAGGGAAAATAGATGAATATCTCATTTCTGAGTGAAGAAGAGAAAAACATAGAAAAGTACATATGTTTGATGACAACTGAAGGCCTCTTTGGCCCCTAAACCAGCACTTAACAGGCAAACAACAAAAGTTTGCAAGTTTTATGAGAGATGTTTTAATAGTTCTTTAAAGATAATATGGAAAAGCGTCTGTGGCAGGGTTGCAGGCATGAACAAAAACAGACAATTTACTTAAGGGAAAACTCAAATTGCCAACAAGCTTTCAAAGAATATTTAGTCTAACTATTCATCAATCAAATGCAGTTAGTTAAATAATAATGAACACTATCTTTTTTTTTTTTGCCTTGCAAAATGCAGTGAATTTAAAGTATGTTACTAAAGATATCCAGAAGCTAACCTTCTTTTTCACTGCCCATGAACATACAAGCTGGTGATGTTTGTGAAAAGCAATTTGGTCTTGCTAAAGGCTTTAAAAAATGTGTATACTTAATGTCTCAGAAATTCTACTTATAACTGTAGCGTGTTACTTTTCTATGTATTTAGCAAACATATAGTGTGTACTATCTGCCAGGTTCTGTTCCAAGGACTTTGCAAATATTGACCCATTTAACCTCATGAGACAGGTCCCATTATCATTATCCCTACTTCATAAATGGTGTAAGCAAGGCACAGCGTGGTTAAATAACTCACTCACTGTTGTCACACAGCCACTGAGGGCAAGAGCCAGGATTTGAACCCAGGCAGCCTGCTCCACAACCCAAACTTCGCAACTCTGTGCTCTATAGCCTCTCATGGAATCAATGGAATTCAAAATGAATAGTCTCAAAAGTTGCCCCTCAAGAATTATCCCATTGGCACTCAAATTATCTTTTTAAGGCTCTCTTCAAAATATTCTCCTTCAGCTAATACCAAACTTGCTGCTCACAGGACAACTTCTTGAAAAAGTTGTTTACATACATTTTTCCTCTTCTTCAACTCCCATTTCTGCCTGGGCTCACTCCAATCTGGCTTTCACACCCACTACTTTACTGAAATGCACTTCTTCAAACTCATCAGTGATCTCCTGCTGCAAACTCCACTGGACACTTCAAGGTATTATCATATTTGAGGTCCCAGCAACATTCAACAAAATTGACCCCTCTCTCCTCCTTGTTGTACTTTCCTTACAGCTTCCATAGCACTTTCGTTTCCTAATTTGCTTCCTACTATTGGAGCAACTTCCTTATTATCTTGCTTGCTATACCTTCTCCTTTACCCCACTTCTCTACCAACACCCTCTCCTTTGATGATTTTAACCTATCTCTTGCCTCAGATTTCATCTATGTGCTAACCACTCCCTAATTTATTCTCTATCTCAAACCTTTCCTCTGAGCTCCAGACTCACCTGTCCAACTACACATTTGGCAACTATAATGATTAATTTTATGTGTCAATTTGACTGGGCTAAGGGATGCCCAGATAGCTGATAAAACATTATTTCTGTGTGTGTCTATGAGGGTGTTTCTGGAATAGCTTAGCATTTGAATTGGTGAACTGAATAAAGCAGATGGCCCTCCCCAATGTGGGTGGGCAGCATCCAATCTAGAGAGGGCCCAAATAGAATAAAAAGGTGGAGGAAAGGCCAATTCTCTATCTACCCTTGAGCCAAGACATCCATCTTCTTTTGCCGTCAGCCATTGGAGCTCCTGTTTCTCTGGCATTCAAATTCAGATCATAATTTACACCAACAGCCCCCCAGTTCTCAGGCCTCTGAACTCAGACTAAAATACCACTGGTTTTCCTGTTCCCCAGCTTGCAGATGGCAGATTGTGGGACTTCTGGACTTCCAAAACCACATGAGCTAAACCCTATAATAAATCTCTTTATATCTCTACTAGAGGCCCGGTGCACAAAATTCGTTCATGGGAGGGGGAGGTCCCTCAGCCCGGCCTGCACCCTCTCACAATCCGGGACCGCTGGCTCCTAACTGCTCTCCTGCCTGATTGCCCCTAACTGTCTCTGCCTCTGCCTGCTGATCTGATCACCCCTAACTTGCTCCCCTGCTGGCCTGATCACCCCTAACCACCTCTGCCTCAGCCCCTTTCCTAAGCAGCAGCCTGGCTTCCCTCTGCAGGAGGCAACCTGGCGGATCAGGGGAAGGCGCTGCCCCCATTTCCCCCCTGCTGCTGCCACTGCCAGCCTGAGCCTGGGCCCTTCGCAGCAGCGCCTCGGCCCTTCACAGCCACTGTGTCTTTGTCTGGAAGGACGTCCAGAAGGTCATCTGGAAGACATCTGCCCTAATTATCATATTACCCTTTTATTAGTATAGATATCTATGTCTATAGCATCTGTATCTATATATAATCTCTGATTGGTTCTGTTTCTCTGGAGAACCTTGACTAATACAGCATCTCTATGTGAATATGTCACAACTTATTAAAGCTAAATTGTCATAAACAAAACTCCTGAATCCTCACACCCAAATACTTCCATCCACTCCCTTTCCAAATCATTTTCCTCCACTACTGACCTTATCACAGTAAATGGTACCCTGTTGTTCAAGGCTTGAAGTTAGTTGGAAATTCTCTACTCACTCCCTCCATTCAGCCACAAAGTCCTAATCATTTATCTCCTAAAATAATTTTTTAATCATTCACTTTGCTTCATCTTTACTGCCACCCCTCCAGCCCAAACCACCACCACCATATCTCTCCTGGACTTCTGGGATAACTTCCTAACTGTTCTCCCTTCTGCCATGCTCAGCCCCTACAATACAGTCTCCACATAACAACTAAAGTGGTCAGGTAATGTCAGTCATCTGCTTAAAACACATCAGTGGCTTCTGGCACCCAAAACACAACACAGGCTTTTTAAGACCTACGGGATCTAGTCCAGTGGCTCTCAACCTTGGCTGCACATTAGAATCACCTAGGAATCTTTTTAAAATCCTGATTTCTGGACCTCATCCTCCGGAAATTCTGTTTCTTTGTTACTAATGTTGTGGCCCCACCCCATAACAAAGAAACAGAATTTCCGGAGGATGAGGCCCAGAAATCAGGATTTTAAAAAGATTCCCAGGTGATTCTAATGTGCAGCCAAGGTTGAGAACCACTGATCTAGTCCTTTTCTGCTTCAACAATCTCTTCTTAGTGCCCACTCCCTCTCTCATGACCTTCCTTGGGGTTTTTTACTTCCACCTGTTATTGCATTCACAGGCTTCTCCCCTGGCTCTTCTACTCTTAACCTCCTAATTTATATGTCATTCATCAGAATAATCCACTCTGACCACCCAACCTAAATAAATCAAAAACAAATACCTCTAGATTAGTGTTTGTTTTTATAGAACTCCTCAGTTTGTAATTACCTGTTGGAATAATCTTTAAATGTGTGTGCAATAAAGAGACTGACATCTTTCCTTTTATTGCAGTATAATTGACATATAGCATTGTGTACGTTTAAGATGCACCATGTGTTGGTTTGAAATGACTATATATTGCTAACGATTACTACCATACTGTTAGCTAACACCTTTATCATCTCATACAATTATCATTACTTTTTTCTGTGGTGAGAAAAATTAAGATCTAGTCTCTTAGCAACCTTGAAGTTTATAATACAGGCTTGTTGACTAGAATCACTATGCTGTGCATTAGATCTTCAGAACTTATGTATCAACTAGTTACAAATTTGTATCCTTAAAAAAATATCTCCCCAATTTCCTCACCCCCAGACCCTGTTAATCACCTTCTACTCTGTTTTTATGAATTTGACATTGTTAGATTTCCCCCAATATATGTTATCATACAGTGTTATTTTTCTTTTTTCTTCTTTTTTTAGCTTTTGTCTTTTTCTGTCCAACATACCTCACATAGGATAATGTCCTCAAGGTTAATCCATGTTGTCACAAATGGCAGGATTTCCTTCTTTATCAAGGTTGATGTGCCACTTTGATATTTTCTGCAATATCCATATCACATGTGACCATTGATATACCATTTTGATATTTTCTGCAATATCAGTATCACGTGACCTTAATTAGCTTCCAGTTCCACTTTTGTTCCTCACACTAAATGTGCCTATGCTTGCCCCAGGATTCAGCTTTATCCTGCTTCAGTCGGAGGTTGACTCATACAGCCTTGACAAAGCTCTGTGACCTCACTGGCTATGTGAGAAGAATGGACAATGGAAGTAAATTAAGCCAAACAAAGTTAAGTCTCGTGTATTAGACTCTTCTGTTCTTCTGGGACGGGGCAGAGGGGCATCACAGGCTGAAAGAGCCAAATGGGCAGCCTTGCCAGATCTTATACTAAAAAAAAAAAAAAATTCCTTGCCCTAGCTGGTTTAGCTCAGTGGATTGAGCATCGGCCTGCGGACCAAAGGGTCCCAGGTTTGATTCCTTGGTTGTAGGCTCCTCCTCAGCCTGGGCGCTGGTCAGAGCACATGCAGGAGGCAACCAATTGATGTGTTTCTCTCACATCGATGTTTCTCTCTGTCTTTTCCTCTCTCCTCGACTTTCCCTAAAAATCAATGAAAAAATATCCTCAGGTGAAAATTAGTCCCCCCCCAAAAAAAAATCATTTATATTACAGTCTAAAGTCTACCTTTTCTTTTGTTAACATCAGCACATATTTTAAACATATTCTTAAACATCATTGCTCTTTTTACCACCACATGCTTGACCAACAACAGCAATTCGCCTATTCATTTTGCAAACTATCTTTGTTAAGTGCTCCAAATTCCTACCCTACGGGCTGGGTGCAGTCTCGATCACCCATCTTCCCAAACTGTGCTCTATGATAAATCCCAAAGAAGCACCATATCTGCAGGGGATACGGCTTGCTCAACCCCATTAACAGTAATAGTGTGAACGATCATAAGCCATTAATTTTGATGAGATCAGGTTCGGATCACCTCAAAGAGTCAACGGAAGCCACAGGAGACACTGAAGTATTCCCACTTCGGTTCCCGTAATGAATAAAAATGTGAAAGTAGTTACAGTCCACCTGTCAGCCAGGCACCACAGGCCCAAGGAAAAGTTCACCCTGTCAGCAGCTGCAAGAGAAAAGTGCCAAGGAATTATTGCATTAGCCCTGTAAGAGTCCAACAGCCAGAAGATGGGGGTGAAAGGCAGAAATTACCCTGGGGTCCTGAAAAGACTTTTTTTTAAGGGTGAGTAATTTTATTTCTTAAGAATTCAGCAATCCGGAACAAATTATTTGCTCGAGAGTCTGCAGTAATCCTGGGGAAATATGTGAGGGTCCCAGGGCTCACTTAACCAACCTCATGGACAGCTCTTTTCAACAACAAGAGGTGGGAAGAGGAGACTGAGATGTTGTTCTCATAACTCATGAGCACATTTCGAACAGGCAATTTTGTTTTCAATGTTCATTACTCATTAATATTCAATTTAGGTTTTATCTTTGTAGATGTGTATGACATTTGGGAGCATCTCGTTTAATATAAGGGGTGTGCACCAGCTTGCTTGAGCATGAGACAGGTTTTCTCCTGCCAAAGAATGAGATTCACTGGCCCCTCCCAAGGGAGTGGGGGAAGAGAGAAAGCAGTGATTTTGCTTTTCTGACTTGCAAATATCTTATAAGGGGAAAATCATAATTCATAGCCCCATATGTACAAATGTTTCCAGCGAGTTTCATTTTGGAGGTATCAGCAATGAATTTTCTGCTAAATAAAGCAGATCCAGACACTATCCTTATAAAGCAAAATGCATTGAGATTTTGACTATGAAATGTAATCTCTGGGTGCAGCTAATTCCAAATCAGCATTAAAAAAAATATGTAAGAGCCACAATAGAAAAATGATCCACAATTACTAATTATTGTACTATTTGGGATCCCATTTCTTTTCTTGTAAGTTCTGCTTGGGTAACTACTGTGAATATTTGGTACAGAGATGAATCAATAAACATTATCCCTAATTTTTGTCTCCAACATTAGAGATGCAGTTTTGCTATTTTTCATGTAACTAGTATGATGAGCTCAGTAACAATTCCTAAAAATATCCAGGTCCCAATTTCTGGTACCTGTGAACGTTACCTTATAGCGAAAGAAGTGACTTTGCAGATGTGATTAAGTTAAGGGTCCTGAGATGTGGAAATTATCCTGGATCATTCAGGTGGGTTCTAAATGCAATCACACGTGTCCTTAGAAGAGAGGCCCAGGGAGATTTGATTAAAAAGACAAAAGAGGAGAAAGCAATGTAACAAAGAAGCAGAGAGAGAAAGAGACCTGACCATGCTACACTGCTGGCTTTAAAAATGGAGGAAAAGGCCACAGGCAGAGAACACAGGGAAGTCAGCTCCAAAAACTGAGAAAGGAAAAAAACAGATTCTCACTCGAGCCTCAGACTAAAGTGAAGCTTAATTTCACTTTGGCCTCCAGACTAGATGAGAATAAATGGTAGTTATAATCCACCAAAATTTAGGGCGATTTGTTGCAATAGCCGTAGAAAACTAATACAACTGTTTTTATACTACTGGTGGATAAAAACACAAAAGAACTTAGACTCACAGACGTTTGGCTATATAATAATAAGGAGAAATCTCCAATCTACTGGTCACATATTTTACCATAAGAGGGTGTTTTAACTTTATTAAATTAAATGACAAATTGCTAGTAAATTAAGTTTAGAAAGATAAAGATAGATAAGGAAAAAGAAAAGAAGAGAGACAAGGAGAATGAATAGGAGGAAGATGAAGAAAAGAAGGAGGGGATTGAGAGAGGGGGGATGATAGATACTTGTGCTGTTTACTAGTATGTCCAGTTCATCCCCTTCAGGGTGCAAGAAAGAACTCCCCTGCCCCTTAGGTTTAGATTTGAATAGTCTATTTATATAGTCTAGCAATGGATTGCAAGCAAAAGGGACATGCATCATTTCTACATCAGAGTTTTTAATTTCCTGTGCATCACCCTTCAGTGCTCTCTTCAACTTACTGCAGTGACCAGTAGAGGCTGGTAGAGGCTCCAACAACCTGTGTAGATTTTTAAGTGGGAACAACATGAAAAAAGACCCCCCATAAAACGTCTGCCGTTTATTTTAATCAAAGAATACATTTCCATTGGCCAAAGTCACTGATATGGTAGTTATTGGTTGCAGTAATTCAGCAATAACTGTTACAGACAGATGGGTGGGTGGGTGGGTGGATGGATGGATGAATATAGAAATGGAATGATAGATGGACAAATACATATATCGATACAAAATGATAGATGGACAAATACATATATCGATACAAAAAATAGGTACATAACCTTAGGCGGTTTGGCTCAGTGGATAAAGCATCAGCCTGTGGACTGAAGGATCCCAGGTTCGATTTCAGACAAGGGCACATACCCAGGTTGTGGTCTCAATCCCCAGTGTGGGGCATGCAGGAAGCAGCCAATCAATGACTCTCTTTCATCATTGATGCTTCTATCTTTCTCTCCTTCTCCCTTCCTTTCTAAAATCAATAAAAATATTTTTTTTAAAATAGGTAGATAGATACATAGACAGATTAAATTATAGTGACCAATAAAAGACTAGCTGGATGATACAGTTTCTGCAGGGTGGCAGGGTGGAGTCACTGTGAGGAGGAATATCAACCAGTACATGAAATATCTACTCCAGGAGAAAAGAGAGAAGCAATGAGTCAGAGAGCAGTGCTTCTGGATACAGGATAACAGAAAACTCTTAAATAATTATGGTTTGGGGGCTTAATTGGTGGGGTGAGTTTTCTGATTTTTATTCTGGGGGATTTTTTTGCATAATAAGTCCAGTCAACCATTCAGTGCCAGAATTTCCAAAGTTATGTAGGTTTCTCCCTCATAGTCAGAAGCGGGCTGCTATATCACCAACCATCGCCTCTGTCATCCAGGTAGGAAGGAGAAAAGGGAAGGGATAGTGCCTGGAACAAGAAAGTCTGACTGTGAACTGAATATCCACATGAAAAAATATGAAGCTGGTCCCTTGCCTTACACCATATGCAAAAACTAACTCAAGATGCATCAAACACCTAGATGCAGGAGCTAAAACTATAAAACCCTTAGGCC
This sequence comes from Myotis lucifugus, assembly GCF_000147115.1. Lineage (NCBI taxonomy): Eukaryota > Metazoa > Chordata > Mammalia > Chiroptera > Vespertilionidae > Myotis > Myotis lucifugus. The sequence goes on along the minus strand of NW_005871325.1, from coordinate 89,017 downwards.
CTAGCTGGTTTGGCTCAGTGGATAGAGTGTCAGCCCACAGACTGAAGGGTCCGAGGTTCAATTCCGGTCAAGAGCAACCAATCAATGTGTCTCTCTCACGTTGATATTTCTCTCTGTCTCTTTTCCTCCTTTCCACTCTCTCTAAAAATCAATGGAAAAATATACTCAGGTGAGAATTAACATAAAAAAGGAAAGAAAGAAAGAAAGAAAGAAAGAAAGAAAGAAAGAAAGAAAGAAAGCTCTTAGAAGAATATATTAAGTATAAATTTTTGTGACCTTGGATTAGGCAATGTTTATTAGATATGACACCCAAAACACAAGCAAGCAAAGGAAAAAAGTAGCTACATTGGTCTTCATGAAAATTAAAAACTTTGTGCTTCAAAGGAAAAAATCAAGACAGTAAAAAGGCAATGCAAAGAATGGGATGAAACATTTGCAAGTGATATATCTGATAAGGCTCTAGTATCCAGAATATATGGCTATGAAAATGCAACAATATAAAAACAAATAATCCAATTAAAAATTGGCAAAGTAACTAAATAGACATTTATCCAAAGATATAAAAGTGTCCAATAAACGCATGAGAAGAAGCTCAACATGCCATTCTTAATGGGAAATGCAAAGCAAAACCACAATGAGATACCACTTCACACCCACTAGGATGCCTATAATTAAAAAGGCACACAGTAACAAGTGTGTGCAATGATGCAGAGAAATCAGCACCCTCACATGATTCTGGTTGGAATGTAAAATGGTGCAGTTGGCTTGGGAAACTTTTTGGCAGTTCTCAAAAAGTTTAGCATATACACCAGAAAGTCCACTCTAGGTCCAAGAGAAATAAAAGCAACGTCACACAAAACCTGACACACACATGTTCATAGAGTAATAACAGAAAGTGTAAACAACCCAAATGCCCATCAACTGATGAGTGGACAAATAAAACTTGCTATATTCTTACAATATAATATTATTCAGCCATAAAAACATGTGAAGGTCTAATGCATGCTACAATATGGATGAACCTTAAAAATATTATGCTAAGTAAAACAAGCCTTACACAAAAGGCCACATGTTATATCTTCCATTTACATGAAATATCCAGAATGGGCATATGCATGCCAACAGAAACTAAACTATAGTTTGCCAGGGTAGGAGAGAAGAGAAATAGGAAGGAACTGCTAATGAGTAGGAAGTTTCTTTTGAGGGTGATAAAAATATTCTAAAATTAAATACTGCTGGGGGTTACAAAACTGTGACTATATTAAGTCATTGAATTGTACAATTTAAATGGATGAATTGCATGGGATGTGAATTATACCCCAATAAAACCATTAAAATCAAAATATACAAACTAAAAAAAAATGAAGAAGGAATGAAAACAACAATAAACTCCCCTAGGAACCCCAAAGCAGAATTGTTCCCCAGTCTCATTGGCATAACTGGTTTTACAAGTAGGTGAAAGCACCTTTCTGGGATGATGACTTCAGGGGCCCTGGAAAAGTCCCTATGTCACCCACAAACACTGCCCAGGACAACTCAGCATTGCCTGTAATGAGAAAGACAAAGACCCAGGCTTAGAAGTGAATCAGGCCCTGGTTTTCATTGCAGTCCTGCCGCTGTGGAGAAATTCACATCCTCTCATTAGTCTCTGGGGCATGCTCTCAGGACTCAGCCCATTTCCCCTCTGATCCCCTTCCGTTTTTGTGCAGATGGGCCTATGATGTCTTTCTTCTCAAAGGCCTGTCAAAGCTGTCCTCAGGCTGACAGGGCCCAGAGAGCCTGAGGATGCTCCCAATCTTTGCCCAGTGACTGATGGTACAGGGTATAAATGCTGCAGTCACCTTGCCCCTTGAAGGCATCTCTGAATTAAGGCCCAGAGCTTTGTATTAAGACCAAGAGAATTTGCCCTAACCGGTTTGGCTCAGTGGATAGAGCGTTGGCCTGCAAACTGAAAGGTCCCAGGTTCGATTCCGGTCAAGGGCGTGTACCTTGGTTGGGGGCACATCCCCAGTAGGAGGTGTGCAGGAGGCAGCTGATCGATGTTTCTCTCTCATCGATGTTTCTAGCTCTCTATCCTTCTCCCTTCCTCTCTGTAAAAAATCAATAAAGTATATTTTTTAAAAAAGACCAAGATAATTCTAATCAAGATTTAAGAGTGTCCTGTGTTTCTGAGCCAACGCTAAGCACCTTTGCTTGACCTCCTGCCCTTCTCTGTCCCAATTTCCCCTCCCACCTAGGAATATTTTCTAGCATCCCTTCCCCATGAACCTTCATCTCAGAGTCTGCTTCTAAGCTGGCCCCAGTTGCCTTCCCTACGAAACGACAATTTTAAGGATAACCAGAAAAAAAGCTCTATGATAACAACACAGTAAGCCCTTGATAGAGATTCTTCTCTGACTTCCAGCATCCTCACCAGTGAGAACATTTCTGTCCTTGGCTAACTTCCTGTAGACCGCAAACAGAAAGACCATGGGAAAATGAAGGATATAGTGGAATGAGCAAGTGAATAAATGGGCAACACTGGGAAAAGGAAGTCTTGGATCCAGCATAGCATAATGGTTGGGACTGCAGACTCAGGAAAGCCAACCTAAGTTTGAATCTCAGCTATTCCAGCTACCCGGGCACGTGATTTATCTGAGTCTCAATTCTCCCCTCTGTAAAGTGGGGATGATAATAGTACAGCTCATTAAATTGAGAGGATTGAATGAGACCATGAATTGACAGCACCTAGCCTAAGGAAAACTTAGCTGTTGTAATTGTGGTGGTGGTGGTGGTGGGAGCTTGTGTTATAGTTGTAGTAGCAGCAGTAGCAAAAGCAATCCGGGAGCACCAAAACAAACTTTACTGACTTCACAATTTTGGCACAATTGATGTTAGATCCAATTTGACAACCAGGCTAAATTCCAAGCACCTTACAAGAGCTGGGGTTTTCAATTTTATTCCAAAGGATGAAACCCTGAACCTCATGTTGAGTGCTGGAAGGGTTTTGCCTGGTGACAGAAGGGACTAGGCTTCTGTTTCAGGCAGGTGACACGAGGCAGAGATTTTAATCAGCCCCCAAGGGGTCTTCCTAACACCAACCAGGCTTCTGGTACTGGGAGAAGCACCGAGGCTGTCAAACCGACACTTTGCTGAGCAGGGAAGCCTCATAAAATAGTATAGAGTGTGTATGTGTGTGTATATGTATATGTACTTGTTTTTAATTTTAAAAGGATGGAAAATGAGTGGCAGTAGGACTCAGAGAGACATAAATTATACAGTGTGGCTTGTCAGCCGGCAAGCACAATGAGACAGAAGAAGTTTGAGGAGTCAGTAAACATATAGCTCAGACACAGCTCCCTGGAAGGGCACGCTGTGGGCATGAGTGATACGAAAGGCATCCCAGAAAGTGGCGTACACCTCACCCATCTGAAGCAACTTTCCTGGGCACCCAGAGACAAGCTTCAGTGGACCTGGGTAAAGAGAGGGACTTCAGACCTTCTGACTCGGTTTCAGTTCGAGTCTATTCTCCCCCAAGAGCCAGAGGGATCCTTTTCCAACCAATACCAGTTCATGTCACACCCCTACTCAAAAATCCTCTAGTGGCTCCCATCACACATTGTATGAATCCAAAATTCTTACCATGACAGGGAAACCCCACCATAATCTGGCCCCTGGATCCTTAGTTTACCTCATTTCCTGCCCCTCCTCGCCTCTGGAATGGACTGCAGCCCACTACCCTCGTATGTCTTCCTCAAATTTGCCACGTACACACCCTCTCCAGGACCTTTGCTTCTGTTGTACCCTCGGCCAGGAATGCTTCCTTTCCCCCTCCCCAGGTATCTCTGAGGCTTGCTCCTTCTTGCATTCAAATCTCTGCTCCAGTGTTATCTCCTCAACTCAGCTTGCTACCCAACATACAATGAATTTATTTGTGTGTGTGTTACTAGCCTTTCTTACCCTAGACAGTAAGTTCTATAAGGACAAGGACTTTGTTTTATCCCCTGTGCCTAGAGCTGAGTCTGACATTAGTCGGCACTCAGTATTTGTTTAATGAATAGGTGATTGAATGAATTAATTCACTGAGTGCATGTTACATACCAGGCAACTGTGTTCAACAATAGAATTCCACAGATAAAGGACCTTAGAATCCAGATCTACAGTGTCTACACGTTCACAGGTAGCTATTGAGCTCCTGGAAAGGTGATCATCCAAACTAAGATGTGTAGTAAGTGTAAAATATACACTGGATTTTGAAGACTTGGTATGAGAAAAGAATGTAAATTGCCCCAATAATTTTCTATATTGACTACATTTTGACATGAAAATATTTTGGATATATTGGGTTAAATGAAATATATGATTAAAATTAATGCCAGCCATTTCCTTACACTTTTAAAAATGTGGCTGCCAGAATATTTTAAATTACATATTTAATTTGCATTTAGGGCTTGCATTATATTTCTCTTAAGCAGAGATGGTTCAAGGGGAGTGGTGGCTAGTAAATGGGTTATGTCCAAATAGTATGGGTTAAGAAAGAAAATAAAAAGGTTTTTTTATTGTCAACAAGATGATATAGGGAGCTTAGTGAGAGACAGTGTGAACAACCTGGGTCTTCAAAGCCTGCTGGGGGAACTGATGTATTACATGTGTTTATAAAGCAACTCTACTCAATTGAATGTCCACCAAGTCACCTGGGGGATATTGTTAACATGCCGATTCTGCCTTAGGTCTGGGATGGGGCCTGAGATTCTGTGTTTCTTACAAGACCCCAAGGTTTTGTGGACCACACTCTGAGCAGAGAAGTTCCAAAGGTCTGTTTAGAGTTGGCCAGGTGGCCTTTTCCAGGACAGATAGAAAAGACTTCGGATCATTAGAAGCCTCAACCAAGCTCTTCCAGCATCTCCCTGCTGCTTGTCGCAGGATCCAATTTCTTAGCTGCTAACGCTGCATTTCAAAAATTCCTCACCGTCCAAAGTGCTGCCCTGCCGTGGATGCCTAGAGGAAACGAATCAGAGAAAGTCGATTTGGGAATTCATATGATGTGTAATTTACTAAGACACCACCAAACAGCTACCCAGGGCTTCACTGCTCATGTTGAGCCTGGGACTTGGATTGTCATAACTTCTCCCAAAGTCAGGGCCCTCCGTTCAATACCCCTACCCTCTCTCTCCAGACTCACATTCTGCACTCTGGGGTTCCCTGAGGAGGAAAAATGGGGCACTTAGGGTCTAGTTAGCCAATGACTTAATCTAAGTAGTTATCTTGCAACTCACCTGCTTTCCCATCAATAGGCGGAATGCCAGGCAGGCTTAGGGGATTGTAGGCTTGTCACCACAAAGGGTGTCCAGCGTCTCAGGCAGGCATTTATGTTCAGATTATCACATATAACATATTTGGAACTCAGTAAATTACAAGGCAGAGAAATATATGGGAGAGGAAGGCTATAGGAGGAAGATATGGATGTACATGTGCCAGGGAGTGGGCTGCTGGTGGCATGCTAAGCACGCAGTGTGAAAGCAGAAAATAATACAGGGAACAGTGAAGAAATGTAATGCGAAGGCATAGAAGTCCCATTGAGGTGCATGAACTTTATCCTGAGGGCAAAAGGAGCTGATGTCATAAAATAACAGGGAAAGAATTGATTTGGGAGGGACCACCCTGGAAGCGAAGTGAAAGGAGGATTTAGGTCAGCAGAACCAGACACAGAACCAGTTAGCAGCTTCTTACATCATTCTGGCAACAGAAGATAGAGACCTGAACTTGGAGGACTTCAAGAACTTTAAAGAAATTAAATCAACAGGACTTGGAGATTGAGAGTGAGGAGATGTGCAGAGAGAGGAATGCAGGCTGATTCTCTGGTTTTTAGCTTAGGTAAAAAGACAGGTGACAGTGCTATAAAAAGAGATCATACACACACACACACACCAAAGTTAGTGTTCTTGGTCTTGGTCTTGGAGAGAAAGATGAGCAGTTCACTTTTGGACATGATGCTTTGCAAGTGACTAGAGAATAACCAAGTTCACTGTTGCAGCAAAGTCTTAGATACATAAATCTAAAACTCAGGAGAAGTCACAGCTCGAGACAGATTTGAGAGTCATCCAACACAGGTGGACATTATAATCATGAGAGTAGATAATACTGCCCAGGGATAGTACACAGAAAAAGGAAGGCTATGAGCAAAGACCAAGGCTGAGGAGGAGAGGAAAGGTAACTGGAATGAAGCGAGGTACAAGCACCATCAAGAGAAAATATTGATAAGGAATGAAGAAGGGCTTCAAGGCCTAGGGGTGGTTAACATCATCAAATGCAGGATCCACCAAATAGGAATAGCAGAAGTCCATTAGCTTAGGTTGTCAGGTCATTGGGGACCTGTTCAATCGCTGTCTCAATAGAATATTGGGGTCAGAAGTCAAATTACAGGAAATTAAAGAATAATGAAAAATAAAAAATAGAGAAAGTAAATGTATTCAGTCCATAGAAGCATTATTCAAGGGAAGGATGGAACAGGACAACGACTGAAAGAAGACATAGTTCATGAGAGGGTTTGAAGCCTTTTTTCCCCTTATTTTTGGTTGTTTTAGAATGAAAGCACATTCACTCAAATGGAAGAAATCTGAGTTTGAAAGAATATGTAGCCCTGACCGGTTTGGCTCAGTGGATAGAGCGTTGGCCTGCGGACTAAGGGGTCCCAGGTTCGGTTCCAGTCAAGGGCATGTACCTTGGTTGCAGGCACATCTTTAGTAGGAGGTGTGCAGGAGGCAGCTGATCGATTTTTCTCTCTCATCGATGTTTCTAACTCTCTATCCTTCTCCCTTCCTCTCTGTAAAATATCAATAAAATATTTTTTTAAAAAAGAATATGTAAATTCTGGGGCTAGGGTCTGGCATCTGGGAGAGAACTTTTTTAATATATTTTATTTATTTTTTACAGAGAAGAAGGGAGAGGGAAAGGAGAGAGATAGAGAGTTAGAAACATCGATGAGAGAGAAACACCGATCAACTGCCTCCTGCACACTCCCCACTGGGTATGTGCCTGCAACCAAGGTACATGCCCCTGACCGGAACAGAACCTGGGACCCTTGAGTCCGCAGGCCGACGCTCTATCCACTGAGCCAAACCGGCTAGGGCAGGGAGAGAACTTTTGATCCATAGTTATAACATACAAACACACACACCAGCATATCACATAGTGATAACATAGATACTTGTGCACACACACTACACACACACCTTAAAGTTATCGCAGTGATATATACACATCAAAGTTATGTCACGGGGTGATAACACACATACACATCAAAATTAGTTTTGGACTATAATCTTAAAGTCCATGCATTTATATCCCAAGTTTGAATTCTAATAGGATAGCGTAGATTATTTGATCAGAAAATCAAACACCCAGGTTAGAGTCCTGGCTCTTCTTTCAAATGGTCATGTGGCCTTTCCATCACTTTGTTCTTCTGAGATTCAGTAACCTTACCTGAAAAATTAGAGAGCTGAACTGGATTAGGAGTGACATCTTAAACACCAGCTCTGATGGGTTACACAGGCTGCTCAGCCTGCTGCGTTGAAAGGTTTCTGAGGCTATATCTAAATTTAGCAAGCAAGACTATTATAACAGACCAGCAATGTCTGCCATGAGCAGGAAACTAGTAGTGCTGGGTGTTTATCATTTCTCAACCCCTCAATTAGAGCATACTATGATTCATTATGTGCATTATCATCCTATCATACATTAAGACTTTGGCCCAGTAAAATGCCCTATAGTCATTTTTACTGCTTAGTTAGTCCAAATACCCCTCCCCCCCATTTTTTAACCAAGGGAATGAATGATTCTGAGATCACTCCTTCTGTGATTCTATTCAGAAATTAGATCTGTTTTTCTGTTTAGATTTCTATAGGCTTCTATAACAGCCATACCATTTATGAAATAAATCATTGGTTGTAAAATCTGCCTTCAGAAATTTGAAAATGCATTGATTACTGACTATAGGAGACCTCAGATAGAGTCTAGAATATCTTTATTGTGACAAAACTTCTTTTCAAGCCAGATCTACTGATCCTTTCTTGCTAGATTCAAATGGCATATTTACAGCATTTCTAATACCCAAGTGAGGGATCCCATGCCCTGTTCCCTACATCAAGATCCATTGCTCTACAATAATGCAGGTGCCATCACAGAAGTGTGTGACAGCTCATTCTCTAAAGCACAGTGATGGAAGATTCCCTCCTCTCTCAACCATCCCCAAACTCCCATCTGCCTGTCCCCTCGGGAGGTGAGTAGGCAATCTCTGGCTGTCTGTGAACATCGCTTCCGACCCATTTGTTCCTTTAGCTCCTGGAGAAACTCCACTGACCTGTGTGCTTCTCCTCCATTGCCTCTCTTTGATATCTTTCTTCTCTCTAGTCATTTCCATCTCATTGCTCTTTTGAGCATTTGGAGACTCTCTCAGGCAAGTTCTCCGTATTACTGATGCAATTATCCACGGGGTCTCCTGGGCTATTCCTAACCCACTTCAGGATTCTGTCAACTCATTTTTTATTTCAAAGCCATTATTCTTATTTCTGTCTGGCTTCTTTTTTTTATTTTTCACCTTCCTATAAGCAACCTTACTTTTGATATTTATTGTCTTATCTCAACTTTAATCTCGTGTTTCATGGAATCCAGGCTTAATGGAATTATATTGAAAGGCCAAGCAGATGCTGCTGTAAATTACTTTTGTTTCCTACGGTAAATCTTTTTTCAAGTATGTCCTTCCCTTGCCTCCTGTGAGCTCTGTTCTTCTTTTATGCGTCAAAGACTTTTCAGAGGCCCCACACTGATATGTGTGGATTGTTCCTCCAGTCTATCCATACTCAAAAATGAGAATTCTACTACACAGGCCTGCAGTCTTCAGAAATGGGAGTAATTAAGATCTACAAACCAGATGCTTTCTCAGTTTCAAAGGAAACCCCCACTTTAATAGGAGCAACCAGGACGAGCTATATAATTTCCAAAGTGTAAATGCAGGGCCCCTTGTTCAAAAATTATTAAGTTCAAGATGATGACAGCAACATATTAATCCAACTATAGGGCCCTTCTGAGGGAGGGACCCTGTGCTGCTGCTGCAAAGGCCATACACCCTCGAGGACCAGCCTGTGAGGGTAGGGCATGGCCTCCACCATCCAAACCAGGGTACTGGACCGCCAAGTAGTTCTTATCAGGAAGTATCTGTAAACTGGTGTCTGTAAAATGATTTTCAAATCTTAGCGCCGCCACCCCCCCCCCCCACACACACACACATACACACTCACCTAAAAGGTATAAAAGGGTTGAATGGTAGTGGCTGAAGAGTGAGGATTTCTCTAGAGCAAGGTATGAGTGTGCTGTGAAAAGCCCCCTCCTCCATGAGTGTGGCATTAGGGAGATCTCTTGAAGAGATGTGGACAGGGAGGAGATGTGAGCAGTGGTGAGGGAGCACCTGCAACCTCATCCAGAGAAATGCAGTAGTGTTTGAGGGAGATGTTTCTGAGAACCTACTCAGGAGTGTCTGGGAAAGAGTCTTGATCTTGAATGTCTGCCAAGCCAGGAGAGCACCAGATAATGGGGGCACAAGCTGAGAATGCCCTATCCTGCCCCTGCCTCCTGGCCTGGGTGCCGGGTCCGAGCAGCAAGCAGAGCAGAGAGAAGGGAAAGGAAAAGCTTTATATTAAAATTTAAACTGTTACCCAGCACTGCAATGGGACAGCTTTGTGACTGGACCAGGCAGATAGCTCGCCAGGGGCCATGGGGAGGAGCCAATATGGCGGGCTTGCACGGAGTGGCTTTCTAATTGGCCCTCCTCACATTCCGCTTGTTTAAATGCATGGGGTTTGTGTCTCTTTCATGGATCTCTTTAAGTTCTGCTTGTTTGCTGAAGAGAGACCTCTTGTTGGGTCTTTGGATTAAGCACCAGTTGCCTTTTTTATGATCCAGCATCACAAAGGGAGCTGGAGGGAGCAGGGCCTCTAGCAACTTCCCTCAGTTTGGTGCAGCCTCAGGTCCCAGTGCCAGGTCTGGGGAGATGTACCTGCTGCCTCAGGACACCCTCCCAGGCCCCTGCCACTGCCTCAGCGGGGCTGACACACCTTCCTGTCCCATTTCCCATCACCTGCAAGCCTTCCACTGCAGGAACAGCTTCCACGAATTCTGTGCCTAAAGGTTGGAGGGGAGGGTGCTGCTGTCCACAGAATGTAAGCTGCAGAGATTGGGCACCACTGGGGAGTTCCCACTCAGGGTGACCTGAGCCCTTTGTGCACCAACAAATCTCTTTCACTCTCTGCCCCTCAGCCTGTCCCTCCCTCCAGCCCCAGCCCCTTCTGCTCTGAGCCACTGCCCACCAGCAAGCTTCAGGGAGGGCACCGGATCATCTAAAGAGCATTTCAAACACCGATGCCTGGGCTGCACCCAGACCCACTGCAACCGAACAACCAGGGAGCGAGGCTCAGACATCTGGGCTTTTCATTACTCTCCAGGCAATTCTAATGTGCGGGGTGACTCACAGGCTGTTCCATATTTTGCTCAATTCAGCCTCATCTTGCAGAAATTTCTCATAGCCTTTGGCATGTGGGTGACAATGTTTCCTATTTTTCAGTGCTGACAGGGATTTTTCTCATATTATTATATTGAGATCAATTCAGATTTGTCTGCAAGACAAGGAAGACTCTCCTAACTGTCAGCGTTAGGAAATAACTGTGTGACCGAAGGGAAATATGAAATCTTCCTCCGCAGAGCTTGTAAAAACAAGCCAGAGTCGCCTCATTTTCTGCAGCTGTTTGGGCGGACAGTTACTGGGCCCAGGTCCCTTCTCAGGCTGTGGGTTTACACTGGAACCCTAATCAAGCACAGAAATAAGAGTCCCTCCATCATTGGGAATTCCCCAGGGGCAATCCTTCCTCAGTGAAGGGGTAGACATGAAGGATGATCCCTGTGTACAATGAGTAAACAAACCCAGACACCTTGGTGATCCAAATTCCTCATCTCTCCATAATTGCAATATTTTATTGATGTTTGAATTTGAAAAATGCATTGTTTACTGCAAGAAAATGTAGAACTTCCCCCAGAGAAATCAAATCGATCTTGATGTCTATTCCATGCAAATTTAAATATTAAAATGCAAAGATCACAAAATGTGTTGGATTACATTCAGGCTCTAACTTGTCTCTGTCCATTACCCTAAGCATCAGCAATTATTGTCACTTTGTGCCTTAATAAGCTGGCACATTTGTCCACTCTTTAGGCAACTGAGCATGCATTTCCTCAAGGATTTTGTTCACCTTCATTTACCTTCAGAGCTTGGAATGGAAATCGCACCATCTCAAATATCTGGCTTCCTCACGCAGACCTTCTCTACCCCAAGTACAGCAAGCAGATTGCTTTGTTCCCTTGCCATCCTGAGCACTATCCAGGTGCTGAACACAAGAGGCCGTGAATAAATGATGAGACCAAGTTTTAGCTTAGAGCTTGCTGTGTTCCATTTGCATAGCTATAATGTCAGATTCATTATTCATGAGCATATGCTACAATGGCCCTCCCCTTATAGCACAATCCTCCACTGCCTCTCACTCCCAGATGTGTAAGATGAACCACCTCTCCTGCAGCTTGGAGCAATTTCTCCTTTCCAAGCGCACAGAGGAATGATGGCCCTATTTTTTATGCAAGTGTGGATTCTTAGATGCATAACATTTACAACCTAACATAAAATAAAACTGAAGGTTTTGATACTGAAAGTCATAAGCATATTGGGTCAACAAAAACAACAACAAAAAACTAAGCAGCGGGGACTCCCTTTAGAATTACGGTGGAGGAAAGGATTGGCCTGCTCATAAATAGAAGTAAACTATGATGGTGTATTGTAAGAGGCATGCTGGAAAGTCTTTCCTAATTTAAAAAAAAAATCTGCCCTAGATAGTGCTTCTCATGCCTGGGACTCCACTACTAAAAATTGTCAGGAAACATTGTCACTTATAGAAGGAAAATAATCTTGAGAAGAACGACATTCTGGACACTGTGACTTACTTCAGCAGATCACTATCCTCTTGGAAGCATTAGGCATGCACTCTATGGGAAATAAAAGTAAAAAAAATAGATTGGATGTTGCAAAAGTCAAAGTCTTGCAATTAAATGTGGGTTCAAGTCTGGGTCTCCTGCTCATTGTTATATGGCCTTTGGCAAATTAATTAACTTCACCGGGCTTCATTTTTCTCATCTATAAAATGGGAATGCATAACAATCTGGCAACATTGACCTTGCAGAGCTATTGGGAAGATCAATATAGGTGCAAGTGGTTAGCACATAATTGGTTTCCTGTAATTTCTCTAAGTCTTAAGCAAAGTTGGCATGATTTAGTGCTAGGTTGGAAGCATAAAGCAATCAACAAGACTTTATTTAAAAGGGAAAAATGAAAACATAACATTCATAATATCTCTAACCAAGTATAACCGATCTTCTTCTTTGTTTCTAACAGCTTCCATAGTTCTACTTTATTAAATTACTTAACAAATCATTAACAAAATTAATTTATTTAGTTGTGTCTTACTATCTCTCTTTTATGATTAATACCCTGTGGTTAAAGATACCTTTACTGGTCTTCCCTTTCTCATAAAGATACCTTTACTGGTCTTCCCTTTCTCAGATGCAAATGTAGAATGAGAAAACATTATCAGTACAAACAACTAAAACTACCTTGAGAAATACTTCTTTTAGTATTAGAATAAATCTATGGATAGCAAAGGGTAGATAATGCAGCTGCAGCATAGAGCAGACATGAAATGATTAGTTTGGGCCCAGAGTCATTTGTTCTTTTAGTTTATGTCTAATCACTGTCTACTTCTCTCATGGGACCATTAATTTCCACATGCATGGCCTCAAGTCGAAGAAGAAACGTTGCATGCCGTAAAGTCTTATTTTATTATTAATTAGCTCTCTCCAGGCTCAGTGGATGCTCCATGTCTTTCTGTTTCTGTTGGGGAACAGACTGTCTCAGAGCTGTTATTTAACAGCCCTTTAATGGCAGAACTGCATGAACAAAGGACTCACATTCATTTCATTTCAAGTGGAGAGCTGCTCCAAGCAACTCCAGGAAGGGGTCCCTGAAAATCACAGCAGAGGTAACAGGGGACCTGACACTTGCATTACACAGCACTTTTTCGCCTTCTAAGTGCTATAGATAGTATCTCATCTAGGGTAGGCGAGTCAGGGATGTGTCTTGCCTCTCCCTGAACAACTCTAAGTCTGGGAGGCACTGGGGATGGTCTATGAAGTCAAATCCTTGTCCCAGGACTTATAACTAAATGGAGACAGAGTTGAAACTAGATTGCAAGCTTTTCAATCCTTGTCAATTGCTCTTTTCACAAGATCCTTCCCTCTCTCACTCATATTCTTTGGTCCACATGTTGAGCTTTTGTGATTTGTCTCTGTCAGAGGTGGCCAAAATTTTATAGGCCAGGTTTCTTTGAGTGACACCTCTTTGATGTGGTATAACTGTGAATCACACAGAGCAAAATTGTTTCTAAGAGAATCCCTGAAGGAAGTAGGAATTATTCAGTCTCATAACTATTATGGTTCTTGCATGTATGATGGGAAAAGTGAAACACGGTCTTAAGGAACTGGTAAAATTGTTGTTGGAGATATTGTGGTGTCCCTTTCCCCACTGGGTGCTGGGGGTGGAGTCCTTATGATATCTTGAGAAAAAGAATTTCCCGAGACTTGCATGGGAGAGTAAATGATTTTTATTTGCGTGGATTTACATTTCTGCATTTCCAAAGTCCCATTTCCCTTACAGAAGTGCAGCTTGGATTTCAGTAAAACTAAAAGCAAAGCCAGTGTCCAGAGTTTCTGTTCCATTTTTCAGCTGCGTCCACTTCAGTTTCAGGATAGTTACAGTCCATTAATCCATTGGGTGTGTCCATCAGGAGAGCACATCCTGGGCAATAAGAGTCCCAAGAGTATAAGAGGAACCAAGAGCACAAGAGGGAAAACTTCTTTGTTTAGGGGATTCAATATCCCAAATTTCACACCATGGCCGGGGCCATGCACATTCTGGCCATGACCTGTTCCCAGGTGTGACTGACAGACAAGTACCTTCCTGACATCACCCCAACTTTACTGAGCATACATCTATTCTCCTCCCTGTCCTGTCCCTTCCCCCAGCAATCTACAGGGAATAGACCAGTGGCTCCCTGGAGAGTGTAAAGCTTTAGTTTCCTGGTGAAGCTGCCCAAATGTCATGCCTATAATATTTGGACTTCATTTATTCCTTTCCTATTATTAATAACTTGGTTAATTGCAATGGTATCAAGATGTTTTTCATAAACTAAGTGAAGAGTCAACCAATTACTGTAAAAGAGTAGTCTATTAGTTCTACCTAAAAGGCAATAATACTTCTTGATTATAAACACTTATTTAATTAAAATGTTGGAACTCATATTGTTAACAGAAGACAGCAAGAACCAGGGAGTCAGTTGCTTTGATGGAAATAAATTTCATACAATCTCATGAAAACCAACAAAAGGAAAAGGAAGAAAAAAGAATACCCCAAGATTTCTAGTGGATTTTCACCTTATAGAAAGAGCTTTTTTTTTCTCTTTTCAGAAAATGTAAACAACACATTTTCATTACCATCAAATTTGGAACAGGTTTTACTGTCCAAAGCAATGAAGCAATGTGAACTATCTCAGAGAGATGAGTGATTTACAATTAAAAAAAAAACTTTTCATTAAGGAGAAATGGGTCTAAATTATCAATAAATCTAAAAACAAAATAGTTTTAACTATTATGTTATTTCAAAGATATTACAGACAAATTGGAATTAACAATCATACCTTTCTGCATAGTTGGTTTAATGAATGGATGAGTCATTTATAATGAGCAGCACTCCTGGGCATTAAAAACAATCTTGTTTAATTTTTTTTTTAAGGTTACTTTAAAAAAGTAACCTTTTTAAAGGGTGGAAAGTGGCCTGATGCCACTTGGCAAGATCCAGGACAATGGTGGGCAGAGCCAGGGATACTCACAAAGGTGAGAGGAAGTTGACCTGACTGGGAATCTAACCGGCAACCCTTTGGTGCACAAGATGTCACCCATCCAAATGAGCCACTCTGGCCAAGGTGTTTACATTTTTAAAAAATTTATTTTCTTAGTAAACAAATCCCCTCCTCATTATTCCTACTATCACCATAAAAAGAGAAAACATGTTGACACTTGATATTTTCTCAGTAGTCCTTTATTTCAAACATCAAAAGAATTATCTCTGAATCTTACTTCTAGAGCTTAAGTCAACAAAATTGAACAGTATATGAATTTAATTCTATAAAAGTTTCAGTTCTCAGAAATTAAAGTTCTGAAGAAGTCACCAATAGTCTTTAGCACCTGAAGACCTAGTGTATATACCTATGACGTTCATTCACAGGGTCCAAACGTATTCTGGCTTCTTGGAGCACTTGCTCTTGGGACGCTCCTTCTAGGAACCTAGCTACTATACTGAGGGAAGCCCAAAGCACAGGGGATGTCATGGGAGGTGCTCCAGTCTACAACCCCAGATGAGCTGCCAGCTGAGTTCTCAGCAACAGCCAGCATCAACTGCCAGCCACGCAAAGGAGCCATCTCAGATGTGCTGTGCAGACAAGATTTCAGAAGACTTCGACCTCAGATAAAATCTGGCAACACCTTCAAGAGAGACCCTAAGCAAGAACACTCCAGTTGAACCTAGTCAACCCAGAACTGATGGTAAGATGATAAGACATTGTTGTCTTAGCCACTAAGTTTTTGAGTGGTTTTTTGTGCAGAAATAAATTACTGGAAAAGTCCTATGGCTAGACATTTTGGTCTTGATTTAATTTCCTTTGGTTCCCTGCTGCTGGGTCTAAAGTCAGTCTCTGGATCTGCTTGTTTAAATGCAGACAATTTTCTGATTTCTAACTAGTCCCATCTATTTCCCTACCCCACAGTTATCCTTTCCCCACAAGTGAAATCACTGGACACACATCACAGCTCCACCTTCCTGAATTCTGAAACCAAGTCATCTTTCTGGACCTCTTAAATCTCAACTCCTTGTCTTGATCAACAAATCTACCAGTGGTTCTCAACCTTAACTGCATATTGGAATCACTTAAGAAGTATTAGAAATATATATGGTTATTAGTTCCCACCTCAGAGATTCTCATCTCATTGGTCTAGAACAGCCATGGGCAAACTACGGCCCGCGGGCCGGATCCGGCCCGTTTGAAATGAATAAAACTAAAAAAAAAAAAAGACCGTGCCCTTTTATGTAATGATGTTTACTTTGAATTTATATTAGTTCACACAAACACTCCATCCATGCTTTTGTTCCGGCCCTCCGGTCCAGTTTAAGAACCCATTGTGGCCCTCGAGTCAAAAAGTTTGCCCACTCCTGGTCTAGATAGAACATGGTTTCTCTGTTGTGGCACTATAAACCTTTTGGTCCAGAAAACTATGTCATGACGGGCTATCTGCTATATTGTAGGATCTTATAAACCCCAGTAGCACCCTTACAGTTTTGACACTCAAAAAAGTCTCCAGATGTTGCCCAATGTCCACTTGGGGGGAAAGTCACCCCCAGTTGAGAACTGCTGGTCTAGGGATTAGCCTGGGCATCAAAATATTTCCAAACTCCAGGGAGATTCTAACCTGCAGTCAAAATTGAGCTCTAGAGTGTGCTGCTTTTTCAATTTAAATTTGTACATGAATCACGTGGGGATCTTGTTAAAATGCAGATTCAGATTCCATAGGTGTGTGCTGGGCCCAAGATCTGCATTCCTAACTTGCTTTTGGGTAATGCCAATGGGTTCTTAATCCATTCACTGTGTAGCAAGGAAATAGGCTTTGCAGCTTGCCTACGGGCTGTACTTACACTTGGTATTTTCACTTGGGTACTCCCAACTACCTTACTCCAATTGCCGTCGGAGAAAAATGGTTATTGGTGATCGTTGAAACAGGATACCTATATTCTCCACAGTAGGCAGATATGCCAGAAAACATGGTAGCGGAGAAATTACTCCGAGTTAATTATTCACTTCTTAGGGAACAGTGTACCACAAACTACATATTGAATTTCACCAGGGTAGAAAGTGCCAGCAGATTAGGAGAAAACTTCCCTACAGTTTGCTGCCTGCAGTTGCCAAGGAAGAAAGCCAAACAATGCCTTGAGCTGCCAGCCTTTTTCAATAATACACTTCACGCTGCCAATCGGCAGAAAGGCTGTGAGTGGGACCAAGATTTCCCCCTGCTGCTCAAGCCCACCTTCAGCAGCCCTCCCGCATTTAAAAGTTCACAGCTTTAACATATGTCACAGGGGTTAAACAAATGAGTTGAGAGAGTAGATTTTCAGTTTGAAGAGGGATTTCAGGAAGTCAATTCTAGTCCCTACAGGACAGAGGTCAATCTACAACTGAGTCAAGACGGACTAGCCTTCTGGAATTTACACAGAATGTGGAAAGGTTACATCTTCCTGCACTCACAATACAGGGATGCAGAGGGTTTGTACAACTCTGTTCTGCTTTGGCTTTTGTCCAAGAGAAATGCTCTCTTTTCATTTTGGTGGTATTTATTTGTACCAAAATCACTTCAGAAGTAATTTCTCTTTCACCAGTAAATGTTGCAAGGAACGTGACAATGCCAGTGGCTAAGGGATCTTCTGAGCATACTATTTAAATCGTACTGACTCCAAAGAAGAAAAAGGCATCTCAGTGTCTGGGGATCTACAGTGAAGTACAAACATATCTATGGGTCTCTGATAGGCTCAATGTGTGACATGCAACACCACTGTACTTGGCACCCAAAAGAGAAGGGGGGGGTATTATGTTTTTGACTATTGACTGTCCAGAGAAATAATTCTAATTAATTTTAGAGAGTTTTTAAATTTAGAAACTGTAAAGATTTCTCATCTTCTACTTTTCTGCATGTCCCTTAGAGAAAATTCTAAACAAATATAAGTACATGGACACGACTTAATTCTGAGTAGATCTGCTCTGAAACTCGTATCTACTTCCTTACTATGGAGAAGGGGATTGACCATGAGAACAAAATCTCAAGTTCTCATTTACCTCTCTTTTTTTGGAAATCTTATACCCAATCAGACTCAAGAATTGGCTCCTGGCTGCCTTCCTCTTGACTATACAGAGGTGGGCAAAAGTAGGTTTATAGCTGTGACTATGCAAAACACAGAGTTTATTCTTGTATTATTATTTAGTAATTATTGTATTATTTATTTGTATTAGAACTATAAACCTACTTTTGCCCACTCCTGTGTGTGTGTGTATGTATATTAGAGGCCCGATGCACAAAATTCGTGCAAGAGTAGGCCTTCCTTCCCCCTACTGCTGGCACTGGCTTCCCTCTGGCACCCAGGACCCAGGCTTCATCAGAAGGTCGTCTGGTCTAATTAGCATATTACACTTTTATTATTATAGATACTAGAGGCCCGGGCACAAAAATTTGTGCACTCGGGGGTCCCTCAGCCCAGCCTGTGCCCTCTCGCACTCTGGGACCCCTCGGGGGATGTCCACCTGCTGGCTTAGGCCTGCTCCCTGGGGGATTGTGCCTAAGCTGGCAGTGATACATCCCTTGGGGGATGTCCACTTGCCAGCGGGCTGAAGCTGCAGTTGAACATCCATAGAGCTGCTGAGGAGGCAGGAGAGGCTCCCACCATCGCCGCTGTGATGCTGTCAGCCTGGCTTGTGGCTGAGCAGAGCTCCCCCTGTGGGAGTGCACTGACTACCAGGGGGCAGCTCCTGCATTGAGCATCTGCCCCCTGGTGGTCAGTGTGTGTCATAGTGACCAGTCATTCCCAGTCGTTCTGCTGTTAGGGTCAATTTGCACATTACCGCCCTAACAGGTTTGGCTCAGTGGATAGAGCATCGGCCTGCGGACTGAAGGGTCCCAGGTTCGATTCTCGTCAAGGGCATGTACTCTGGTTGCGTACACATCCCCAGTAGGGGGTGTGCAGGAGGCAGCTGATCGAAGTTTCACTCTCATCAATGTTTCTAACTCTCTATCCCTCTCCCTTCCTCTCTGTAAAAAATCAATAAAATATATTTGGAAAAAAAATTGCATGTGCACATTACCCTTTTATTATATAGGATAGAAGCCTGGTGCACGGGTGGGAGCCAGCTGGTTTGCCCTGAAGGGTGTCCCGGATCAGGGTGGGCAGGGGACCCCCAACTCCCTACGATCGCCCACGCCGCCCCTGCTCACGATCCCTGGCTCTGCCCATGCTCAGGCCTAACACCTCTGGCCAAGGCATTAGGCCTGGGCAAGGGACCCGCAGCACCCCACCATCGCCAACTCGGCCCCTGCTCCCTGCGATTGACAGCTTCGCCCTAATGCCTCTCACCCAGGCATTAGGCCTGGGCAGGGGACCCACAGCTCTCCAAGGGACCTCCTGCTCCACCCCTTCCCAGGCCTAACGCCTGTGGCCAAGACATTAGGCCTGGGCAGGGGACCCCAAGCTCCCACCATCAGTGACTCTGCCCCTGCTCCCCATGATCGCTGGCACCGCCCCTGCCCAGGCCTAATGCCTCTGTCCAAGGCGTTAGGCCTGGGCAGGGGACCCCCCAGCTGCAGTCGCCCCGTGATCGCTGGCACCGCCCCTGCCCAGGGCCTAACGCCTCTGGCTGAGGCATTAGGCCTGGGCAGGTGACCCCTCCAGCTGCAGCCGCCCGGCAATCTCAGGCTCCGCCCCTGCCCGCAGCTGCAGCCACCCCCAGCTGCAGCCGCCCCGTGATCGTGGGCTCCGCCCCTGCCCGGGCCTAACGCCTCTGGCCGAGGCGTTAGACCCGGGCAGCGGTGACCCACAGCTGCAGCCACCCCGCGATCCCGGGCTCCACCCCTACTTCCCGCTATCACTGGCCAGTGCAGCAAAGGCAAAGGCGCCTGATTCTCTGATCATGGCTGGGGGGCTCTTAGCTCCCCCCTGGGTTTCCGATCACTGTCAGTGGCAGGGGGCTTCTTCCGTGCTTTCCCTTTCGCCTCCCTGCATTGTGCCTACATATGCAAATTAACCGCCATCTTTGTTGGCGGTTAAGCGCCATCTTGGCTGGTGACTAATTTGCATATCTCGCTAATTAGCCAATGGGAAGGATAGCGGTCGTACGCTAATTACCATGTTTCTCTTTTATTAGATTAGATATCCCAGCTCCTCTCAGATAAGCCTCCAGGAACATTTAGCAAGGTCTGGAGACATGATTGCTTGTCACAACTAGGGAATTGCTATGTCGTGGATAGGGACCAGCGATGCGACTGGATGCCCTGTAACACAAGAAAATTCCTCACAGCAAAGAATCATCCGACCCAAAATGTCAGCTGTGCTGCTGTTGAGAAACCCTGTCTTAGATTTTTAGAAGTTCTAAAGGCTGCTAGAGACTGTCAGCCTCATCTCACTCCCCAAAATTCTACTCTGAGATAGAAGATAGAAGAAGAGGACAAGAAAGAAGAACAACTCATATAAGTAATCCTTTTGCTTCTCCATGAGGACAGAGATCTTCTCACTGTTGTTCCTCTCTGTTACCCCGGAGAGGAACAGTGACTAAGACATAGTAGATACTGAATAAACATCTGTGGGAGGAAGATATCAGCCCCACCCCTCAGCTCAAGGATGTCCTCATATAGAAAAGCTATAAAATTAGCTGTCTTGTGGTCAGCAGGCTTTTCAGGCAGCGTGGTACAGCACAGTGTTTCCCAGCCTTTAATGTGCATATAAATCACCTGGGCTCTTGTTAAAAATGCACAGGTAAAAAAATGTAGGTTTTGCTTCACTAGCTCCAGGATGAGGCCTGAGAGTTTGCATTTCCCACCGGCTTCTAGATGAAGCTGACAAGAGTCCCAGTCACATTGAGCTGCAAAAGTAAGCTACCTCCAGACTTGACCCAGGACATCGACCAATTTCTCAGCCTCCCTGTCTTATTGTAGAAAACAAGGAATTGAAATCTCTGCCATGCCCATATAAATTGTTGTGATGACTATGATCCCCTGGAGGGGGGGGGGGGGGATGACACCTACTAAGAAGGACTCCCGGTGGCTAACTGGGCTCAAATTTTAACAAAGGGCCTAGCAGCCATTTATGCACAAGGGCCTCTCACACAAACTGCCCTTCATGGAGAAGCCAGCACTGAACTGCCTGCTTGCACAGTTGTTACCTGAGTCAGCCCTTATAATGGAGTTCCTAGAATACTATTTCATCCAATAAGACTGGGACTTTCCCCATTCAATAGTAGCTGCATAGCTCTGGCCAATCAGAGTGGCTCTATTCTGACCAATCAAGACAGTGCCTTTTGGACCAATCAAACTGCAAATATTTGGAGTCCTCATTTGCATGAGGATAAACCAGTCAGGGACCAGGGGAGGGGTCTCCTGTCCATATAAGCCAGCTCCCCTCTGGATAGGAGAGTGTGCTTTCACTTTCCAGGGAGGAGTGAAGATTGCATCTCCCTGGCTGAGCTGAAGCTTGGAAGATGTCTCATCAGAGCAGAGCAGACCAGGCAAGACCATGAGAAGCAGAGCTGCCTACCTGGAGAGGCGTCTGACCCCAGGGCTACCAGGACCCAAGGCTGCCTCATAGCCACCTCACAGCCCTATTTTCTTAGCCATGCTGTATCCACAGTCATGCTGTGTTACAACTGAGCTGTTTTGCAATGAATTAAGTTTCCTCCTTTACCACACCCAAAATTGGGGGGTCTTGTTTGCGTTGAACTGGTGCCAGCCACCATCAGTTGACATGACTAGATAAATAAAAAGATTATGTCCTGCCTTGCTGGTGTGGCTCAGTGCTTGAGCTTCGACCTATGAACCAGTAGGTCATGATTGGATTCCAGGTCAGGGCACATGCCTGGATTGTGGGCTTGATCCCTAGTAGGAGGCGTGCAGGAAACAGCCCATCGATGATTCTCTCTCATCATTGATGTTTCTATCTCCCTCTCCCTTCCTCTCTCTGAAATCAATAAAAAAACGTATTTTTTAAAAAAACAGATTATGTCCTGACATGATCTAGAAACTTCATAAGGAACACCAGAAATCATACAAACCAAACTCTTCAATATTTAAGTGAGGAAACAGGCGTAAAGACCTTAACTTGCCCAAGGTCACACTGGTGATTGGCTGATGTACAGTTTGAACTAGATCCTCCCCAACTCCAGCTCCTGCCATCCTCCCCCTCCCCACCTCCTCTGCTTGCTGGCTGCACACACTGCCTGGTGCCTAGCACTGCAGGTCTGGCTGTTGTTTTGTTGTCTCTGCTTTTGTTGCATAATACCTTGGCCAAAAAATGAGCCAATTGCTCCTTCAAGTTCACCTGCTACTCCATCCATGTCCAATTGCCGCATCCAGTAAGATTAGTTGGCTGTGGCCATGTCTCTGAAATCAGTCGTTACATTCTACTGTTCCATTTTTGTGTATCACGATGTCCTTATGCTGGGTTTAGCTCCCCTGATGTCTGAGAGAAGCACAAACCAAATGAACCGCAGGCAAAAAGAACAGTGAGCCTGGTGCCAATCAACAAGAGCAGGCACCAAGCTGGGATTAAACCCCACATTTAAATTCCCTGCGCATGCTCCAGACCTCTTCAGAGGGAACACAGCCCTTCACTGTTTATACCAAACCCTCATTAGTCCGACAGCCTGTTGTCTTAATACTAAAAACTTGTTCGTCAATAGCAATTTAGGTGAAGGGAAATTACATTTAAAGAGAAATGTTCTATCATTTATAGGTTCACTTTAAGAATCCTCTTCTCCAATTCTCTCAAAGTAATCTTGGGTCTGCTTTTCTTCTTCTCCTGCAAAGTAGATAATCGCCTTCTGAGAACCCAAGTTGTATTCCTGTCCAGTGTCTTTTGCCTCCCAGTTGAAGCATTCCTCAGAGTCTCGTGGATTTTAAGTGCCATCTAGTGGTCAATCTTCAAATATTAAAAATAATGCTATGAAGTTTAACAAGCAGCATTGGGTCCCCGGGTGATGGGATAATCTCTTTAACTAAGAATCACCAGATGTGCCTTATGTGAATTACCGATATTCAAACATTTTAAATACTTTTTTTCAAATATTATGCATATAGGTTTAAGCATCCTTTTTTAAAACTGTCTTGTAACTTCTCAATTAAAAAGCAAGATCCTTATAATTAGAGCTTGTCTATTAGACACTAGAGACAAACTGGAGCATTCTGCCTAAATTTTTAATTTGAAAGATGGGTTTTTAAACCATAAGAGGAGCTTAGCCCTTCAGGGTATCTTTCATCAGTGTGTTCTATTTGCTTTGACAACTCCACCCACTTCTTTCGTTACAGAGAAGAGAAACAACTCAAGATTTTATCCTACAGAGAGACAAAAAAGTCTTTCCTTGCTTCCTTTTCCTTGGAAAAGGGAGAGACTGGAATGACGGCAACTCCCTTCCTTTCCTCCACCCACATAAGCTCTCATAACTGCCCCTTCCTAGGTTTGGATTCTCCTGACCCACCGCCTGTGGGAGAGTGAATCCGGCTGCGTGCTATAGTACTTTGGGCTCCACTGTCCATATTCTGTCCAATGGCATGCAAACCAGGGTGGGCAGAAGTTAAGAAATGTGTGTGCAGACTTCTCACCAGATAATAACAGAGCTGAAGTTATGATTTTGATTTCTGCTTCTGGTCTGACGCTTCTTCAAGATCAAAAGGAGCTGGAACAGAATGCACTTATAAAAGTAGACCCAAGGTAGTCAGAGAAAATATGTACAAATTAAATATGTAGCCAGAGAGATAGGAAAATAGATGTCCCTTTTACAAGACAAATGGAGAGTTCAGAAGGAATTTTCATTTAAAAAGTTAGATAGCCTTGAACAGCAACTACTATTAAATGCTAGCTCACTATAATTTACTTCACTTTATTTTTTAATAACATTTGGTTCTTCTGAATAAAAATTTTAACTATAGAAAATATAGAAAGTAGCACAAAGTAAAATATCAGTTATCTCTCATACATTCTGTAAACACACCCCTATTAAAGTATTTTTTTTCTATGTATGTCTAGATATGAAGATTTAGATCATATATATACATACTAGAGGCCTGGTGCACAAAATTCATGCACAGGTAGGGTCCCTAGGCCTGGCCTGCAATCAGGGCCGATCTGTGGGGTGACCTGTGGGGCAATCAGGCCCCCCCCCCCCTGCTTTGGCTGGCCTGGCCCCCCCCCACTCACTGGCCCCACCCCTTACCACCACCAGGCCAGCAGGCTGGGAGCAGCTCTTGCGTTGAGCATCTGCCCCCTGGTGGTCAGTGCACATCATAGCGACTGGTTGTTCCACCGGTAGTTCCGCCCTTTGGTTGATTTGCATATTAGGGTTTTATATAGATAGATGACTCCTCGAACTTGCCTTGCTGGGTCTGAGGATATGAATGTGTTGAAGTTTCAGGATGTATAGCAACAAACTGATCAAAGGAGTGTAATTATCAATGAACTCTCACCTGCACCTTGTATGAGTATAAGTATGTCATTTTCTTTGATATTTTCTGCCAACCCACCTTCCCCTCTCCCCTCATCAGGATATCTCCTTGAGCATACAGTAGGCCAATTAAAATGCTCAATCATCTGTTAATTTCACAGTGTACACTTGTGGGCCTCCTGACCTTGAAATATAGGACGGTCACAGTGAATCCCCTGGCATCTCAGGAATCCCCTGGCATTCTGACTTTTTTGTATCAGGAATCCCCTGGCATTCTGACTTTTTTGTATAATTGTGTGTAAAATTCTGTCTAAACTTTGCAGTCACTTTTTTTTTCAAGTAGCCAATATTAAAATTATGTTCTCTCTCTTCCATGTTGGCACAAAGGGTCTTTTGTTTGTGATACTGTTTATTGCTCTAACAACCTCATGAGAATACCTATGTTCCACACACCAGAGTTTCTGTGGGCATGGTAACAAGTAGTAATGACAGAAGCCGACAATGTAATATGGAGACATTCCGCCTGATTTCACTTGATAGAATATTTTAGAACTGACACATTTTAAGAGCTACCATCAGGTTTCCCTGACTTCTTATATATTATTATTTTCTGGATAACAGGTGGCATTCCCTTATTCAAAAAAAAAAAAAAACCTTGAAATATTTTTAAGTATGTACCAGAACCATTCCTCAAATTGATAAATTCTCTTCCAAATTTAAAGAAGAAAAAGTCTTCTTGTTAAAGTTTGCTTTTTCATCTCTGTTTAAGTTCCCTCCAGAAAGCAGGGGAAGCTCATCAGTTTTGCCTACAGTGGAAGTCAGGGACTTCAGATGAAAATCCCCAAGTTTTCTCCTCTCCGAAACTGTCAGAGGAGGTCTTCAACTCTGAACTCTAACAAAATAACAGGATTGGTTGAGAAGGACTAAATCCACATTTTAATTAGGTTTAACGCTATGGACTTGCCAATATTTGACCATTGTTTATTTAGGAAAAAAGTGGCCATTCATATGTCATGAGCTAATGGAATAATTTATAATTTATAATAATCCTATCTAATAATAGACAAAGATGCAAATTGACCATACCTTCGCTAATCAGAATGATATGCAAATTAACTGCCTACAAAGATGGTGGTTAATTTGCATACGTAGGCGCGAAGCGACAGAGCGAAGACTGAAGATGGCTCCGGCCGGAGCAGCAAAGGCTTGAAGGCGGCTCCGGCCAGAGCGAAGGCTTGGGTCCCGGGTGCCGGAGGAAAACCGGTGCTGGCAGCCAGGGGAAGGGAAGGCCTATTGCACGAATCTTTCTGTGCAACAGGCCTCTAGTTTATAATAATTTATAATTACCAAATCCTAAGTAGTAGCTCACTGGAAGCAAACATCCTGAGGTGTCACTGCAGTGGGTTGCCGTGTTTGCTACCCCTCGTCGGAGATATGCTGCTGACCGCCAAGCAGGGAGGGACTGGAGGAATGTTGTCTATGGGACTGTGGTCCAAGCCCTCTTTTTCTGGAATCATCTCTGTGGGGGCTAAAAATTTTAATACTTTTCCTTCCACCTTCTAAGTTCCTTTAGCTGGGCTAATAATCAAATTAACAAAGGCAGATTAACAGGAGAAAATCCGATTTTAACACATGTGCACGGGGAATTCACATAAGCATGAAAATTCCAAAGGCAATGAGGCAACATTGGGTCTATAAGACATTTTGGAAAAAGGAGAAAAAGATTTCAGAAGTGAGAATGGGCCATGTAAAGGTAGGTGAGGAAAAGGGGAATATACAGGGTGGGTCATAAGTAGTTTACAGTTCTGAGTACTGGAAACACTGCATTTATTCTTGTATCACTACTTATTAATTATTATGTTATTTCTATAAGAGTAGGTACAAACCCAATTTTGCCCCACCCTGTACACAGCAGGCAAATTCTTTTTAGGTGACTCAAAAACAGTGGGACACAAAGAGTATCTAGCTAAGAGGCCCTTGCCTGAAGCCCTCTTATTTACCATACCTAATTCCAATTAGGCTAAAGCAGCATCCTAAGATCTCCTTCCTGAAGCAGTTTTCTTCATCTCTCAGGCAGGAAATGTGAGAGGGTCAAAGGTTCTTTCTGAGCCTTGTTTCTTAATAAACAGCTTAAAATCAGTTTCCCCGAAAGCAGCCTCAGGGCAGCAACACTTTGTTTCCCCGTCTTCTCATTCGATTCTGCAGATTCCAATCCATGGCCCATGCTGGGCTGGGCTATTGTCATCAGGCTCGTCATTTCCTAATAGAACAGGTGGTTAAGTGGAGGCAAGGACAAGGGAAGGATTCCATCATTCATATGGGAAAGGAAAACCACTGAGCTGGACCCTTCCCCGGACAGAGCAAGAGGCAACACCTTGACCCATCTATGCTCCACCTGCCATCCTCACTTCCTGTGCTGGTTAGCAAATGACTAGGTGGGGATCCAAAAAAGTCATAAGACATGAGAGGAGTCCATCTAAAGAGAAGAACTTCAGTTTTAACTCTTCACCACATAGAATGGAGAGAAGACTCCCTCTGGGCCCCATGCTGAGATGCAGAGGCCTGCAGGAAGGGGAGATGCATCTCATAATGAGGCAGTGTTTGAAGTAGACTTGCTAATTAAGTCTTGACCCTCCTGTGCCTGAATGAGCTAAAGGAGATAAGAATCAGTGAAAGGTGGCAGGACAAAAGGGGACATCACATGGGGAAAACCTGCAGTCCCACCCTTTGTCATGCCCAAGATATGTCTTTTCCATTGGGTCAGAGCAGGCATATCTGCAAGGTAGGTGGGCCTGAGCGGCCTTATTATTATTCAAGTAGGATCTAGAAACTGTGGAGAGATGGCTGGGAAGCAAGAAGAGGGAAGTGGTGTGGAAAAGCAGAAGCCAGAATCACAGCTCCTATGGAGGCCAACTGTGCACTTTGGAGGCCGTCTTGCAAAGGCCTCAGAAAAACCCAAACATAGATGGATCCCAAGATAAACAGCCCCTTATGCTTACACACAGAGAGATCAGCCATCCAACATAGTTGGCTGGGAAAGCTGCAGTGTGTAAGAGAGGATTGCAATGGTGCAAGTAGCAAAGCCTCTGCCTTTTTACTGTGTTCCCTATCCACTGCCCCAACTCAGAGTTGCCAGGAGAAGTGTAGGAGCTAACCACCCCACCTTCCCAGTACTAATCCGTCCAGCTATAGGCCAGCCATCTCTTGGGAATAAGGTAGAAGATGAGGTTTGAGTTGGACTGGATTGAACTTTAACACCTACATGTGCCCAAGAGGTAGTTAAGAGGCAAGAAGGAAAAAATGCAACAGAGCGTGATTAAAAGCAATGGAGGGAGAAAACATTTTCATGCTCCTATGTCACCAGATTCAGACTGTGCAATAAGCCAGTCACACTAGTATCTGGACTGATGAACTCATTGAAATTTCTGGGTCTCCGTGGTTTCATTTGCTCAAAGTTCAGTTTTGACAGTATAATTGAGTTCAAAGACAAAGAATCACCAGTAACAATTATAAAGGAGATGAAGACAAACTTCATTTGGAAAAAAAAAACTGCATCAAATTAAACTAAATAGAATTTGTAGTTTTGTTTCAGCTCATGCCTGTCACACACAATGCCCAGGGAGCAGAAATAATCAAGTCCAAATAGCATTATCAACAGAAGCGGGTAGGGGGGAGGGAGGGAATGAATTTGGTTTATTTAATTGGTGGGGTATAGAAAAAAGAATAAAGCTAATTGGACCTTGTATTCAAAAAATATCTAGTTGGTTAAATGATTTTTCACACTTCAGTTCTCTCAAAAATTCTGATGTATAAGTCACAGGTCACAGTAATACATTTATTCTAACATGGCTGCCTTTCAGAATTTGATGTCCTAAAGTTGAAGAAATTGAAGTCAGATATAATGAGGCTACTTCACACAATGCTTTTCCAAGGTTAAAAGAGGTGTTAACTACTTTACAAATCTTCACCATAGTCCAGCCCCACCACAAGGTAAAAATCAAATGGACATTATTTACTCATTATTAGAGAGATGTCTTTTGTTAGAATCATTAAACCCAAATATTATTTTCTCCAGGTCATTAAATTGGACATTTTCTTATGAATGTTAATAATATACTTAGCTTCCTGCGAGACCTTGTAACTATATTAATTCTTTTACTTTCTTTGCCTTGAGCATTTAGGATCTTGGAGTTAATATCCCTGGAAATTTACGAAGCTTGTCTAAAGAGATGGCCACAGTGATTTAACTTATATGTTAAATAGCAACTAGATTATGGGTAATTCCTCATCCGTCCAGAACTTCTTGAACTTCAAATTGTCACACTTACCGATTTTCTTAAGACAAATCTCTGCTCTTCAGACACTTGAGACAAGTATGTTTCTTCAAAGCAGTTTTAAAGTTCAAATATAGCACATTTCTAACCATCTGCTTCTACAAACCTTCAATGGATACTTCAAACATTAGCCAGTTTTCAGTCTCCTGTAGCTGGAAGCAATGTCTACGTGTCCTTTCCATGAGAAACGGGTATAGCTTCTATCTATTCAGCAATATCTAAGTAATGGAGAGTTGAGACAGGCGTGGAATTGACAAACTATACTGTTTATGGCATAAAAATTATTATTTTCACTTCTTCAAGGTTATAATTCTTTTTCATTTCTTCAGGGTTATCATTGCATTTCATAATTTGCTAATACTCTATTTCACTTTCAAGGATCAGAAAGCGCTTGTGTGACTACCCTTTGAGTATGACTAGCTCTCCAATGCTGTTACGTACAGTACAAACCCAACAATTTCAATTCTTGACAGCACTCTGCCTAGACTCTGCACTGATTTTGCCATTCATTATGCAAATCTCAAATTAATAAGATGGTGTTTTTCCCTGAATGATATATAATTATAGTCTTTCACTAATCTAATTCAATTCAAATTGGTTTCTCCTATAGTAAGTACAAAATAGCTCAGTTTTACTCTCCATGACAAAGAGAGATCCAATCTCTCTTCCTTGTAAGATTAGGCTGACAGGAGCATACTTCGATGGCCTGAGGTTGCAGGGTGAGAAACAGGGCTGTATTTGAGGCAAATTATTTAAAAGCCAAGCAAGGAGTCTTAGGGATCAATGTGAAAAAGCTTGGTGGAGAGCTAAAGGCATCAGGAACACCAAACAAGAATAAGAACGTACCCAGGGGGTTGTTGGAGGCTGAGCCTAGATAAATCTCCAAGTACTGGCAAGCACTTATAGGTCCTTTTTTATATAGGACCATGGCATTAATAGAACATTTAGAGGCCTCACCAAAACATGTTCACATTCTTTTTAAAGATGAGGCTCAAAAGTACAAGGTAAATCTTGGCCTCGATTTTCTGGAGATTACTCTAACCTTAATATCTTTGGAGTTAACTTTTCTCATTTCAGAAGTTTCTCTGCTGTTATAGACTGAATTTTGTCCCCTCCCTCCCCTCCAAAAAAAATCCATATATTCAAGTCCTAACACCCAATGTGACTGTATTTGGAGAGAGGGTCTTTAAAACGGTAATTGGGGTTAAGTAAGGTTATAAAGGTGAGGCCTTAATTCAATATGATGGGGGTCCTCATAAGAAGAGGAAGAGACACGGGAATATATGCAAAAAGTGCTGGGGTCCTCCCCCAGCAGGTCCAGGGGTTCCCAAAGGTGTCGGCGAAGAATGAATGACACGGAGACAGCGTTCAGTTGATCAGCATATCGAGGTTCTTCCTTTATTGTCCTGTTACATCTGTATTTATACCATTTGATCCTATAAGCATGCCTCTATAATGACATCATGGTATGTTTTGGGTAACCTTCTACAGTCCCTTGTTTCATTTCCATCGTTTCTTATCTGACCTTTACCAAAAATCCTGTCTCGATCTAGTTCTGTTGAGTTTAATCCTGTCTAGGTTCATCTGTGTTCCATTATAAGGGCTATTCCAAGGTCCTTGATAAGCTACAAGGAAGTGACTGAAGGAGATTATCCTACCCAGAGTAAAGGTTATGTCCTCCCAGCCTCGCTGCTTGCCTTCCCTGGGACTGCCCTGTGCTGGTGGATCTCCAGGGGTATAGGCTTTGGTGCTTTCCCTGGTGGGCAGACCCCTGGGGATGTGGGCCCCAACAAGGCCCAAGTTTATTGCCAACAGTCTTAGTCCAAGTTCTTCATAAGTAGTACATGGTATTTCTGTAACACTAGGGGTTTCACCGATTTATTCTCTTCCTTAGTCCTGTTAATCCCTAACTCCAGGGAAAAATCCTCACCTCGGGAAACAACCTTTCTCAGGGAGGTGGTCCTGTTTAAAACACATAGCGCTAAGAGGGGGAGCAAACGTATGCCATATACGCCAGGTCCCTTGAAACATAAGCTGTGCAGATGTTTCTTCCATGCAGTGACTGTGTCAAGCAGCAAGGGTGGACCGGCTTCCGGCAAATTCCCCCAGTTTTATTTTTTAAATGACAGCAGGTGTAAATCAGCGGCCACCTCTCGGATTGGGTTGTTTAAGACTTGGAAGACCTGTTTGTGACTTTGCCAACAGGTCAGTCCAAGGCTTAACCCTATATCGGCTCCCCACAAAAAAGAGAAAAGGCCATGTGAGAACACAGTGAGAAGGCAATCACCTGCAAGCAAAAAAGAGAGGCCTCAGAAGAAACCAAATCTACCAACACCTTGATGTTGGACTTCCGTCCTCCAGAACCGGGAGAAAGTAAAGTTCTGTTGTTTAAGCCTTTCGTTATGTGATACCTCAGAGATATTGCTCATTAGGTTCCAGACCACCTCAATAAAGCAAGTATCACATTCAAGTGAGCCATAATCTTTTTGTTGGCATAGGGTCTTGCCTTCAATTTGTGAAATGCAAATCATCTGTTAAATACAATAAAGCAATGTGAAATATAATGAGATAAGCCCGTAATTTGTTATGGTAGCCCTAAAAACTAAGCTATCTGGCGTATCATAGATATATCAATTTCATAGATCCTAATAAAAACATGCAAGTATTTTTACTTACCATTGTGGCATCTAATTTAACAAATGTTAGTCCATTCGCAAGAGACTAGAGTTCCTGTAAGGGTTTTTTATTGTATAGCAAAGAGTATCATAATTATTTTTATTGTTTCTACATTCTGTGTAACCACTTGTACTGCTGTAAGATTTAGTATGCAAACTAATGAGTAGGTTATTTTCACCAATTCACCACTGGGGTTTAGCCTAGCTCCTCGAGCTTCCATTCTTGAGCCATATCTATTCTTTTTGTATCTTTTTTTGTTTTGTTTTTGTTTTAGTTTTACTGTCATTTTCTTCTACTCTCTCATTCATTAACTCATTCTACTGGTATTTATTGAGCACCTATTAATGTTCCAGGCACTGTATTAGATACTAGGTATAGATACTTTCCTACCTACATGGAATATATAGCCCAGTGGGCAGTACAGAAGAGGAGAACTAACATAAATATATAACTTACTAATGTGCTGTGAAGAAAATGCATAAGGTGCAGTGAAAGAGAGTAACGAGAGGTGTGGGGTGTTAGGCAAATGGTTTCTAGTGCTTGGCATGACCAACGCCATCTAAAGAAGCAAGTTGTTCTCAGTTGTTGAGGTCCAACGACTTTTTTTATTTTTTAAATGATTTTTTTTTTAATTCCTATTATGAACTGGTTTGCTCAAGCAACTACAACACTTGCTAGCAGACATACGGTAAAAAATGGCCTGGCTCAGAATCGCCCAGATCTCTCACGATCTCTTGACCGCCTCCTGTCACGCTCCCGTCCCCCACCGCCTCCACCACCGCCTCCGCCACGACCACGGTCTCTAGACCGAGAGCGACGCTCCCGGGACCTGGACCTCGATCGATGCCTCTTGCGCCGGCGCCCATACAGCTCCCGCCGCAGCTCTCTGGAAATGGGCTTCAGATGCATGAAGTTGCAGAAGCCGCCTCGTGTACACTCTCCCATTTCATACTGGCGGCAACAGGCTTCCCGGAAGTCGGTCACGGGGGAAAGCTCGGCGTAGATGGGCTGCCCGTTGAACCAGCGGTTGTTCAAATCCATCACAGCTTTCTCCGCATCTTCTTCACGGCGAAACTTCACATACACGTTTCCAACGAGGTGATCTCCGAGGTTATCACAGACATTCATCTCCTGCACCTCGCCGTACTTCTCCTCCATTTCTGTGAAAACCTCCTCAAAAAACTCATCATAGTGCTCCTGCACCTCGACATCGCTCACAGCACAGCGCAAACCGTCAGCAGACTGGGAAGAGTTTTGAGGGTTACGGTAAACGTTCAAGAGGGCAATGGTCTGGCTAAAGGTGGGTTTATTGTGCAACCGAGAGCATCTGTCTCCATGACGACATGCTCCAATTTTGAAATAAAATGAACAGTTGACTTTGTCCTTCTCGGTGCCGAAGATGGAGGCCAAATACTCCGCCATTTCCTGTCAGCCGGGCCAGTTGTTGGGGTCCTGCCCCAGCAGGTCCAGAGGTTCCCAAAGGTGTGGACGGAGTCCACGAAGAAGAAAAGACACTGAGACAGCGTTCAGTTGATCAGCAGCCTAGCCAGGTTCTGGTTCTGTTCTTTATTCTCCTATTACATCTGTATTTATACCAGTTGATTTTAATCCTATCCATTCTATTCCAAAGGTTAGGGCGTTTGTTAGCTTAAGCGTGATTGTTCGTAGTTAAAGTGATTTACTACCCGTCTGGCACTTAGTTAAGGGGTTTTACTGATTTATTCCCTTCCTTAGTCCTGTTAATCCCTAACTCCAGGGAAAAATCCCCACCTGGGGAAACAACCTTTCTCAGAGAGGTGACCTTGGTTTAAAACACATAGCGCTAAATAGGGGAGCAAACATATTAAGAACAGTATGCCATATACGCCAGGTCCCTTGAAACATATGCTGTGCAGATGTTTCTTCCCTGCAGCGACTGTGTCAAGGAGCAAGGATGGACCGGCTTCCGGCACTCAGTGACTTCCAGTTCACTTCGGAAGGGCATGCAGGAGGCAGCCAATCAGTGATTCTCTCTCATCAATGATGCTTCTAATCTTCTCTTCCTCTCCCTTCCTCTCTCTGAAATCAATGCATACCCTCTACTGGGAATCAATCCGCAACCCAGGACTTCCTGGGAATTGAACCATGACCTCCTGGTTCATGGGTTGATGCTCAACCACTGAGCAACACCAGCTGGGCAATAAAATATATTTTTGAAAAAAAAGAAAGACTCTGTTGTGGATAAGAAAAAAGAATAATTTACTGATGGTGAGATGGATCTGTCAGCTAATATAGGCCACATTGGGAAGTTTTTATCCTTAAAATATCAAAATGTTTTTAACAGCAAAATAGTCTGATCCAAGTTATTTTTTTTTTAAATAAGTATTTAAAAGTCTTGAGAAGATTGTCACGGGGCAAGAGATGAGATTGAGAGACCCAAAACAAGACTCTATTATTGTCTAAGCCAAAGGCCATTGTGGATGAAATGAGTGTAGAGAAATGGAATGGGAAGAAAGGAAACTGGCATGTCCAAGAAACCGTGGGTCATTTATTTAACAATGTGTACATCTTGCTGGTCTGATGGGAGTCCTATGGCATATGGGTAGCTGCCGTACTTTGCGTTTTGGCAATAGTCAGGCATACCCAGAGGTTCTAGGATTCAGGTGGCTAAAATAGAGGCCCCAAAGCGATGCAAAAGAGACACATACAAGGTGGAGGAAATGGTAGCATCCTGGCGAGCACGTTTAAGAAGAAATTCTAAATGACAGTGAGTTTAGCACATGAATACTGACACACCAATAAGAAAAATCTGTTTGTCTCCATGAACACAGGCAAAAAATAATAACGACCTGTGTTTCCAGAGAAGCCAGGCTTCTTTGGTATTTATCAGGCTTAGGCAGGAGAATGCCTTTCCTTTATGTGGACTTTCGGAATGCTGCTGGGGATGAGAGTTTTAAATGTGAAGGGATATGCAACTTCTATTTGATCTCCGACTTTGATTTTGAAAAGTAAAAATGTTAGGGTTCCTTTTCCACATCGAAATGTCTCACCACATGAGGTGTATCTGAGCATCAAAGGGTCTGAGAAAAGAAGGTGAAGATCACCCAAACGGAAGGGGTCCGTGAAGACACTCACGTCAGAGGATTCAGTGTGCGGGTCTGCCAGCTTAGCTGCCTCTGATGAATTTTTTGAGAAAAGAATCCAGCCCTCCAGCCTATTTCAGAAACCCGTGGGTAAGAGGCTCGTTAGCGCTGCGCTATGTTTCTGGTGTGTTTTAAATAAGCCAGGATTCTACGTGCTGTGTGCACAGCGCTTTCAAAAACACAGAGAAGATTTGTGTTTGCCTTAAAAGGCTAAGGTACAGGTAATTTGTCAGAAGACCTGCTTCCTAGAGAAAGGATGCGTGCAAATGGCATGAAGGGGAGTGAGATTGGAGGGCTTTACCCAAGCCAGGCAGCACATTATCTGACATAGAAGCTATTCCATTCCCAGCAGTAGGTATAACAACAGAAAAAGGAGCCCAACATGTAATTACTGGGGGGAAAAGGAAAGAAGAAGAATCATAATTTCTGAAAAAAGCAGTCTTTTGGTAGAAATTCTGGAGTATTCTACTAGACTTCCTCACTTAAATCGTATTACTTAAAGAAATACTCTGGCGCCTGGCCTGTGGAGCTCAAGGGTTGACCATCGACCCATGAGCCAGGAGGTCGCTGGTTGGGGCGCATGCCCAGGTTGCAGGCTCAATCCCTCAGCTCTCCAGTGGGGGGAGGGGGGTGCGGGAGAGGACCAAGTGTTGTTTCTCATCGATTGTTTTTCTCTCTCTATCCCTTTCTCTTCCACTCTCTCTAAAATCAATAAAAATGTTGTTTTTAAAGAAAGAAATACTCTGGCAATTTTTACTAAAGCTTTAGAAGATATGCAAAGGCACCAGTGTGTGAACATGGGAAGATTCTGCTGCCAACAATATTTGTGTTGTCTTGTTACCTAGCCTCTCTGCTGCAAGGACCTCGGTTGTTTTGCAAGAACCTTTGTTGAACTGTTTTGGGAACAGACTGACCTGCCAGCTACAATTAACAACCGCAAACGGTTGTAAACCACGTACAGTCCTCTCCGCAGGTTCCAAACTCCAAGCGTAAAGAAAAGACAACCCCTTCGCCTTCATTGGCAAAGGCAGTGCTGTGGACGAGGCCCTTTTACCCAGGAACCAGACCATCTCGTCTTGCCAGTGGGATGACTGGCGTGACCCTCTCGGAGCCACACCTTCCATTTCTACAAAGGGAAGGAGTTGGAATAAATGACCTCTAACCTCACTGCTTTCTGTTCTAATGTGGAGCCTCTGAGTCACAGTAATGGACTGGAAGCTTCACGCTGAGAAGCCAAAGATCATAGAGAGCGCCGCTGAGGAAGGTCATGGGAGACATGGGCAGATTTGGAGGCTTTGTGTCTCCCTGGATGGGAGCGCCACCTGCGGAGGCTCCCGGTTGCAATGCTGAGCTTCCACCTGCAAATCTAACCTCTTACACCCTCGGAGCTCCAGCCATCGCGAAGGGAGCCTGTGTGTGCACATCAAAGCTGGAGCAACCGGTGCTGCAGAAACCCCAGCCTGGAGCCAAAAGCAAAATCGTGGCTTTCATTTGAAACCTGCCTTCTGAGCAGACTAAATTTGTGTTTAGAAGGAATAAAATGCCCCGGTTTTATCGCCTGCCTGAAAATACTTACATTTCGCCTCCTAGGCAAAAATAGAATTAGAAAGCATGATTTTAGTGAATTAACTCTCTCAAAAGAATGGTCTCAAAGGACAAAAGAATTTCTCTTGGTCTCCCAGTGTTTCTGGTTTCACGGTGTGGCTTGTCTCGTTTTGTTGGTGGAGGAAAACAGGCTCTTCCAGGGGATCCCTAGGAAAGAATCCTGAGGATCCATCCAGGGGAGACTTGTTCAGGAAGTCTGCCCCTCCTCTGGGTTTCCAGCGTCCCATCTACCGCCATGGGAACTGTCCAGCCATGTCTTCAGCAGGGCCAGAATGAAAGCCAATGTCCAGAGCGTTGGCTTCATAGCCCTTTGGAGCCCGGATGGCCTTCTGCGGGCCCCAGGCAGCCACCAGGCCTGCATGGTCATGTGTTGCCAGGCGAGAGAGAAAACGTGCAAACACATGGGGCAGGTGCAGGTGAGAGAGAGAGAGAGACCTCTTTGCTTCTTGTATTGTAACCAGGAATTTTTTTTTCAAAATAACCAAGAATCTTCCCAAGTTTTTGTGGACTTGTATTGGGTCCACCCCCCTAGCCAATGACCTTTTCCCCAGGTTAGACTGACAGTTTTCTATGCTGAAGTACCTTCCCCTGCACCATTTTTACTTCATTACCCATGTGCCTATCTCCTCCCTGCTACACACACACACACACACACACACACACACACACACAATCCTTTACCAGAGTGGGGAGGGGATGGGGAACAGGGAGGGGTATTAATCCCCTTGGAGAGACCCTGGGTGTGATTCCTTGGGTGTGAAGCAAACAGGCTGGGTGTCCCCAGCTGACCATGCTTAACAATTTCTGACTTGCCTTGCTTTCTTCCTTTTCATAACTAGCTAACCACGGTAAAAATTTCATGATAATAATCTGGAATGCAATGCAACAGAAGAGGGTGCAGAACCGTTTTTAAATCATTGTTGTGTTTGTTTTCACCAAGTGGCATTTACAGAATTAGTAGCACCCCGGCCCAGAGCTTTGCAAACCTCAGTCAAGAAATCATTTCAATTGCCTTTTCCCTTTTTGATAAAAATTAATTTGATGATAAGCCAGATATCATCAGCATGCGAGATGCTCAGTATATAGAATATAATATGAGAAGCCAAAGCAGAAAATTAATAGCTTTTCAGAGTTTTCTGGGGTAGGATGCAATGTTTAAACTGATAGTGGGAAATAAAGAACATATATCATGGAATAAGGTTATGCTAAAAGGTGTTTCTAGTTTATCTGAATATCTAAAAGAGGCTATTTTCTATCCACTGCCTTTTAAATGCCCCGAATGGTTTCCTTTGAGTGCAGCAACAATAACAACTACCATTTGAAAGGTTAAAGTCCGTGGTGGGGAGTGGGGGGTGGGGGGATTGAGGCAGGCTAAATAGCCATCTCAGGCAGTGAATAAAGAAAAGTTGAATTTATTTAAGGAAAATGGGATGAGAGATGGGGATATCCAAAAGGAAGGGCTACACAACACTGAGCCAAATGGTTTGGGGTCCATGATGGCAGCAAAAATATACTTAGGACAGTGAAACAAGGGAGGGCATCGAAGAAGCAACAGGAAAGCCCAGGCTAGGCTGCTTTGGCTCAAAGGGGGCCTTGGAGACACGCTCAGGGAGTTATCCTGGACGAGCTGCCGCTGCCCATTGCTTCCCTGGTTGCAAGCCTCATGGGGTCTCTTAGAGGTTGAGGATATGTTCATGTTGGGGGAAGGACAGGGGCATGATCCTTGGAGAGAGAGCGTGCACTGGGTCCTTTGTCCTTTGTCCTTTGTCCTCTTTTTTGCAGGTGGAAATCTTAGGGGAGGACTCAGGGAGGGTCTTAATAGAATATTCATCAACTTTCCAGGTGTGCTCTTTCAGGGTCATGCTCTTCACTGATTGGTCAGTGCCAGGGCAGGGGTCATTAGTCAATGTACCTGTACCTGAGGCAGCCATGGTGCCACGTGCCTGATTTTGCTGCTTTTTTGGAGCCTGGAGCTGAAATACAACTGAGGCCTCCGTGTTATCTTTAGGGAGGAAAAGGTCAAGGGATCTAAACCACCTGACCAGCGATATGAAACATCAGGGGTCCAAACTGCATGACCAGTGATACGCTAGGGGCAGATAGGTTACCACGGGACAAGGTTCTTGTTCTCCCAGTTTAGCTGCTTGCTAGGCATTCGGGGCTTTCTACCCTGGTGACTTTCTGTACCTGGCCCATTGTCCTTGCTCTGCTAATGTCTAATATCATCTATTAAGTGCTTTTTCTGTTTTGAATGTTATTTTAAACATTTCATTTACTCATTCAACCAGTAGTTATTGAGCACAGACTACTTGCCTGGCACAGTAAGAGGTGCCAGGCATAGAGTGGTAAAATCCTCCCCCACCTACACCCTCGTGGAACTGTATACCCTAGAACAGCAGTCTCAACCTGTGGGTCGCAACCTGGTGGTCGCACCCCTTTGGGGTCAATGATCCTTTCACAGGG